>NC_061516.1:21157500-21490000 GCF_022379125.1 Scophthalmus maximus
CATGAATAAATCACTGTACACCAGCTCAGGCTATACAACAACGTACCTTTTGGCTAATTGCCAGACGCGGCTCTGGGTCGAAAGGATTTCAGCATGGCCCTCTGCCTTCACAACAGTCCCACCAACATCCTGAACTATGTCCTGAACAGGACCGTGATGGGAATTCTCTTCCTTTGTCCGTTGAGGAGGTCAAACTTAAATCATCAAACAAATCTGTTCAAATCTTTTATTATATGTTGCAACTTCGCATCACTGCCAGTTTCTTCATTTCAGTTGCCACAGTGGTGGGACTTTGTAGTGTGTGATGAAAAACGATGGTGATGTTTTTCCTTAGTTCATTTGATAAATGCTCTGTTTTGTCTCCATCACGCAGCTCCTTCTCTGTCGGAGTGATTTTTTTTTAGCCCAGCTGGCTGCTTGGCAAATCACTATTTCCATTATCGACTGCCAATGCTAAGATGAACGCTTTGCTATGCAGTGTTGGCCCCGTTAAAATGAAGGATTAGATTAGCATTCAGTCTGACAAACCCTGTCCACACTGCTCTTTTTCACAAAGAGAAGTTCTGCAAGTGGCATCAAAAACACTTCTACTAGTAATCTGAGAGCAAAGAAAGAGTATAATTTTGTTTGCCACAAATCCCAAAGTCGTTGGTATACAGTATGAAATATCTTAGGTTTACTTGTCTAGACAGCGAAATGTGTTTGTTTGGTCTAACAACCTCAATATTCCACGTATCATTTCTTAGAAAGCAAGCTGTGAATAGTTTTGTGAGATAGGAAGCTAATTTTAACCATATTTGTCTGCGGTTGTATAAGCTTCTCTACTCGCCTTTCTTTTTCTCATCTCTCGTGCTCATATGCACATCCACAAAAACACCCATTACCACTTCATCTAAACCTAATGTTAAACCCTCAGGGGCGTTGCAACAGGGTAGGCAAAACATGAATTTGCATGGGCCCCTCGAGAACGGCTGATTACATTCATAGATGAAAAATTTGACAGATTCAACATGTCTGGAAATAGAAGCCAATGTGAAAGCGCTTGAAACCTGTATTCTCTTGAATGACCAGCAGAGGGCAACTCAATGGGGGGGGGGGGGTAATTTCCTGAGGATTTTATGGTCTCAATTGCTAATTTCAAATCTTCCTCAATACAGCATGATGTTATTTTGTAAATTATGGTTCGATTTGGTTGACTGTAGGGCACCCCCCGGGTCTCTTTTGCCTGGTGGCCCCAAAAAGTCCCACTTAAAACGGCCCTTCACTGTACAATGTACATTACTTTTTGTCCCCATAATGTGGCTGTGAGATTCAGGTCCCCACAGCATGAATAATACGTGGACATCACACACACACACACACACACACACACACACGCACACAAAGCAACACAATACATTTTCAAGAGTCCCTTTACTCACAAACATGTACAACAGTGTACGAATAAATATTTACAGAGGTGAGATGACATTCATGTGACTCTGTTGGAGGTAGAAAATAGAATCCTTTCCGTCGCTTCTGAAACTATCTTTCAGTTTCAACAAAGCGTGTTTCAGCTCTCTAAGTGTCCCAAGACGGACGCACGAATCCCGGTAACATAAAACAATGGCAGATATTTAATGTCAGTGCTGCTTAATTAAGTGTCTAATCCGATGTCGACACGTATTAACAGACATGATACAAAAAGCACATTAAAACAACTCTTAGTTCAACTGTGGTTCTTTTTACACGGGACAGTGCAAACATTGCCTGTAAAAAGAATCTTCAGAAAGCATTCAAAAATCTTAATTAAGTTATTCTACTTTTTTTCCATCTCAAAGTCAATTGAATTTGAAAAATTAAACAGTATAATGACATTTTCCAATTGGCATGTTTCAAGTTTTAAAATGGACATTCAACAATCACATCAATCACGAACAAACACACAGGCAGACACATGCAGATCATATTTACAGCACACAATCGCCAATTATTGATCCTTATTATTATTATTATTAATAATTTATTTTTAAGCAAATCAAATAATTACCTGTACACACAGAGGCATTGCTGGGGGGATTATTTCCAAAATGTATCATGTCTTGTGGTATTATTTAATCTGATGCAAGTCTTTCAACACATTTGGACTCAATTATTATAAAAAAAAAGATGATCCAAATCTTTCAGAGAGATCTAGAAAGAAAGCACTTAAACCATGTGTCATCTGATTGTTTTGTTTTCACAGTGAGCGTAACAGACAATGTTATGAAAACAGACCCATGAATGAAAACCATCTCCCCGGCTCTTTCTGACAGATAATAATGTTCTTACTGTAAAAGAGCAAAAGCAGATAGCGTAAAATGTCAGCGTCAGAAGATAGCAGATAGAGAGAGAGACGGACAGGAAAAATAGACCCAACAAAATACATGATGAAAGGACCAGTCTGCAGGGAGAGAAAGAACAGTTATGATAGTGATACGTTTGGGTCTCAAATGTTCCATCTGACACATAAATACACACCAGTAAAATATTTTGGACCGTGCAGCTAAGAGGTTTCATCAGGAAAGGAATGAAAACAGGTGGACTTTGTGATAGTCGGAGGTTGGTTATTACAAGTGAGCCTCAAAATGTGACCCTCTCTTTCAAATAAGACTTTTAGCCACAGGGCAAACAAAATGTATTTATTTTTCTCCGCTTCGTGGAGGTTTTGTTTCGGGCGGCTTGCACATTTGTTGTTGGCAGACAAAGTTATTAGCATTGTAAATGTGGTGCTAAATCCCTGCTTGTGCTTTCTGCCTTCAGGGTTTTATATGGGAAATAATAACTTGGCCTGATAAGGCACCAGTGTTTTTGGACTTCAGTGAGATAGCTTGGGCCCAGGTAGTCTTCATCAAAATGCATGATAGTTTATATATTCATATTGAAATTTATATTGAAATCTATCTCAAAATGTATATCAAAATTCACCTCAAAGGCCCTGAAAACTTCTGGTGTTTACCTTGAATAATTGGATCCTACAAGAATACACAATTTTCAGCCAGAGTTGAAACATTATTAATTGATGAGAGAATTGTGAATGTTTTGTTTTTTTTAACTGATCAAATCACAGCGACATAGTCCTAATGAAGCAGATTCACTGAGTTTATAACTCTTAGTAAATAATATGTAGTGTAACGTCTATTGTTGCTCATTTAGTCATGAATATTTCATGACTATTCATAAGGGGCTTTAAGAAAATGCAAAAAAAACATGTTCCCATGTGACTCTTACTAACTAACCACTGAGTGTTTTTACGATCTGTATTGTTGACTGTAAAATAATGTTATTGAGTAATACACAGCTACTTTGACTTTTTACTATTTGACTGCTTTTAAATAAATAAGCGTTGTGGAATGCATGCGCATACAAGATATTTTCTCTTAGATAGTTATTCGAATATCCATCAGTTATCCTTTTCACTTTTTTTCCGTATACACATAACAGCTTATTTTTCCTGTATTTCAGTAGCATATGCAGTCCATTAAAACATGACTTTTCTCTTATCCATTTCATATCAACAAGGGACGAACAACATCTTCAAATGATAACCCTGTTTGAAGTACCAGTTTGATGAAGCCAAAACAGTACTATTGACAGAAGCACACTTAACAGGGTATTTGCCGACAGCACAATGAGCTACAGCCCCCAAAACTTCCCAAAAGTTGAAACACAAACATTAGAAGACTCATCAAATTGGTGTTTACTGCTCAGTGTGAATTCCAATATCTAATTTGGTCAAGCAGTAGAAGCCGGATTGCCCTTGCAGCTCCCATTAGCAGAACCGTTCGTCTGTCGGTTGGTCAGAGAACCTGGGGCTACTTCTAAAACCTGCACAGTGCAAGAAGCCTGGGAAGGCAGAGTGAGCGTGCTGTCTCGGTCAGATCTCTCCAGACTGCCCTCCCATCCTGACCTCTGGTGAGCGTCCAGCCCTCGAGCATCATTCAGGTCGGCGTGCCCATTTGTCCTACCTTGGGGCTTCGGGTAACACTCTCTCTCCCTGCACCATCCCCACCGTCTCTTCGCTCCCCAGCCTCCCCACTTGCCCCTCAGACAGAGTATTTCCTGAAAGGCGAATCTGAAGTCAGGGCTGCGGCAGTAGATGAGTGGGTTGAAGGCTGAGTTGGAGTATCCGAGCCAGTTGAGGAGTCTGAAGAGCAGCTTGATGTCACCCAGGTGGAGGAAGGTCATGAGGATGTTGAGGATGAAGAAGGGTAGCCAACATAGTGTGAAGGTTCCCATGATAATCCCCAGAGTTTTTACAGCCTTGCGCTCCTTGAGACAGAACTTTAGCCGCTTTGTGGCAGAGTACCTTCCTTCAACTCTCTCAGTCCCTGCTCTGTTTTCTCCTCCCTTTTCTTCCTTACCAATGTCCATACCTCCTGTTGTCTGCATGTTTAGTCTGTCCGCCCCAGCTTGTTCCCCCGCCCCAGTTCCTGCCCTTAGTTTATTCATTGCAGGACTATCGTCGGGATAAGCCAGATGTGCGGTGCAATGCAAGTTATAGAAATGCCTCTCCCTGCCCCTGATCTTCTCCAGCTGTTTCTGGGCCTCCTGGAACACCCGGGTGTACAAGAAAATCATCACAACCAGCGGCAGGTAGAATGACACAATTGAGGAAGACACTGCATACGCCGCATTGGTGTTGAAGTCACAGCAGTACATGTCGGCTAAGCACTGCTGAGCTTCCTCCTCCCCTGACACCCACAACTTCAGATGGATGGGCAGGAAGGAGATGAGGGAAGCCACCGCCCACACCCCAAGGATCACCGCCAAGGCCCGACCCCTGTCATGAGGAGACACGAGGGTTAATTCTGGTTCTACTTTTAGAACATTTTATTTCAACTCCCACACAACCGGGCCAAACTGTCTCGGTCGTACCTGGTGACGAGCATTGGGTATCGAAGTGGCAAGGTGATGGCGAGGTAGCGGTCCAGAGCAATCACACACAGGGTTTCGATACTGGCTGTCACGCACAACACGTCGGCCGCTGTCCAGAACTCACACATGAAGTTTCCAAACTGCCAGCGCTCCAGCAGGATGTAGCTGGAGCCAAAGGGCACCACGACCATGCCCATGATGAGGTCAGCGACAGCCAAAGAGGCGATGAAGAGGTTGGTGACTGTCTGGAGCCGCTGAAACCGCAGGATGGCTGTAATCACCAGGACGTTACCTTGACACAAGAAACGTTGTGTAAAGAGTTCGGTGACTATAGGAGATATTTGAATGCCGTCCAAAAAAAATCACCAACTAACTAAAATGACTAAATGTTTTGTAACTTACCAAAGACTATAGCCAGAACAAGAACGGCCATCGCAACACCCAGCAGCACGAGCTCCAGACCGGTGTACGCCAAAGAGCTCGCTGACAGCGAGGAGTTGCTGTGCTGTGATTGGTTAGCCAGTGCTGACACAGTACTCGCAGACTCCATGATCTACAGTTATAACACAAAAAACATTGCTTTGTTCAGAATGGATTACAACCAATACAAATGTAGCCATACATGTTTTTTAAAGTGATGGAAATTGAAATTAGTATTTTGGGGACATTTCTACCATTATTGTAAAACTTAGATCGTTTTTGTAGAGTTTATATTTTGCTTCTCTGATCTAATCACTCACTTACAAAAAGGTTGCAGCTTGCGAAATGCTTCATGAGCATTCAGTAGCATATTCATGTGTCACAATCACATCACTAGAGCAAAACCGAGCAGCTCAATAAACAGTGTGTGAGCGTCACAGCATTGAATGACTCACCTGCCCGGACTGGATCACACAAATCACTGCATAAAATTACCATTTTGATAGCACATGCATTTTTTATCACACAATTACTTTCATAATCATGCCACACACCAAAAAAGACTTGGATAGATTATGTCGGCTGCGAGTGAAAGGCTCTCTCTAAAGCGGCACTTTAGCTGTTTGCTTCTTAAGTGGCAGTTCTTTTATGTTTTGTTGTTCTTATACATGTAGTTAGAAGTGAAGAGTGTGTTCTCTTCTGTGCGCGCACACACACACTTGGCTTCATTTGTATGCTGGCTTTATGCAATCCCGGCACTCAACATGCGAGCTGTAAAAAGGACCATTGATTCACAAGTGTTTACCCAGTTGTCCTGTGGTAAATGAGCAAAGTGTTGAATTTTGGGATGCATTTCAAAATGCTAGGGTGGACCATGATGAGATGATTTTTTAAATTTTGGTTTTTTTTACGAAAATGATCTCACAGGTGGAGTCTTACAGTGTCATGACACAACTGTTGCAAGGCAGTGCATATGAATGTAAGTATGCTGTCCAACATTCTGTCTACAGTCCACAACAGTGCATTTGTGTTCAAATCAATGTCATCATTCCCAAAGTGTCAACACATTTACATCTATATAATAAGTATGTGCCAGCATGTTGGGGCCAATGATTGATCTGCTGGAAGGTTCAAATCAATTTTTCATTATTGCTCTCTGTTTGAGTTGTAATGGATGAGGAATAGCTGCTCCTTACAGATAATGATTCACACTACGTAAGCTATAATTGCAAAAAAAAAAAGCAATTGAGCTATAATTGCAGAAATTATTTCGTCTTTATTCATGTCTGTGAAAAGGTCAGTGCACTTGTTCTTCATGAATCCTAAGGAAACCCAACCTTTACAGTGATGGAACTTTTAAACTGCCAATATCACCGCCCCACTGATCAGATCAATAATCTGGGCAGCTCCCTGAACCATCACATGGTCAATCTTGTCAATGAGGCTCTGCTCTGCCCTGTCTGAGCCATTTAAACACACACACACACACACACACACACACACACACACACACACACACACACACACACACGCACGCACACAAACACGCACGCACACACCAATTTCTGCCGTATCACTAAGGCCAAGAGTAAAACAAAAAGCAAAAGGTTTACTGAGACAAAAAAGCCAGAAAGCTCGGGCACGTGCAAACACACAAATACACATGCACACAGAACACCCAGTTTTGGCAGAGATTAGTAGAATAAACTGACGACAGTAAACTGTGAGGGAAGAGAGGTGTCCTTGTGAAAAACACAAATTTTGTGGAGACATCGGAACAATCAGCAAAGTCGTGTCTATGTGCTCTCTCAGATGGGTCTGCCCCCCCCCCCCCCCCCCCCCACATCTGTCCTGACACTGGTCGGGCCAATCACAACCATTTATCTAGAATGGGGCTAAATGGGTTTAATAATACTGATTAAGATGGAAATGCGGCTGACGGTATGCCACTTGTGCTGCAGTGTGTGGAATGCTGCTCAAGTTCCACTGGTACGTACTGATGGCAGGTGCCACTTTAAAGTGTTGGGCGATCGTCAGACAGTCACTCCCCAATAATGCATATGCAGTCTAGTTTTGTGACAACTACTGAAGCAATTGTATGTTATTTCTGTCTTTATCATATGGTGTACACTTTTCTCTTTTCTGTTCTGTTGTTGGGATACAGAATGTGTGCTACTGAAAGTAATTCCATATGCTTGTCGATTTAACCAAACCTGGCCTTTACTAACTTGGCTATTGTTAGCCCATATCAATCACAGCCAGTCTGACAAATCAATAACTGAAATTCAGAGCCAGCCTACCACATAATACGTCTATCATCTTTAATTTATTAGTAGAACAAGATGACACATTTCACCATATAAAGCTCCACTTCACAGAACAATACCAAGACATACTTATGACATTTTTATCTATTATCCATCATAAATACTTTGAATCAGGATCCACTTGCCATTGTGACATGAGGCATTTTTTTTTTGCAAATGCAAACTGGTGTGGTGATTCCAGGCAACAAATAAACCACATACAGTCTGTTAAAGGTGAACGCTAGTTCGGATTTAGTATACGTGGGAAAAAACACATGTTCCTGTTAAACCATGTTTCAGCTGTTGTTAGAAGAAGGAAAATGATTTGAGTAAGTATAAGTATTTGAGAGTTTAGAGCTTTAACAATGTGTTTGTAACATTGACTCATTAATTATAAGAAAAGCTTCAACTTTATCATCACACTTCAGTTATAATTACATTCATTGGCTTTACTCTAATGTACTTTCAAAAGGTACGAAGATGTTTCATGGTGTTTCAACTGTGTAAAATAAAAAATATATGAACACATACATGGAGAGTACATACACAAAATGGTGTATGCATGTATGTCAAACCAATTAGTTTCCTTACCTCCAGGCTCCTTCCCGTTCTTTACAATACAGTGATTTCTTAATCCGGAGGCCTTTAAGTCCACACAAAGTCTCATCATAATGTGTTTGTCAGCCTCTTTTGAGCCTCCTTTCCTGTTTTGCAGAGTTATGCGCACACACTCTGCGTCGCTCTCTCTTCCCTCTTCCCACTCTCACGTATGAACTCACTCGTTCAGCTCTACTCTACACTTGCCCTTTGGAAGCAGCTGAGCCTGTGGCCCTTTTTATAAGCAGACCCCCGTGACATCACAGGAGAACAGCAGCCTATCAGAGGACAAGGACTGGCTTTTAGTGTATATCGCAGGTCTGCAGTGCACTCACAGCTCAACGGCACTAAGAAGCCCTAATTTTTAAACCTGCATTTATTCAAGGAGTATTTTCTCAGCTCTTTTTCAGCGACACCCCACTTGATGTCCACACTCCTGAGCGGCTGAATAAAAACCACAGACAAAATAACCAATTCCCCTCTTTTTGGTAATTAAAAAACAACGCTGTGTTGTTGAGCGGGCTGAAAGAAACACAGCTCGTCCCATTCATTAAAAAATGTTAAATTAAAAAACACAACAACCCTAGACGATCCCACCCAGTGTGGTTTTGGAGTCCCACAGGGATCCGTTCGGGGCCTCCTGCTGACACCCATCTATTCTTGCCCCTTTTTCCTGCCACTCAATTTTCAATGAACTCCAAACTCTGGCCTGACCATCACACTGTACTGCCTCAGGACTGTTGCCTCCATGTCACACGTTGTGGTTGTGGCCCAAAAGTGGAGGATGAAGTTAAAGTACATACATACAAATATATATATATATGAGTACTATAGTATATACAGGGTGTATATATATATATATATATATATATATATGAGTACTATAGTATATACAGGGTGTATATATATATATAGTCAGTATGTTCCATGTTTTTTTTTCTGGGATTTAGTTTTTCGTGTTCTTTGTTTGTTTTTTTTTTGTTTGTTCAGACCTTGTGGGGAAACAGGAAACACTGCAGCACGAGCATTACACCATGTGTAATGTCTCGTTTCTCTTTTGTTTTCAAATTCATTCTGCTTTTCGTCTCGCTCTCATCTTTTCACGTTGCCTTCTGGACAAATCATTGTCAAGGAGCCCAGAGCAACATCCACGTGGCCAAGAGGCCCGATCGGTGATAACACGCGTGCGATCATTTGAACGCGGTGATTCATCTTCAGTCGTCGACCACCCAGCTGATCCGCTGGCAGAACAGAGTCGGCCTGTGCCAATGCAAAGCTGCAGTCGTCCAGCGACGCCTGCAAACAGCCAGTTCGAAGAGTTTTGTGCCTGCAGAGGAAAACCACTGCTGGTGCCATTAAGAACAAAATCCAAGCAGATGCATGACCAGTGAGATAATACAAGCAAAGAGTCCTATGCTTCTTCTAAGGGAAAAGTCAGCATGGCCATATCCTCCTGTCTGTTTAGCCCCAACACATTCCTCTCCACACCTCTTCCTCTCAATGTCCTATCCCTTCCCTTCTGTCGCTCTCTCTCTCTCGCTCATACATTCTACTAACTGTTACAGTATCCACCCCTTTTTTTCCCCTCTGCTCAGCTGTCTCCCAGTCGTTCCCCGTGGGCTGGTTTTGTGGGGTGGATGTTGTGTGTAGCAAGAAAGTGCCGGACTCCTGTTTGTGGTGAGGGTCAGATAACAAAACCGCTGTGGTTAAGGTCAGGGAGGTCATTGGGATTTGGAAGAATGTTAATAAACAAATGGTGTCTCAAGTTTCTCTGTATTAAACCAAGTGTTATATGAGTTCTGCAACATAACCATAAAAAGGTCCATTACTCCTGTTTCTCATCAGGTGAATGAATTTTTATTTTCCTCATTTCCTCATAATGAGGAAATTATAAACATAATTTCAGACAGAGTTGTCTACATAAATTACCTTTGTTTAGCAATAGTTTATAAAAACCAAATACATATTAGGGAAACCTAATGTTTTTTTAATGAAGGCATCTGCAAAATAATCAAACCGAATGTACTTGAAAAACTAAATGATAATGTTGATGGTTTGTATTTCCTGCAATATTACTTTTGTAATATTATTATTACAAGATATGATCATGGTAAATTATTGTTTTGATTCAGCACTTGGTTAAGGTTGAAATAAGTTTGTAGGCTTGATCAAATGTCTATGTCAAACCCCACTGAGCATAATCCATACAGTTTTGCTTCTGTCAAAACATTACTGGAAAAACAAATAAGCAATAATTCAATACATTTACAGGACAGGGTGTCAGGGCTGATTAACAAAATAGCACATTTTCTTTTCTTATTCTTATCATTATAAACCCAAGTGAACAAGGCCATGTTGACTTTTGTTGTCAGTTGTCTGTAGCAACAGGGTTTCTACCTTGGACCTAAACATGATGACTTCAACCACTTAAAATATGACCTTGTGAGTTCCATTAGAAAGGATCGTATGACGCAAACCGAGCTACAACACGTTTCCCAGCAAAGTGTTTGATTTTCCATCAAGTGTAATTATATTAAAATGACTGCGAAGAAACCAGGTTTGAATGTTTTAGTGGTTTGAAAGACTTATGTGCATAATACATACTCTTTGCTTTTCCGTCGAGTCCGTCTCAAGGTTGTTGCTTTTTGGTAGATTTTTCACCTCTAATCTTCTCTGTAACTTTCCACTGAATCCATTATACAGAGGAACTGGAAAGATTTCAAACTTTTCTCTCAGAAACAGCATGACGCCTGCCTTTGTATTGCGCGGTTTCCCAAGTTGGTGGGACCATTCTGTCACGCAGCCACGTTGCTGTAGACCGCGTTGAGCGTTTGACATGAAAATTCTCATGGATGAACAGTTCCGCTGAACTGATCTGATCTCAGGTTCACGGACGAGATGTTTTCATCGCCACTGCAAAGCCACATTTGTTTGTGTTTTATCTAACACATCTGCCACCACCTCGGTTGAAAGCATTTCACACATACTGCGCAATGCGTCTGTCGCAGAACTGTGGCCGATCCCATTTGCACTGAGCGAAACATTCCCAGCCTCTTCTGGGTTTTTTGTTTCAGAACATATTCGTCCTTCTGAGCAGGGCCCACTCCGTTCGCTGTATCCTGTACACACCGTGCATCTGCACCACTGACAAGCTTCACTGTTTCCTGCTGCTCATCTTGATTTTTAACACCTCATCCTTCCTGTACCGAGAAGTGACAACATGGACTGCTGCGTAAAGCATTTTCAATATCGTGTTACAGTCACTGGAGACATTTTTGTACTTTTAATGTAATAATAACAAGACTTTATTTCTATAGCACTTATCTAAACAATAAAACAAGATAAAATCAAATCAATTATTGAATTAAATTAATAACCATCTAAAAACCAGTTGAAAATCGGGCTTGTATAGAAATATGTTTTAATCAATCAATATTTTTTTTCAACAGGTGCCGGCAAGTATAATATAGTGAGAACATTTCCCCGTTTATTCTTGAGTTTACTTTACCACGTTTCCATTGCTGGACTTTTACTTGCAATGGAGTAATTCTTTGTGTTTGTGTCTCCTCTGCCCGGCTGAGACAGCTGTTTTGACAGATGTGACGACGGGAGGGGTCAAACAAAGAGGCGAGTCAAATTCCGGGCTCACAAGCACACAGCATATCTCACATTCTTGTTTTATGAACTTTTTATTTTTATTTGTGACATACATGTAAACATGCAACGTTACATGTGCCCACCTCTGCGCGACTTCACTTTATGTGTGTGTGTGTGTGTGTGTGTGTGTGTGTGTGTGTGTGTGTTGACAGGGGGAAATGAAAGGTCCACTTTTTACACGTGAGGTTTGAGGCACGGGAGCAGCAGGATAAACATTCTCTCTGCCAGTCGGCACCTTCCCTTCCCTTTTTGTCCGTCTCATGTCATTGCTGTTTTCTCTCCTCGGTCTGACGCTCTTTCCGCTGTCCCTCATCACTCCCTTCTCATTCATATTGCAACTCCCCCCCCTCCTCTGCCTCCTCCGTCATCACTCTCTCTTTTTCATGCCTTCATCGTCTCCCACTTCTCTAACTCTTGTACTCTGCTTCTCATCCTTCATCCATCCTCATTTTCGTCCTTCCCCTGCCACTTTTTTGCCACTTGTGTGATTTGTCACCTTCTTTGAAATACCTCTTCTGATTTCTTGTTTTACCTCTTCTGGATCCGCTAGTGCCTTAGGTTTTCTTGAAGTACACCATTCAGCATTTCAACCGCTTTAGAAGTGATTATTAAACACCAAGATGAATTCATTTGCTGAATATTTCTTCGTGGTAGCCGGCCTCTTCATAGATTTAAAGAAGAAAGAAAAAAGAAGCCATAATTATGTCCAGGAGGAATTAAAAGGGGGAAACTCTCAAAGTCATGTATTCTATATCATATGACTAATCATAACCACCGACTTACTTTAATATTATAATCACAAAGTTGGTGGACTCGCAGGAGACAGATGACAAGAGGACATCCCCTGATGACGTTTGGAGTTATTATTGTGATTATGTGTTTTTTGGAATGGCTGATGCTGTTTTTCTTGGTCGGACTGTCTCGTCTTTTTTCCACAGGTTCACTCGCCACGAATAGAAAAATTCCTTACAATGTGCAAAATTGAGTGGAGTGGCCCTTCAACTGAGAAGACAATCTTACCACACGAATTGCAGGACACGGCTCATACATAAAAAAAATCACCACTCTGCAAGTGTGAAGTTACAGTGTTTGATTTTACTGTATTTTTAAACCCAACCTGCCGAACGCTCCCCATGAACACAGGCTCAAGTACCATTTGAACCAAGTCACTTTCCAGGGGTTGAGAGAGAGAGAGAGAGAGAGAGAGAGGCGTCACCTACAGTACTGTTCTACTATTTCACTGCAGCCGAGGGCTCAGAGAATTCCTTGTCCAAACACAGCTGCTCCAGCTCCGTTGGATAAGAACCAAAGCTGCGAGGAGCTGGCTCCACACCCAGGTTTGAACCATGTGAGCGCGGGAAGCGACGGACATCCAGAGGGGATGTTGAGGTTCGTGTGTCTAATCGACTACATCAGTAAACTTCACACTGCTGAAACGCTTCAACTTTGTATTTTATAGCTGCAAGAAATACAGTTCTCAGCTGCCATGCATTGAATTATTTGCCTCCTGTGACTTGACTGCCTCTTCTTCACGCCGTCAACACAGACAAAAATGGCTGTTTGAGATGGTCCACCATCTCCCATGTGAAAAGTGACACCATCAGAACGGTGGAATAACACAGAACAACATGTGTCTTGGCTGAGGGGTGGTTTTACCATGATGCATTGTGGGAGGGATGAAACCACAAAACAATACAGCAGGAATGTCTTTTCAGTTCTCTCTCTGAAGATCTGTAGAAACGAGGTGCGGTTTATTTTTATTCAAAGAAAGAATATGAACGTTTTGATTTATTTGCCGTACTGCCGTCTCCTGCAGGTATAAATCTGAAGGTTTGGGGCGGGGGGGGGGGGGGGGGGGGGGGGGGGGGGGGGGGGGGGGATGTAGTGTGACCTCTGACCTCTAAATTCAGAAATATCAACAAGACCAGGACCCTGACATAAAGAACACGCTCATGAACTTTTAATCATAATGGCAGGTCACACACACACATACACAAGTGACCTTACATTCAACTTTCTCATTTCCTGACGCACCTACAAAGACATGCAGTTCGTACCAGGACCTTTGATACTGCCACTGGATTTATGTCTTCGACTGGGAGGCGTCTGCCCACACTGGGACTGTGTGTGCAGACTCACAAACAATCCCTGTCAGAGTTGCTGTTCTGTAATAGTGAATTATAGTATGCCAACATAGACGGATGTCTGTGTGGATCATCTTTTGGTGGCACCTTTGTCTCCCTTTTTTCCCCCATGAAACATCGTCCTCTGTTCACTTAAATGCACATAAATCTTTATATCTTTGGTCAACAGGTTTCTTATGTTCAGACTCTCTTTAGTAATACCTCACTTCCCCATCAGCTGCATCTGGTCCGACCAACGCCAGTATCACTTCATCTTTGACAGGCGATACACGTCCTCTGAATTTCCTCTTTTAGAATATGACTGTATTACCTTAACATAAAGGCTTTTTAAAACTGAATCAGTGTCCTCTTTTGGTTAATGATTAAAAAAAGAAAGGTTCGATTGGAAAATCCAACAATGAGAAAAGATAATACGGGACTTTATTAATCTCACGCCGGGGAAATCTACTTGTTACAGCAGCAGCAAGAGTCAAGGCATCAGGAAAGAGGTAGAAATGTCACTAAATATAGCAGAAATATACACTAAAAAATTGAGGAAAGCTATATCCATTAATACAAACAACCTGTTTCTACTCCTCTGCACTGCAAAGTTCAGGTGCATAATTCAAAACCTCCATTTCTAATACATCTTAAATATAACTTAACACTCTTCAGTTAACAAACACTGGGCAGTTGCCAGTTGTTCTTTTGAAGGGACAGACCATTGTACTCCCAGTGCTTTAATTCTGACTTTACAATGGGCCATTAATCACACCTGAATGTCCCCACGGACACAAACTCAAGGTGAACAGGTGATGTTTTGTTTTTCTAAACCCCATACCAGTCGATAACCGACTCTCAGCTTTGTTGCAGCAATTCTGAAAAGACAGGAAGGCAACAGAAAAAGCTGCGGGAGATCAAAGATGATGGGTGGCACTGCGTGAGAGAATGAGAAGAAAAACCGTTACACAGGCCAGACTTTGTTGAAGTCTCTAATGGGAGGTTTTGCAGTGAAGCTAACGTTAAATGTTTCCTTTCTTGTACAGACACATCAGCAGGAAGCGTCAGGAAGTGTCAATGGTTGCCGTGCCGGCCATTGCATCCTGCGCATTGTTTTGAATTACAGGGAAGTGAGCCAGGACGGCCCGCAAGGTAAATGTTTAAACATTGGTATGTGCTGGAAGGAACATATCGTATCTCACACTGCTCAAGCTCTTCACAAAGGAACATGTTCATAATGTGAAAACTGTAAAAAAAAAAATATATATATATATATATATATATATATATATAAATATTATAATAATTATAATATAATATATACATATATAAACATAATCTTTATGATTCTCTAATATGTAAAAATCTATGTGACTTTTATTCTTGACATTTATTTTGGTTTACCAAGATGGAATATAATTATAATTTGAGTGGTGGTTGATTTATATCTAATGCCAGTGACACCACTACATTACCCACAATGCATCTCATGCAGCTCAGATGGAGAGTTTACTCATCTAGTTACCATTTTGAAATCTAGGGAAAGGGAAATACTCCCTCACCCCACAGATTCCCTATCTGACCACATACAGCTTTCAGAAATATTGTCTGAACACACACTTCCCCCTTGTGGTGTTTATTTGAAGCTACAGCTGATGTCGCCACTTTGCTCAACTTTATTATTACGTATTCAATACGTAATATCATGTAGGTCATCAGGTCATCAGACAGCCTGGGTTCACTGCACGTCAAGGAACGTTTGGTTATTTGATTGCAGATTTGTCAGGGAATGGTGCATGTTCCTCAAAACAAATGATCGTGGAATAAGTCTTACATAGAAAATGCTGTGCCAGGTCCAACACTGGTTGATTTTATGTCCTCAGTCTGCAGGAACCTGGAAGCAACAAGGCACATACACAAAGCATGAAGAGAGTGAGTGGGAGGTCAACAGGGGCCACAAGTTCCACTGACAAAGTCAGAGCGAGGACCTATTATTATTATTATTATAATTATTATTATAATTATTATTATTATCATTACCATTATTACGCCAAATTAATCTCTAATTTGAGGCACTTCACGTGCTCCGACCTTCCCAAACCTTTGCACAAGCATCAGAACCGGTAAAAAATTTGATAAAATGTTGATATTTTAGAGGTCTCGGGCAGGGGCGTGTCAAAATATCTCAATAAAGCCCCTTACCACATTCCCCCTTGCTTTACATTTGTTGTAGATGAACAAAATTTGGTATAGGCACGTGTATTACATCAATACCTACAAAAAAAATAACAGGTCGCCATTACTTCCGACCAACAGGAAGTCGACCATTTCGATTTTAAGTGTGCAGATTTGGACATTTTGTCGCATTCCATACTTTAAAGAACTCCTCCGACAGACTTCACACCAGCAACCTCAAATTTTGGTGTGTCATCTCAAGACCCATTTGAAATCTAGGGAAAAGGGAAAATCTAGGGAAAAGAAAATCGTTCTCTCAAAGCTTGAGTTTTCGTCAGAGCCCCTTCCTGTGACGACGTGGAGAAGACGGGGTGATTTTCGAGGCCTTCGCCATGGAACAGGAAGTTCCTCCTGATCATAGCCACATGATGATGCTCCACGACATGGGACGTTCCTCTGACTTGCATGTCAAACGTGCACATGTGTGCGAGGGCCCTGATCAAAGCCGCTTGGAGCTTTAATCTTCTATTGGGATATTTTAGTTTTCACTGCCTAAACGTACATGAAAAGTGTCCAAAATATGCACTATATACTACAATTCATATTCTAGTTACCATTGTAATTATTTTATTTTATCATCTAAACTATTAGACATGTTTATAAACACCCACAGACTTTGATATGTCTCGGCAGGAAACGCACGGTCAGGGGTGTAGCACCAAAACTCTGGGACCACCTCAATGCTGAGTCGCGATGGGCGGACTAAACCATTTTGCGCCTTTTTGTAGGGGTGAGAGGGGCCCTCAGGGAACCAGTTGGGCCCTCGGGGAACTAGTTAAGTCTCTCAACCAGTGTATTGAGCCATTAAAAAAAGAAAAAGTTATGACACTAATCAGAAAAACTACTTAGAAAACACTAATTACGGACAAAGAATACTTTTAATTCCAGACCCCCCCCCCCCCCCCCCCCCCCCCCCCCTTGCTACGCCCGTGCGCACAGGTGACATTAACAACCTGTCCATGCGTCCCAGTGAGACACGATCACAGGAGAGTGAGCCAGCATGCCAGGACCAAGACCAACAAAACCGGACGCGCTCAATGGAGTTCAGCCCTCATTAGTTGTAGTTGGTTTGTGCGTTTTCCTACTGCCGTGAAGAAAATAATAAAAAAAAAAGAACTCAAAACGCAGCGTGCCAACAGAGTTACACGTTGCATTCTGGAGTCCGGACGCTGTTCGGCGCCCTCGCACCGTGAAAGCACTCGGTCCGTCCTGTGGTCCGACAGCTTTGACTCTGAAACTCCCACCACCGGGCATTTCCAGCCTTCGCAGCGGCGCGCACAGGCACGCAGGCGTCCCCGGGAGCGCACGGAGTCACGGACTGCGTCGTGGAGGAATGGACTCCTCTGCGCCGCGCCAGAGGACCGCCGGGTGCGTGCTGTGTTGGGCTGGGAGCGGCAGGAGCTGAAGGCTTGAGGAGGAGGAGGAGGAGGAGGAGGAGGAGGATGGTCGCGTCCGTTTCCATCTAATTCCTGCCTTTACGCATGGTGGAGAGGTACAGTGCAGTCCGCCGCCTGGCTCTGTAATCCGCCCGTCGGGAGGAGCAGGGAAAGCCCTGCCCAGACGGAGGCAGCGAGAGGGGAGGGAGAGTTTCAAGTCGAGAGAGTTGACAGGAGGAGGACTTGGTCATATCAGCTGCTGGAAACCGAAATCAAGTGACTTGTTGGAGGAGGATCCTTCAAACTGTTCCTCTTGGCACCATGAGTGGACCCACAAATGGTAAGCAAAGGGTGTGTGTGTGTGTGTGTGTGTGTGTGTGTGTGTGTGTGTCAATAACGTGGTGTCCTGGGAGGTTTTAAACTGAAGGTCTATTGATCACTGGCTCACTTATTGACACTGTATTTCATCATGTCATTTAGCAATCTCCCTGTCAAACCAAGGTTAGGAACAGGGGTTGGTTTTTGTGTGTTGGTAGCTGACAGCATTCGTCAGTCATATCTTCCATTTTTTTCTCATGATTGTCAGTTTGCGTTGGCCTGCCTTGACAAGTGTGAGCGGTGTGTTTGGATGGATAACGATTTCTGTGCATGGTTCTGACGGCGTCCGGGGATTCCTCCACTGGAGACATTCCCACAGCCACGCGATCCGGTCAATCTCACTCCATTTCATTGATCAAATATGTTAAATTGCTCCTTCAACCTTTTTTCTTTTTTCAGCTACTCAGATACTTTTGGATAGAAGAGAGGAAGCCTGCTGTTCTTTGATAGCCAGAAGAAAAGGGAGCAGATCCTTGCTTGACACTGTGCAGGGCACATATTAAAAAAAACCAATGTCTAAACATAGAAAACAGTTGCTTTTTTTTTATTGATGTGAAACCACAAAATGTGTATTTTCCAAAAATCAAAAGCAGCGTGGCACTGCAGTACATGCTTTCCAGTGTAAGCTGTCGACCTACGCTTCCTGGCAGCCGTTCAGCTCTATACATTCCACCAAAGCAAGATATTTAGGACACTTATGTTCCCCGGCACTGGCAGGGATACGCTGCCATTCAATCACAGCCATGCAGCGTAGCAGAGGGGCCCAGGCCGAGCGACTGTAACCCCCAAAAAATCTCCCATAGAAAGGAAGGGGATTATCGTTCGGCTGACTGGCTTGGTTGACACCAAGGGAGAGCTTATTGGTTTTTATCCAAGCTGTTTATCCACAGCGTCAAAGGTCAGAATGAATATGTGATGCTGTCAAACCGTGCAGGATAAATGGCTTATTTGACTTTGAGGGAGAATTGTGGGGGAAACAGATTGGATTTCATCTTTTGAGTGGAAAATCAAATCAGTTGGGGTCGGAGATGTGTTGTCTTTCTTTACACGTCAAAACTACTGTAAGATAGTGAACAGAGCAGAGAGCAGAGAAAGAAAGAATCTGGGAACGAAGAGTATTCAAATATTATTATAAAAAAGTACATACACGGTACATAACTTAACCCACTTACACAACATCCATGTGGCTCACACATACAGTTCATATACTGTAATGCTAATGCTGCACATTTTCATTAATCCCGTAAAACATTCAAGAGGACTATTAATAACAAACATACATAATAATACCACAATCTCACACACACACACACACACACACACACACACACAGGTGGCTCAGATCCTTCTCTGTCCGTGGTTCCAGTCTTTGTGCTGCCATCTGGCTACAGAACCAATGCCAGCTTCTGTGGCACACACACACACACACACACACACACACACACACACACACACACACACACACACACACACACACACACACACACACACACACACACACACACACACACACACACACACACACACACACACACACACACACACACACACACACACACACACACACACACACACACACACACACACACACACACACACACACACACACACACACACACACACACACACACACTGCTGATACAATTTGTTAGGGAAACATTTCTGTCCTAGTTTTACCTATTTTTTTTCTTTTTCCGCCTGACATTTATAGATCCACAACACTGTGTCTCTCTCCTGCTGCCATCGGCTTAACCTGCCGGCATTTGTTGTTCGCTGCCTTGGCACAACACTCTGGGAATGCTTTTGGTTTCACGTCTATGAAATGAGTAGCACGCAGTAGAATTTCTCGCTCAGATTGATGGTCAACTGTTGCAGCAAATCAAAACGATCTTTTGTGTGTGTGTGTGTGTGTGTGTGTGTGTGTGTGTGTGTGTGTGTGTGTGTGTGTGTGTGTGTGTGTGTGTGTGTGTGTGTGTGTGTGTGTGTGTGTGTGTGTGTGTGTGTGTGTGTGTGTGTGTGTGTGTGTGTGTGTGTGTGTGTGTGTGTGTGTGTGTGTGTGTGTGTGTGTGACTACTTGTTTCACTAAGAGGGATTTGACCAGTTTCACGAGTGAGGATGGAAGAGGTGTAATCCCCAGATGGCCTCACTCGGCCCCTTTCTGTCCCGCTAGTGTGTCTTTGTCTGTCGTGGTCGGCATGTGTAGTGTCAAGTGTCAGGATTCAAAGCTTTATTGATTGACACATGCACATAAAGCAAGAAAATGTAGTAGTTATGAAAGAAAATGTGTACCATTGCAGCAAAGCATTGAATACATTTAGAGGTGTAACAATGTACAGAAGTATATTTCATATTCTGAAAACCTTGAGCAGTTTGATCTGGCACAGTCAGCCAGCATACATGTTTGTCCCTCTGTCTCTCTCTTCGTGAATGGCTGTGCGTTCTGCTCTCTGGCAGAGTGACAGCCCGTACAGGAGCCACCACTATGTACTAAGTCAATTACTGAGTCGCCTCTATCTCCTCTAAACCTCTAGTCGAGTGTGAATGTGATTATTTTTGTGTGTGTTTGTCTGCCTCCATGTTTTGTTACTGTTCGCTTTCTGTTTGTCTTTGTGGAGGAGAAGAAACCCTCTGTCCTGTCCTGAGACATATATATCTATATATATATCTATAGATATATATAAACCAGAGCGACTTTTTCCACATTCATTATACATTAAAGCTTGCGTTTGGCTGTCATGTTTCGGGAGCCCTTGCTCGAGGAAAAGAAAAATGCATCAGATATCAGTCGTTCTGATCTCAGCACTTTTTTTCAATCTCACTTTGATCAAAATGACAACAACTGACGTGTGCTTTTGATCCTCCGCTCCCAACAGTTCAGTACCAGTCTGGTGTGTACGGAGGAAACAACAACAACAGCAGCTCTCCTCTCTGCAGCCGTGGAAATTCACCCATCGTGTGCGAGCGCTGTGGGGAGGTTTGTCGCGGCGAGGTCGTGCGCGTCAAGAACACACACTTCCATGTTCAATGCTTCACCTGCCAAGGTAAAAAAAACAACTCTACACACACACACACACACACACACACACACACACACACACACACACACACACACACACACACACACACACACACACACACACACACACACACACGCGCGCTTCCTAAAAGCACACGTGCACATAGTTATTTTAACATTTTTGCAGTCCTGGACTAAGGCTTTCAAGAGTGGATTCAGCCCATGTAAATCTGCCATGATTAAATATTAAATAATTACCAGTACTCAGACAAGAAGGAACCAGAACAACCGGATCAGTGACGGCTTCTGTTTTCACTGAAAGACGAAATGAGCTATGACTTTACCAGGATCAAAGCCAATCACAAAGTTTACTACATGAGAGGAAAAAGGCCTTCAGTGACACCGAAGCCTCAGTTATCCGGCACCGCTGGCGCCACATGCAAAAGGTGAAGGAGGAAAGATCTTTGATCCCTTAAACATTAGAGTAATTACAGTTTAGTCCAGATATACCAGCGACAGTCCAGTATTTTGATTGGCCTCTGGATTTGGTCCTTGTACAGTAGCTACTTATCTTCAGACGACCAGGAGTCTGTCAGTTTGCGGACATCTGACTGACAGGCCAGGCATGTTGCAGTTATCATCTACTGTATCATCCTGTATTTGTAAAACACATGGCTGGTAAGATCTTCAGCGTCCTGCCGCCAAAGCTGCTGGAGGTGGAGATAGTCAGATCCACAGTTTTTTATCCAGGGACGCCAGATAAAGCTGATCGGTCATGAGACGATTAATGGGAGAGAAAAAAGGAAAGTTGTGATTCGTGAAATCTGTTTTCAGTATTTTCCTCTCATCTTTGATTACAGTAATCTTTCACTGGTAAATTTGGTAATATGTCATAAGCCCAAAATGTTGGAAACCATTGATATTATTGATTGTCATATCCACTTATCCTTGTAAAACTAGGCACTCGGTGGAGCGCATACCTCCACAGCCCCCTAAATTCAGACATCAGTCCACCACATACATATCACGATCCATGTATTTTTCCTTGGAAAATAGAGAAAGAGATTTCTGGATCTGCCCCTTGATCCAGATCCCCTCCTTCCACCAACTTCTGAGGAAATCCCTTCAGCCATTTTTTGCGCAATCGTCCTGACAAACAAATTGTACGTTCTTAGTTACTTTCCACCATCATCCATTTTATCACACTTACTTAGACATATGGAAATGTCTGCTGTGACTTCGCCGGAGTGTTTGAATTCACATGAACAAGAAAACCAACTCAGCTGGACAGTGGAGCTCCACAGCAACTCACACACGGTGGGACGCAGCTCTCAGATAGAGGTCTGGAGTCAGCAGCTGGCTTAGCAGTGCAGTCAGCAGGTTTCTATGAGCCCAGAGTCAGACTCCAACCAGCGAAGCTCCTTCCACTTGCCGAGAGCCACTCAGTCCCCGTGTGTGTGTGTGTGTGTGTGTGTGTGTGTGTGTGTGTGTGTGTGTGTGTGTGTGTGTGTGTGTGTGTGTGTGTGTGTGTGTGTGTGTGTGTGTGTGTGTGTGTGTGTGTGTGTGTGTGTGTGTGTGTGTGTGTGTGTGTGTGTGTGTGTGTGTGTGTGTGTGCTGTTTTATCTCATGCAACATTTCTCACAGTCACTGCAGATCTTAAAATGAATGTTTGGTTGAATGACAATGTGTGACTTCAATGGAGTCACTCACTCCTTCTGACGGGGCAGATTTATCGACGGGAGTTTTCTCTCTTTGATATTAAAGTATTTACTCTTATGGATGGTTGATCTTGCAGAGTAAGCTTAATGACTTTTGGCTAATGGGTCTCGGGCCGAGTAGACATCAGCTGATGAAGTGGACAAGAATCAAATCGTCAGCTTTCAGAACACAGTGTGTTTTTCTTCTCCTGCATCTGCTCAGTATCTTTTCCCTCGAACCTTCCCTCACATTTTTTTCTTCTTCGCTGTTTGTAGCTGTGAATGTCCGACAGATACTTTGTCTGATGAACAGTGTAATCTCCTGTTGGTGTATTTGGGATTGCAGAGATTTTTCTTTTTGGAAACAAGGAGAGAGACAAAGTGGAGAGACGATTTGGGATAAAGGAGGAATGGAAACAGATGAGCTGAGTGAGATGGACGTGATTTAAGATGATTCATTGGACAGAATGTAGCGACTAACTCAGAAGGTGTGGTCTAAAACATATTCTGGATACTAGAGACTCAAATGTTAAATCTATTTTCCTCATTATTCTGAAATTGCTGCGATTGGACGGATTGTCGTGACATTGGTCCAGATGAATCGCACTGACTCTGCAGTTCCGCTGACTTCTCGTGTAGCGTCACCATGAGGCTGAAAGTTGTGCTGTTGGTTGAAATGACACAACAACTTTGTGTTGTGAATGTTTTTTTTGTTCTATAAATAATCTCTCATAAAATATGGAACATGTTGATAAACTTGCTCTCAGTCTAAAGTGAATGATGCCAGTTTTTGGATCTTTATCTTCATGACCTGCTGGGTCTGCGGCTGTAGCTCATCAGTTTGATGGACAAATGCTAATGCTTCACTATTAAAAACCCAATTTTTCTACCGGTGTTAACTTTGTAGCCAAAATCCATAACAAGTCCCATCATTGTACCGGTGTAATCCCTCAGTGACTCTATTGGCTGCATGTTCCCACTTCCCCTTTTTCTCCTCTCCCCTCCTCCGTCTCTGATCCACGTGTCCATCCCGACCACACTCATGCAAATGCAGAGGAGCCAAAGCTCGGAAATCCATCCCATGTTGATGATGCAAATGAATGAGGGGAGACTGTGACAGGACGGCAGACGTGTGCTGGATGGACAGATCGATAAGCTCATTGAAACCTCCCCTGGGCCCCCCTGTCTCTCCCTCTCTTCCCTCCACATCCTCATCCCCTCACTCTGCTGCTCGTCTGCTGCCCTTTCTCCCCACATATGACGCTTCAGCTTCCCCTAATCTGTCCCTCGACTCCCATCTTGGCTTTTCTTCTCTCTTCTCCATGTCTCCTCTCTGCCTCGTGTCTGACATAATCCTCTCCTCGTCTCCCCTCTGCCTTTTTTTTTTGCCCCACCAGAAAATTGAGCCATGTGCATCGTCTACGACCTTACAGTGTTTCTTTTGCAAAGAGCCACTTCAGTCACGGCTGGAAAAATAGGACAGATACCCCAATTGGTCTGATTCAGACTTCAGCATCAAAACATTTCACCAAAGATCTCGAGACAAAAGGCTGTGAGTCTATTGTGTGATTCAAAAATTAATTTTGGGACCAGTTAAAGAGTCTGTCCTTAAAGTTGATGCACAACAAGTGCACCCCAATATATTTGGATGCCTCACCTTGTCAACTTGTAAGATTGTGAAGCTGTCTGCAAAGTTTGGCCCATCAAAAAGAAGAGAAAGAGGAATGTGTGGACTTTATTAGTTTTAGCGTAGGCCCAGCCCTACACTCACGGATGGACTGGCATTTTCTTCAGAAGCGACTTCAAGGACAAACTGTGCGGCATCAGCCGCTGCATCCGCTCCAGCTCTGCAGCACTTTTCTGTTGTGTGTCTCTTTCCATGAGCATTTGCACAGTGGACCATGGTGCCCGTGCTCTCCTGTGTTCCTGTGCATGCATGTTTTCCTGAGTGTCCAGAAGCTGAAGGAAGACGAGACTAGGGCTGGGCGATAAAACGATAACGATATGTATTCGCGAAAGACACGTAATCAATATCAATAGAAAATGCGTTCGAATGGAACGTTTCGATCATTTTTTTTTCCTCGTTGGAACAAACCGGAGCAAAGAGTCTAGCTACGCCGGCCGCTAGATCCGCCGGCACTCGTCCTCTGGTACCTAGCAACGTATGGAGTGACACGCCTAATAGCCAGTCATGTAACAGTATCACGTTTGGTTGCGCCATCTCGTTGGCTCGTGTTTGTGTTTCTTAGGTCATAAAAATTATCAATAATTATCGATATCGACCGATATGAAACACTTATATCGTGATACAGTTTTCAGCCATATCGCCCAGGCCCTAACTGAGACACCGCTCGTATCAGGCCTCCAGGAGTTCTTGTTTCATGCATCTATCTTCATTTATATCACTCTATCTTAAATCAATCTTTTACTTTGCCTCGTCTCTCCATTACCCTCGACCCTTTTGCTCCAGCCGCTGGCAGTGAACAGGGGAATCATTATGTGCTGTCTTTCTGCCAACTGTCTCTGTTTATGCGTATGTGTCCAGACCTCAAGCACTTCAATCTAATAGGCTACAAATCAATGCTAACAGAAGAAAAGTATTTAAATACCTCACATCCTCCGGTGAACTGCAGCTGAAATCTGAACTTGAAGGTGGAAGGGAAAAGTAGGAGGCTGGTGACGAATCAAACGGGTGGAGGAAAGAGACGAGCAGAGAGCAGAGACTGGGATGAAAGGGAGGAGAAAAACCATGACTTCATTCATTAATTTGAATTAATTGTATTTATTTGTGCCCAGGATTTTTTGGTTTACTTTCTGGACAAGCCTCCTCTTGTCGGTCTAGAAAAGAATTTAGAAAAGTTCTAACAAGTTGAAAAACTGCCAAATTATATTGTGAGTAAATATAAAGAACAAGAAAAAAGACCAAGAAAAGTTTCCTCTTGTCTTGGATGTGACTGATGTTTTTGTTACCTTCTATGTCAAAAGTCTGTCCATCTTCTACTTTGCATAGTAAATATATAAATGAATTAATCTTCCTGCCATCACAGCATTTTATTGTTTCTCAGATTCATAGATCTTTAACCAGACAGTTTGACTGCAGGAGCAGCACAGATGGGGCTAATTAACATTAACAACGGCTACTGTAGGCTCCAGAAATCACTTAAGATTTCATCATATCGTTTGAACATGATGTCTGAATTATTTCTGTATGGTCATAATTCACTGTACTGTATAAGTCGCACAGGTCGGAGGTTCCTATATTTACCCCGAGGATTCCTGTGGTCATTGTTCACTGGTGTCGTGCTGTCCTACACGGTGAGACAGCGTGGAGCCTGGAGGACTCTCCGCACGGTTGTGGATGGTCGTAAAAATGCTGTTACTAAATCACTGTTTTAGCTGTCTGAACTAGAGCCTGACCGATATGGATTCAGATATGAATATGGATATGGATTGAAAAAATTGTCCCCATACCGTTGTATCAGCAGCTATGTGAATTATGTGAAATCTATATAAACACATACAAAATAACTTATGACAATAACAATGATTGGTAAGATGTAGTGGTCAAACCCTTATGACAAACGAAATGTAATTGAACCTCCATATTTTATAATTTAGCCATAAACTCTATTATAAATAACGAAATAAATAAAAGAAAACACAAATACAACCAAATATCTAGAACTTGAAATGAGAAAATATTTTTTTGATAAACTAAAATAGAGAGATTCATGCACATATTTTCTCCATTGTTTATTCTGTCCTATTCTTGTCCTGACTGTCCACGAAAGACTAAACCGTCAAGTGACAGAGAGGGAGTAATGGATGGTAGCAGTAAGGCACATCCTCATTTATATTCTGAGGTGCCCTGCGTTGACATTTTCTGCTCCTATTATAATTACACTGTAAATCTGTTACACGAAATCTTCAGTTCAATGAAATCATTTAAGGTAAGACACTCTTTGCCTCCAGTGTGATTCCTGACGGGTCAAATGAGTTTGACTTCATGTTCGTTCATATATTACAGACCTTTTTTTGTCCAAGTGCATTTGGGAATAACCTCTGACATTTTGGGATTAATCACATCCCATTTACTTCCTGCCTGAAAGGGGGGGAAAAGCCTCCCTACAGTTCTTGCAGAGCTTTGCTCACAATTTTCCTTTATTAGAAGTTTTAGTGATGATGCCTGAAATAGGTTATAGGTTATAGGTTTTACATTAAAAAAAAAAAAGGAATTAAGCTTCTTCAAACCAACTCAATTGTGAGAAGGTCATTCGGTAAAGCATCAAATCTGAAAACCACATCCTTAGGCATACATTTTAAACACGTGTACTGCAAACAGTAGTTCTGATCTGTAGCGATGAAAACTACCATCAGTTCAAATAGGCCGGAGGTCCATCCGGTTTGAGTAGTTTTCTGGAGTATTTCAGCGAAAGACAGGAGAGAAACCCACAGCAGGGCAAATCGACTCACGTCTGAGCACAATACAGAAAAACCTTCTCCATGCATTCATCTTAGCTGGGTTTGACGACGCTGGCGCTGCCGTCACAGGTCTCTCCTGCAAGTCGATCAGACACTTGCTGCTGACTCAGAGCGTTGCTGCCTCCCAAGGACCAGGGAAGTGGATCCCGTCACTGCAGCTCTCTGATCTCCACACAGGCTTCCTGTGCAGAGACGTTCTCCAACTCTGTCTCCGTCCATCCAGTCATTTTGTTCTTTCAAATCATATTTGTGTGTCTTTGCCTTTTATATTTCATGTAAAACACTTTGATTTGCCATTCTGTCGAAAAACAACTTCCCCTTGTCCTGTTTCTCTGCAACAAACTGCCTGTGCCATTTACCATTGTGGGGCTTTCGGCACTAAGGGCATTTCTATTTACATATTAAGCATTGCAGTGATATAATCATCATCATGTGAATATCTACGTAATATTAAAAAATATATATAATTTTGAACGGGAATTTGAAGTTGGCATGTCGTGATTCCATGGTTCAAATTATTCATGTTTGGCTCCAGGCTTGAATCAAGGAAGCTTTGAAAGGGAATTCAGTTCACTTGAATGTTCCTTTACTGTCTTCATGGCTCCAATAGATAAATAAATTATCCATCTCGACTGTGTGTGTGTGTGTGTGTGTGTGTGTGTGTGTGTGTGTGTGTGTGTGTGTGTGTGTGTGTGTGTGTGTGTGTGTGTGTGTGTGTGTGTGTGTGTGTGTGTGTGTGTGTGTGTGTGTGTGTGTGTGTGTGTGTGTGTGTGTGTGTGTGTGTGTGTGTGTGTGTGTGTGTGTGTGTGGTGAATGGATCTGATCTGATCCGAGCCTGTGTGTGTGTGAGAGTGAGAGAGACATTGACACAGACACACACACACACACACAAACTGGCTCGGATCAGATCAGATCCATTCACTCCACCGGGTTTAGAGCCATTAGCTTAATTAGAGGCCAGACGTTCTGTTCATTGTCAGATATCTTGATCCGTTGGCTGCCCGTCAGATGTCAAATTTACAGTACACACTGTAGACTGCAGTCAAATACCTCCCTTGACTCGGCCTGTACACTGCAGGTCATGTCACGGGACAGACGGATATATCCTTAGACTTGGGTGGAGCTGAATGGGTTAAGCGTGGCTCTGACACTGACAGCATCAGTGATTTGATTCATTTTTGGGGACTTAAAAAAAAAACAACAATCTTTACAGCGGTTGCATTATAAGAGGATTTCCCTCGGCCGTGGTCACCAAATGGCACACTGTTATAATTTTTTTCTAAAACACATCCGATGGGAGGTATACGAGTAAGCTCCTGCCTTCCCTGATAGCTGAAGCGAAGCATCGTTCAGCCTCGTTTTGAAGTGCCCAACCATGCAGCTCAGCAGAGGCCTCCTCACCCTCAGCACAGCTGGGGCAGAAGCAATCATTTGCCTGAGAGACTTTGAATTTGCCAAATAAAAGCCATCAATCATGCTCAGTATATACAGTATAGTTAACGCTGTGTGTGAGTGTGTGTGCACATGAGTCCGTTAGCCTGGACACGTATCTATGAAACAACACTGCCTCCATAAATACACGTACAAGTGTATATTGTGTGTAAACATGATCAGAACAGCTTTAATCTGTGACTGATCAATCAATTTTACATGCAGGCATGCACTATGTTCTCCCACATACCGTTTAAATGTACAGTATATTTGTATGCACATGCAGCCATAACAATGTATAAATTAACAGATTAGACTAAGTGGTCCAATCCCCAAAAGCAGATTATAGTATTAACCCTTTAGAGGTCAGACAGGACAACAGATTGCACTCTCAACAGCCCCACCCCTTCAACACACACACACACACACACACACACACACACACACACACACACACACACACACACACACACACACACACACACACACACACACACACACACACACACACACACACAAAAAACTCTCAATCCAGAAGGCGAAACCTCAAGATTATTGTATTAATACTGGTGTGTGTGACAAGACACTAAAGCAGCAATTTTTGGGAATATCACACATTAATACGCATAATTTGTATGAAAAGTCTTTCACCATCTTTACCAGAGACAGTCGAGGTTTGTGGTAATCGTGACAGTTTGTCTCTGCCACGTAGTGACTGCATACTTTTCACCATTCCTTGTATTTCTAAACAAGGAAGTGAACCAACTCAGTTTTTTTTCTTTTCTTCTCTCCATCTTTTTTCAGTGTGTGGCTGCGACTTGGTGCACTCGGGTTTCTTCCACCACTCTGGAGAGTACATCTGTACCGAGGACTACCAGCGGCTCTACGGGACGCAGTGCGACAGCTGCGACCAGTACATCACCGGAGAGGTGGTGTCCGCCCTGGGCCGGACGTACCACCCGCACTGCTTCGTCTGCAGCAGCTGCAGGTAAAGGGGAAGAGTGTTTGAGTGTGTAGTTGGAACAATACCCGACTTAAGCTGTCATGAAACAGACAGGTAGTCAAGTAGGACTTAAGACTTCGAGACTCTTGTGAACTCTTTTGTTCCTTTGTGGACTGTGGTTCATTAGTTCTTTGATTTCTTCGATTACCCTTCCTTGTGTGTCTCGGTCTCTGTGAGGTCACTTTGGTTATCGCTCGTGTTCGCATGTTTAATTTGGTATTTCCTGTTTTACTTTGTAGTCACTTTCCTCGTGTCTCTTTACTTCCTTTCCACCTGTTTCTTGTTGCCGTCTCTTCTTCTCCTGCCCCGTTTCTACTCCGGTTGCCCGTGTTGTTTCCTGGTTCAGTTTATCCCTGTGGGTTTTTTTTTACTAGTGAGTCTACGTGTGAATTACTCATATTAGATTTTGTCTTTTCCCTTTATTCACTAAATTTGATTTGTTCGCCAATTTATTTAAATACACCTTTTGTTCCTGCATCTGCGTTTGGGTCCTGCTTTACAAAAACCTCACAGTTGGCGTCTAACTTCCTCATTTCTAATATAGGAGTACAGAGTTTCTCACAGAGCAACACAAATCTTGGATTAATAATGACTTTGCAAGTCTGTTAACTTTCCACTGGCGGCCCTTTACAATTGAAATGCGACAATGTGTGAGTGTTGTCGCTTTCAAAATTCCTGTCAATCAATCCAAGGTCATGGCTTGGATTGATTGTGATATTTGTTCAGACACTTACATAAAAATAGGATTTGATCAGAATCAAGTAGCTTTGCAGAGTTTTGGTTTCTGGGATTCTACACGTGATTGAATCTGCATCTAGTTGTCGTGAGTGTATCCGTGTTAGCCAGGAAACAAACGATTTAAAAATATTTTTGGGGATGAAACACTTCATTTGGAAGATATGCTTATCATCTGTTGGTTGCCTGCTGCTCTCTTTTTAATCATCATATTGTATATTTCACATTAGTCTAGTTTTGGCTTCAGTTCAGTTCACTTAAAGCTGATTTGATGAAAGTGACTGGTGCGAGTGTGGTTGGTGCAGAACAGTCAATATGTACGAGGCTAACGGTCGCTAAGGGTTTTAAATGTAAAGATGGATCATTAGGTTTCAGTGTGCTGAGTTTCAGACCACTGTGTGTGTGTGTGTGTGTGTGTGTGTGTGTGTGTGTGTGTGTGTGTGTGTGTGTGTGTGTGTGTGTGTGTGTGTGTGTGTGTGTGTGTGTGTGTGTGTGTGTGTGTGTGTGTGTGTGTGTGTGTGTGTGTGTGTGTGTGTGTGAACCCACTCTACTAATAAAAACACACTCCACTGAGATTGCAAATTAGAGTTATACATCTTGAACATGGTTGAGTCAGCACATGGTCATAAAACTGTTTCTCACAAATTACTTTGTGTTTCAACTACAACATCAGGGCCAGAACTGGGAATATGAATATCTGTGACTGACTGACTTACTGACCGAGTGATGACGTTACACAATTGCCAGCCACGTGTTGGAGTTTCCACCATTGGCGTTTGCCTTTTCACTATGAATTGGCTCAAACATTATCTGTGATATCATGGTTGGTTGTTCAAAGGCAGTACATCCAACTTCCAAATCATTATAAATGATTGAGGAAACCAGAGGGAAACATACTGTAATTGCTGCCTGAATTATATTCAATTTAGAAGGTTGGTTGAAAAAGTTATTGTACGGCATGGAAGTCATACGGATGTGGAGAGGAGGATGGACTAAGTACAAAGCTAAGGACATCGGTGTATTGATGTTTTAATTTAAATGTTAATAAAGATGGTAGCCTATTACTCATAAATTATCCTACTGTAATTCCAGACCATTTGGAAAATCAGTTATTTGTAAGAAAATTCCGAAAAATTCTCAAGTATTTTATATGGTTCTTTATTAGGCTTCTAAAATTGTGGATAATACTTAACATATTCATATAATGGAGAAATTGTTGCATGGGTAGCATTGACCTATCAGGATGACCCTCCGCCACTGGTTCATTGTTTGGGACTCTCTGAAATATGTTCCTTTGTCTCACTGGATATTTAATATTATTATGTAAATGTTATTTTTCATTCTTCAGAGGGAAATTTGAGAAATAATGTCATTATTTTTTTTAATTTGCCTTAGGCGCAGTCTCAGATCTTGTTAATAAACTTAATGTGTCAAACTACAGAAAATAGTTACACTATTTGTTGCATTTATCGCATCTATAGAAATAAATCCGAAACTCAGCACATATGGATGTTAGACCAGAGAGAAAGGAGAAAAAAACAACGTGTTTGTGATTTGGGTGAACTGACCCTTTAACTTGAATTTCTGCACTGCCATTTCTGCATGACTTTACTGAAATGTTCTCTGTGTGCGTTCTCAGGAGTCCGTTCCCAATTGGCGACAGGGTGACCTTCTGTGGGAAGAAGTGTGTGTGTCAGCAGTGCTCACACTCTCTGAACAGCGACAAGCCCGTCAAGGTCCACGGACCGAGCTGTGAGAAAACCAACACAAACAGATGCACACACGCAAACCTTCGCACCACACCTCTGAGCTGTAAGGCATCGGGGGTGATCAACGATGAGACCGTGCGGCTATTCAGAAAATACTGCTGTCGGTGGTGTTATTTTTAATAACTTGTGTTCCACCATGTCTTCCTCTTTTTTTTTTTCAAAATTTGCAACGCAATCCTTTCTTAAATGGAAACCACTTGTTGGTAAAACATATTATCATCAACCTTGGAGTGAATGTTATCTTCCCTGAGTAGATTGTGAGAATGTTGGTGTTGAATGTAAGTAATATTTTTGTAGTATTGAATTTGCAGTAGAGCACAGACCTCCACCAAGGTCAATGTCAAATGACTAAAAATCTAATCCAAATTGATCTGCCCTTGAATTGAATGGGTTCCTCTCTGGCTCATGCCTCCAGAGTTCAGTGGAAAGCAGTTCAGTACTTTTTACATGAGCTTGCTGACAAATAAACAAACCGCCTTGGTGGACGTTTTCAAATATTACAAAGCACTACGAGTTCTACTACATGCTTCCTCTTTGGATTTTAAGGAGTAATGTTTCGGCATAGCTCAGTTTTTACTAAAGTGCACGTCAGCTTTGACTCAATAGCTGTTGGCACTTGTCAAGAAACGGACGCAGCCTCACAATCAGCAACAGTGCGTGTGACGAAATATTCTCATCTCATCATTTTCCGCTTGTTAGCTTTGAGTCAGCGGCAACCGATTGTTTTTGTCAGCAAAGGGAATTAGTCGTCGCCTGATAAAGACGAGAAACAGCAGAAAGAAATAGAACTCTATGGAGCATTAAATGATAAGTCTGGAGTTACCTTGTGTCGTTGTGAAAAGACCAAACATGTCTCAGCCCGTCTCTCGATAGTCGTCGAATTCCCCAGCGTTTTTGTTTCTACCAAAGATGTGCATCTTCAGGAATTAGTCACAAAGGCATTGTTTTAATTTCATTAATAGTGCATTTTGTTGGGACTATTTTCAGGCAGGGATTGATACAGGATTGGTGCCCTAGTGAGTATTTACAGCGGCAGGACAGTGTGTTTGGGTTTGAGTCCGATTAACTGCAATCCCCCATCCTCGTGGTAACGAAGGAACATGTCACCCAGTGCAAAGTTGTGGCTCATTGATGTGGGTTTTTAAAAAAAAAATCATTTCTGACACAGACAGATGAATCAGACATGTCAGGCTTTGGCAACACAGGCAAAACTTGTTAGTCGGATAAATTCATTCATTTTTTTTTTTTATTTAAATTTTTTCTGATTTATTCACAATGATAAAAATGTAAAACATGACTAACTTTGACGAAATACGACCAAGGATCCTATGCTGCACACGGCCGAGCGCCACATGATTCATTCTCTGTGGCCTTCAAGAGAATGAGGAAATGTCTGGGGACATGGTTTTAATGCTCACTTGAACACTCACTTCTTTGTGATTCATCCAGCACTTAAGTTGGCGTTGTTCCGCTCGAGGCGAAAGACACCAAAAGAGTTGTACCATCCACCTGCTGAACTCACCCACACACACACACACACACACACACACACACACACACACACACACACACAGCAGGCGGCCTGCTGCTCCAGGTTGTCTTGTGGCCTGGTTCTAGTTGCTCCATCTGGTGAAGACAGAGTGACTATCAAAGAGAGAGGAGGAGGAGGAGGAGGAGGAGGAGGAGGAGGAGGAGAGAAGTGATGAGAGGTTGGCCGAGCAGAGAGGCGAGGGACAGAGAGGAAGGATGATGAATGAAAATTTGTTTAAGCTGCACCCGTCTTTCTCGTGTGTTCTCTCACCGTGGTATTTCTGTCTCCTCTCCTCCAGACTGTGCAGGCTGCGGCGAGGAGATCAAACAGGGTCAGTCTCTGCTGGCGCTGGAGAGACAGTGGCATGTCAGTTGTTTCAAATGTGGTACGTGCGGCTGCGCGCTCACTGGAGAGTACATCAGCAAGTAGGTGGCTCGATCCTCCGTCTGTACAGTTTCTGTACAGGTGTTTCAGCATATCCACAATCCTCCGTTTGCAAGAGCTACTGCACTAAAATTGCTTCCTTGTGTCTATATGCTTTTTGAATGTGATTCAATTGTTGTAATAATGACGAGAACCTTGCTGAAAGCGTCAAAAAACGAGGCACATTTAAACTGACAAACTGTTTCCTCTCGGCCCCTGGCAGGGACGGGATACCTTACTGTGAGGCCGACTACCACACACAGTTCGGGATCAGGTGCGAGACCTGTAACAGGTACATCAGCGGCAGAGTACTGGAGGTGAGGGAATTTGCGCGAATGCGAATATGTACAGATGTGTGTGTGTGTGATATGTGACGTATGTATGTTTAATGTAAGACGGGAATGGGGAAGAAGAAGAGCAACTGTCCACGATTTTGTATCTGTGTGAAAGAAATTGTGGGTTTGTGTGCTTGTATGCGAGAATGCGTTCCTATAAGAAACCACAGCTGCCCCTCTTCAAATGACTCGAGTGCTGACGGATGACGACGCAGCTTCATCCCATCTCCTCCACCCTATTCATTCCTTTGTTTTCCATTTCTTATCGCTCCGCTCCTCCTTGTTCACTCCTCGTTGCTTTTCCTCCGTTCCTTATCGCCACTCTGTTCTCGTTTCCCCGTTTGTGTCACTTGCTTTTGCTTCTCTCTGGCTTATTTGTTTTTTCCTCTCCTTTCCGTCCCCTTCCTTACTCCTCCTCCAGGCTGGAGGGAAACACTACCACCCCAGCTGTGCCAGGTGTTCGCGCTGTCACATGATGTTCGGGGAAGGAGAGGAAATGTACCTTACAGGTGAGGACAGGGGAGCCAGACAAATTTAACAAACTCTATATATAAAACCATCAGAACATATTTTTAGTTGTGCGAATAGATGTATGTGACCACACACAGGTTCTTCTGTATTTCCGCAGCCAACAGGCCTTGAAATAGAACTGTAGCATCTATTGAATTAGCTGTTGCTTGCAAGTATCCAGATGGCCTGAGTGTTTCTTCTGTGTTTGCGTGCGTGCGTGCGTGCGTGCGTGTGCGTGCGTGCGTGCGTGCCACCCAAAGAGAAGACGAGTCGGACAGAAATGGGATGCAGCTACCTGACAAATGGCTTCTTTTAACAAAGTACCCTTATTGATCTCACATATAACACTCGTCACTACATTCAGTGACAAAGACACACAAACACACCCCCTCCCCTCAGCTGATGTGTTCTTGACACACACACAAAGGTTGGAGTCAATTACCTCTCGAGCTTCGCCTCTGCTGCTCTGTCCATTATTCTGCGCCGCCACTGACAGAATTAATGGGAATGCAACTGGCCAACTGCCGGAGGTTTAAATTGTTTTTCTCTTTTACAAAGGAGATCATAGTAATTAAAGTTAATAAGCTCAATCATGGATTCACATGCAGGTTGATGTGAGGACACTCAACCTCCTTGATTCTTTGGGACAAACCAATTTTTTTAAATTACCAACCAAATGACGTGCAAATTATGTTCCTCATCATCTATTTTGAATTGGTAATTATTCATAGGTAGATTATTTACTCTGGTATCGGCCATACTTTCTATATTTAACTGCATTGAATTATGCAAAACTACGATTAGATGACATGACATGAGTGCAATAAAGTTATCAGATGTTTGCATAGAGCTAAAAACATTGTGTCAAGAAATTATATGGATTGCCCATCAACTTAACCTTAACCACTGTTTAGTTTAAATACATAGGCCTATACTGTATATTGTAGGTATAACAATTTAAATATATTTTGCAGTTAAATATAATATCAACATGTCTGATATGTTGAAGAAAAATGAATGTTAATTGTGTGACTAAGAAGGAAATTTGCTTGTGTATACAGGCCACACATGTTTCTTTTAACTGAAGTGGAAGTCAAACAGTACCAACATTCATTTTGTGCAACAAAGATAACTTGGCCTGACTGAGCACACACACACTGTCCCAGAGTCGCCACACAGGTTGACACCTCCTGATTCACTTCATTGACATTCTGCTGCTGTACTCATGGCCACCAGTAAACCAGAGCATTTGCATATTGTACTTGAAGTCTGTGTGTGTGTGTGTGTGTGTGTGTGTGTGTGTGTGTGTGTGTGTGTGTGTGTGTGTGTGTGTGTGTGTGTGTGTGTGTGTGTGTGTGTGTGTGTGTGTGTGTGTGTGTGTGTGTGTGTGTGTGTGTGTGTGTGTGTGTGTGTGAACATGCGTGTGTGCATGCATGCATCTATCCTTGTAAATACATGTGAGCATTATTCTATTTGCTTGGATGCATGTTTTCACATTTGTGTGCATGCGTGCGTGCGTGCGTGTGTGAGTGTGCTGAGCTCCAGTGAGTTGCCCCAAGGTTACATTCCCTCCTTTTGATGACTTCAGACATGTAGGAGGGCTAAGCAATCACCCTTGTGAGACACACTCAATTACGGCACACATGCACGCACGTGCACACACACAAACAACGCATGCGCACACACACACACACACACCTTCCCTCGCAATCAATCTCATGATACATGTCTGGAATAAGAAGTGCTGTGCATGTGTGTGTATGGGTTGGAGATGGGAGTGGAAAACTATTTTATGAACTATTCATGGATGCTTTATCTCAATATTGGAATGTTGAGTGTTAAAAGTTCAGTGCGGCAGGAACCGACCTACAGTTAACTAATATCAAAAAGAATTGCGATACCTCAACTATATTCTCAATAATGTTTTCCCTAAATTGGGATGAGGGTAATGTTTGGTGTCGCTAAGGTTGTTCAAATGTTAAATCTCATACCCTGTTCCTCCAGTTTTATATGAACTTTACCTAGCGTCTAACTCTGAATAAATACTTATATTTGAAAAAGGATTCAGGCATACAGTGCATGTGAATGGTAGAATTGACCTGATGTTTCCTGTGTTTCACTTGGCAGCATGAGTCTGCAAAAACACCTGAGGCCATTTAAATATCTTCTTTGGAACATTAGAATTTTAAATAGCTTCCGAGTTCAAATTCAAAATTGCCTCCCTCGGTCCACACTGGCTGCCTTCATTCCGCCTTTTGAATATCGGTGGTCAAGATAAGACAAACGCTTTGGTCTACTGATTTTGTATAAAAAGTTATGCCAACCCCAGCATACAGTAGCTCAGGCTTCATTCCTGAACGAAACCCTTTTTTTCTTCTGCCTGTAAGACTGTAAGGACTGTGTTATTGTGCGACAGATTTCAGTCAGCGAATTTTGTCCAAACTAATTGCAGCTCTGGGTTTTTGGACTGAATCCCTTTGCGCTGCACAATTTAGATTCTCCTCAGCCAGGAGATACAGGATCCCAAGTCCAAGGCCATACATCTGCTCGGCAGCAGAGTCGAGAAGCGTGGGCGGGACGTGGGGTGCACTGAATCACCACGCATGGTTTCTGTCTACAGTATCGATTCTGTGTGTGTGGGAGTGTGTGAGAGTGAATGTGGTTGTTGCGTGTGTGTATATCCTGCTTCCTTTTCCCTCTGTGCTTGTTCATGTGTTTATGTATCTTGTGTGCGTGTGTGTGCGTGTGTGCATGCGTGGGTGTGTGTGTGCAGGTCAGATATACCGTATGGTGACGATAGTGGCTGTATGGCAGAGTCATGATCAGCTAACTGAGTCCATTCTGCTGCATTGCCCTGAGGCTTGTGTGTGTGTGTGTGTGTGTGTGTGTGTGTGTGTGTGTGTGTGTGTGTGTGTGTGTGTGTGTGTGTGTGTGTGTGTGTGTGTGTGTGTGTGTGTGTGTGTGTGTGTGTGTGTGTGTGTGTGTGTGTGTGTGTGTGTGTGTGTGTGTGTTGCCATCATTATCACTATCAGACCCACAGGCATATAACATCCTGACATTAGTGGTTTATTGTTATGAATATGATCTACTCTAATAGCCTTCATTCATCCCCCCTCTGCTCTGTAGTTCGCCCTTCCTCCTCCTCCTCCTCCTCTTCTTCTCTCTTTGCCTTTCCTTTGTTCCTTTTCTCTGGTCCTCCTTTATTCGTCTCTCAGCCTCTAGCTCTTCATTCTGTGAAATTCAGAAAAGCCTTTCCTGCGATTTAAGTGCAATGTAGTTAAAGTAGGTAGAAAGCATCAGATACTTCTGCATAGATTATACTAGAACTTTGCATAAGTAAACGACAAAAGGAACTCAATGTGTAATATTGTAAGTTCACTGTATGTATTCTCTGTCTCTTTGTTTCTTGCTCTCTGTCTCTTTCTTACACGATGACCCATGATTTGGGCTGGAAATTCTCCTGTCAGTCCTTTTAGTCATTCGGTATAAAGAAGAAGACACAGCACTACTGCTGTTGGCACCAGATGTCAGGTTTGAGGATCATTAAAGTCAGTAGGATTCCTTCTCCAGTGACTGCGAAAATGCTGGACTCACTGACATTACCATCCCCGGAGTCACGCTGCTGGCATGGCTAAATATTCCTCTTTGTGTTTGGAGAGAACAGAAGACTCAACATCCTCTGTCCTCAGAGCCGCCAAATGTCCTGCACAGGGCTTCAGCCCTTGTGTGTTCTGCTGGTCCATGTACTTGAAAAAGGCCGATCTACTTTTCAGAGGATCACACGGAACTGTAGGGCTGCTGCCGACACACAATCAACAAATTTTTCTGAGCTAAAATCAGGTATGTGTGTGTGTGTGTGCGTGTGCGTGTGTGTGCGTGTGTGTGTGTGCAGGTTCAGAGGTCTGGCACCCCATGTGTAAAGAAGCAGCTCGGCTCCAGAGAAAACTGAGGGTGAGCGATGCTCAAAATACCCACAACCTCCTGCTCCCTCCCTCCCTCCCTCTGTCTCGGTCCTGTGTGTTTCTCCTCTTCGTCTCTCCCCGTGTCTGATGTTTCTCATTTTACAAGCTGCATTACATTTTTTTCTTTAATGAAAAGAAACTAACTTAACCAAAGCTGCCCTCCAGATAAATGTAGTATTATATATTTTTTACAATTTGGCCTTATAAAAAAATTCAGTGTTTTGATTTCAAAGTTAATAGTTGACTTAGGTCAAGAATTTCCTTTTTTCCAGTTGTATTAATTTGCATTTTTTCAGTTTTAATGTCACTTGCCCACTCAGTCAACACTGTTGTATGTTGTAAAACCTCAGAAGTGGTTCCAACTTTGTAATCAATCAAAGTTTAAGATTATAAATTATCAGAACTCACTCATTGGCACTGAAGCAAAAGACTGGCTCCGTCTCAACTTCATTTTATAATTTTAATTGTGAAGTTCTTAAGAAGAACTATGCAAAAGAAAAAAGTATTGTTTAAGAATGCCAATTATATAGAGCTTTTGCAATGACCAAGTGTGTGGATGATGCTTTACATTTCATCGTCTTCTCGTCGTCTTTGAGTTACATGTTGTAAAACTAGGTGTTGTATCTAATCTCACTTTACTTTGACCTCAGGCTCGTTTCTGACTCTTACATTTGTCCCCAGCAGCTGCGACGCACCTCTGAGACGGCGTCCATTTCTCCTCCGGGCTCCTCTCCTCTCCTCGGCTCCCCGCACCGGCTCATCTGTGTGAGTAACCGCCGCTGTGGTCAAGCCCTCCACTGTCACTGTCACAGCCGTCAATCAGATGTAACCGACAGTGACGGACGCTCCGAGTCCCTGAAAGTTCACTCTGTCCGTCTCTCTCGCCACCGGTCGGTCTCCCAGCTTCGCTGTTAACAGTACATTTGATTTTAAGGCCTTAAGTTGCAACTGTACCAGCACACGCACAAAGTTAAACGATTCCCTGGTGAAAGTGAAAGAATAAAAGTCAGTCTTGAATCAAATGTGTCGGGGGGGGTTTCGTTCCATGTACGAATTGTAGTAAAATGGTCTTAACTGTCATTAAGCAGGCCGTCGTGTATTTCAACCATCTCAGCTGTCAGTCTGCCTGTTTTCTCATTCTGTGAATCTGTACGCTTAGTCTACAGTATGTGTGATTTTCCATTCTTCTGTTGTTCTTTCTGACTTGCTATTTACAGTATGTCCACTTTTCTATTTATGACTCAGCTTCCATTTACTGTCTCTCTCTCTCTCTCTCTCTCTCTCTGTCTCTCACACACACACACACACACACACAGTCTAAGGCTGATGGGGATGATTTGGACTACAAGCAGCTGGCGGCTCTGCCCAGGGTCAAAGCCGTATATGAGATCCAGCGGCCTGACATCATCCCTTATCAGTCCGACCATGCGCGCACACACCTCTCGGATGACACTCTGGAGGGACTCAGCTGTGGACAGGTACACACATGAAAATTGACCCTAACTCCCACCACCAATAATCCATGATGACATTTATTATTTTTTTATATTCTCCGTCTCTCTTGCAGTCGTTGGGCTCCTTATCGCCGTACTCTCATGTAAGTAGTCCAGTAGCATGTCCTTGTCCTGCGACGGACATTAATGTCTGGAATGGATGCAACAGCATTATGAGATCCAATGCAATCTAACTCTTGTCAAGAGGAGGCAATGAGAAAGTGTCATTTTTCTTTTCCCTTCACTGCATATCCAATCTCCTACAGTACATCCATAGTTGAATGTCTTTTTTATTTTTTAACTACATAGTCTTTTCCTTATATCGTCACAATTAGTGTTCCATGACGTTGGTGCCGTTTCATCATAGGGTTCGTTGTCATCCTCTGATTCTTGGAAGAAAGATGGTCATTGATGAGCGTATGTGTCTCACGATACTCCACCTCCTTCTCTCCCTCTCTCTCTCCAGGATGTTTTGGACAGTGTGGAGTTGAGAACGAGGCGTTCCTCCAGCTCTGCCTTCACTGACTCCCCTGCACACAGTCGCCACGGAGGTTCCCCACTGCATTTTTATCTCCCCGGTAAAGCGGCCTACTCAACCAAAGACACGCACATACATGGAAAATATGAGGTCCCCAGCTGGCAATATGAGCGAGCTGTACGAGCGGGCGCGGGGGGCTGTTATGAGCCACAGAATTCCCAGCAGCACCCCATGAATCTCACAACGCACCCAAACACACACACACACGCTTACATACATGTACCTGTATGTACTTCATCAGCTTACAAGTCAGTCTGTCTCTCATTTCTGCTTGGGGACGTGGGCCATTCTGTGCCTCATGCTTTGGTTTCTCTCACTGTGATTGGCTGCGATGACGGCAGGCAGTGAGAGTGGCAGGAGTTCGCCATATTACACTCAGCCAGAGCCCACGTGTGCTACACCCACCGCCACGAACCAAGCCCCCAAGCATTTCCATGTGCCAGGTAGGCCGCCAATCCGCAACGTTGGTACTAACCCGAGTTTCCCCGCTTACCGCCGAAAAACCAACCCTCCAAATATTAACTCACACTGGACCTTGTAGGTTGACATCTTAGACCCACCTAAGAGTCTAGACTCAGTCTAATCAGAGAGCGTCTTCCAAACCCCACGCATTGCGATGGTTAGATTTCATTCATTACCAACGCTGTTTTCACACATGAACTCCTGAAAATGTCACAACAGCAGGAACAGGAGCGTGACTCTCCTGCTGTATTCTCACTCTGAAATTGCCCCTCCGGACTTCAGTGCATGTCTGAAAGCAGCTCCAGACCCCTGATCCCAGATCCGCACCACTGTAGCTGCTCCAGCCAGACGCACAACCACAGAGAACTTTAAAACATGCTTGTGGTTATTTCTCATTTTTTAATTTGTATTATTCTAAGAACTGAGACGATAAGTTGATTAGAGGGAAAATAAACAACATTGATTTTGATAATGAATTCATTGTTATTTTTCAGATTCTGAAATTGTTGCCGGCTCTAGGCGATTAAATGGGACTATTTGCTGCTTTTATCCATTCTATATAAGACCATAAATTATCTTTGATCATGAAACGGATTGTGATAGATTTTTAGACGTCGTGTGACTTATTTTGTTTAGGTCTTAGAAGTAGTTATCCTCTCTTCACTGTCCTCCCGTGGGGAGTCTCTGTCTAATTCCTCTTACTGACCTGGAGCTTTGTGTAACGCATGAGCACTCTAATCCAACAACTAATATGGGTTCTTTTTATTCCAACATTTCAACAACCCCACACTTCATCAAGTTAATGCTTCTCTCCTCCCCGAATGTTTCACTAGGTCTTTGTTGCCTTCGCTTTTCACTGTGCTCTCGTTGTCCCTCCATCATTCCGTCCTCCTGCCTTCAGTCCATTTCTCACAGCACGCTCCCTCCCTCCGACTTTTTCCGAGGCTGTTATTCCTTGCCAAGCCCCGCGACAGCACTCCCCTCATGCTTCCCAACACCGAAACAGAATGTACTGTATTTGGTGGATGCTTTTATCCAGAGTGCCTTACAGTGTCACGCGTGTGTACATATTTAGCTGGGTAGGCCCACTGGGAGTGGAACCGCCAACGACGGGGGATTGGCGGCATGCTCGGTGCAGTATTTGGAAGTATTTTTAATGTTGTCGGGGGTTTTTGTTTGTTGCTTTTGTTCCTGTTTTATTGCATTTTATTTTTTCAAGTCTCTGTTATGTTGTTGAGATCAATAATTATACAGAATCCTCCCCCCAAATGAGAGCTGCGAGTCGCCCCGCGCTCCTGTCGTTTTACACGTTTTTCCTTCTTGTCCCTTTATCTTCTGCTTTGCCTCTCCGCCCAGTCGTCAACTATACTCTCCTTCCTCTGCTTTATTCCTCTGCCATCTGCTGCACTTTCCTGCAATAAGCCTGTGAACGAGGTATTAATCAGCCGCTCTGCACGTCGGTCAGGTTGTCTGGATGCGCAGCACCGCCCCTGCTGTAGCAGTTTATTACCTGCGCTGTCAGCTTTATGGTTAAGAAGACTATAAATGTATACAACTAATTTGGTGGGACGGGGCAAATGAGGAAAATCCAGGTTGCTCCTCTCCTCTCCTCCTCTTCCTTGTTTCTTTTATCTTTCTGCCACTCACTCTCTTTGTGTGTCCGTTCCCAGCTTCTGAAGAATCCAACATCTACAGGAAACCCCCCATCTATAAGAGACAAGGTTAGTCCATTCCTCACCATGCCGTGCTGTGTATAGCTTTCTCCCTCTCAGCCACTTGGTTGCCGTCAACATCGTCACTGCATCGTTAGTAAGAAACCTGCCTCTGCTTGTCTGACGGGATCAATCGGTTACAGAGAAGATCTGAGTTGAAGCTGAATAAATTCTCTCTGTCCAACATCTGCTGCTTCTGGTGACATTCAGTCAGAGAAGTGGCAAAAGCAGTTTTCTCCGCAAGCCTGCACGTGTTTGATTACGGGGTTCTGTTGCCAAGTTTATGGAGAGCCGATGGATAATTCGACTAGAGGATGAAATGGTCCAATCGTCTCCGAACCGGTTCTTTCGTTGTCCGTTAACCAGCCAGAGGCTTGTTAGCCAACGCACAGGGACGGAAAATGTAGTGTAAACTCACTGCACCCGTACTGAAACGATTGGGCATCGTCATAGAATTAATTGTCCAACACTTTTTGATAAGCGGTGGATTGCTTATAGTCATTTAATCAGGAAAAAAAAAAAAATTCTGCAGCTTCTGAAATGTGTTTTATTAATTGATATTAAATATCTTTGGGTTTTTGAGTGTTGGTGAGATTAGATAAGCAGTGTGAAGATGTCACCATGAGAAAATCAAATGAGAATTTGTCACCTCTTCCAAATTTTTGAAGAGTAAAATGGATCGTCCATATCCGATACTGGCCATAACTTGACGAACCCCCATTGATACAGTTTGTCTCTCGAGGCGTTCGAGTGACACCTGGAACTAAAGACTGGTTCTCCTGAGACTGAAAGGATTAAAACGGGAAGATGAGAAAGGAAAATCATCAGAAAAGGCAGCACATAAACTGTGTTCTCCGACCGAATTACATTATAAAGATTCTCTTATTACGTTTACCAATATCTCATAAAAGTCATGAGGAAGTCATTATCGTGCTAAAGTGCACAAATCGTCTTGATCTTGTCCGGTTTAGCGGAAGTTGTAGAACTAGAACTATGCTCCTGAAATAAATCAGATGAAAGAATGATGTAAAGGTCTGTCGGACTAAATATGTTCTTATCCTACTCACATTGTATAGGAAAAAAAATACTTCCATAACCTTTTTGTACTTTCTCCCAGTTTCAAATTGACTAATTTCTCATTTCTCAATTTGTTTCCATTTTAAACATCGAAAATGTCAGTGTCATAACAAAAGTCAATGTTTCTGCACCTGAATCCCTTCCTTGATATTACCTTATTTAAAAAAAAATGTTTTAAACCAAAACATTTCCACACAGAGAAATTTTAAATTTGGGAAAACAACACTGCATTTGATCACAGGAGAGAAAAGGTTGGGTCTTCACATCCCTACGGTTGTGACAGTCACCACACATCACATCCCTCATGATATGTTGGGTTTTAAAAGCATGAATATTAAAGCTACTGTCAGCTGACTGGGCTGATTCTACACTAGGATGAAGAGGTTGTGCAGCTTCATAGTCGCAGCCGCGCCACAAGTGAGATTCACAGATTCCGTCGGCGATTCCAGAGGCTGAAGTAAAACTGAGAGGAGCAGTTCCAAATACTCTGAACGAGTTGGCAATCCATCAGCGCTCAGACGGCAGGTCGGACAGAGTTACAGTTCCTCCGAAACACCTCTGGATGATTTACCCTGCGCTACAAAGTGCTGACAAACCTCTCCCGTTCAGTCTGAGGAGGCAATCTGTGATCCGGACAAATCCGAATTTACAGCATGACTCACTTATGGAGCAGTTTTCATTTGAAGGCAAAGTACCGTAATAAGGCCTCTATGGTTTCGATTTAGCGCCGCGATGTGTGTCATAGTCAAACCTGGCCGCACCTCAAGAAACACAAGCGTTTCTGTTTCATTACCAGAAGAGACAACCCGAGAAAGATAATTGGAGGTTGAGAAAAACAGAAGAAGCATACAAATGGTTTCAGATTAATAGTCTTTGTTTTAACAGCTCCACTTGAATAATCTGATGCTGGCCCGAAATCCATGCTATCTCTGTTGTGTTTTTCCTTGGGTGCATTTTATCAGTGTGTACATAAGGTTGTCCTGGCCAGAAATATTTGTGCATTGCTTCTTATCTTATCATGTTGCACATGAAGCATGAACGCATTTCATCCCTGTTTAATAAAGACTTCACTTTTTTTTATAAAATGACCCCAGAATCTCGTCTCAAATAAATAGAATTTTTGTGTCCACTTGATATTTTTATGTATTTATATATATTTCACACCGCTATCTTCCGTGCCAGCTTTACAGCAGTCCCCCCTCGATAACCTCCCTGACTGGAAGTTGTGTATCACGTCCCATCACATTTTCACTGACCTCCTCTCTGTTCTTTTTTATCCCTTGTTTTTGATGCGTCTCCCTTCTTCACCCCTGCTGTGCCTTACCCTCTCTGTAAGTACACTAAAAGTGCACTAAGAGACAAAAAGCCTTACGTTGGTTCGAAAATGAAACATTATAGAGACACAACACAAACAAAATGCTCCATTTTTGTTAAAGGCGAACCATGATGTTATTTCAAGTATGAAAATCAGCCTAGAATAATCATTGGATAAGGTTCTGTCATAATAACACAAGTGCTGAAATGTGTCTTTGATTAAAATATATTATGTTTCTCTTCCTCTCATGGTGTTTCAGACTTCTCCGCCTCTGCAACAGTCAATAAGAGTAAGACCAATGAGAATCTCATCAATTCCAGTTGCCTTTCTCCCTCCAGCTGTAACAGCGCTTATCACCCAGACTCCAACTACTACCCATATACTGGCTCTCCAAAAGGTACTCATCCCTGTCTTTCTTGAACATTGTGCTTAGAAAGCTGCATTCACGCCAATGCAACATACTGTGCTCACTCTTCCCTTCTCGCGTCCCGTGTTTCTCCCTCCATCTCTTTTTTTCTCTAGTCTCCAGAGTGAGGAGGTTTTCAGCTGGAGGGGAGGAGGACGGATGGAATCACAATATCAACAGGGTAAGAACGACAGTCACCTCCATCCGCTTCTCCCTCTTATATTCTGTGTTTGTTAATATTTAATGTGCCAGTTAATTAGATACTTTTTTACAATCTCGCCCACCGGACGTTCTCCTTTTATCCTTCTTCTATCCCTACATATCCATCAAACAACCACAATCACCTTTTCATATCACTTTCTGCATTTTTCCATCATCATATGTCAACCTATGCCTCCTTTCAACCATCCTTGTATTCCTCACCTTTTATTTTCTGTGATTCCTCCCTCCCTCCTCCTCTCTCTGCAGGGGATTGGCAGGATGATCCTGAAGGAGGAGATGAAGGCGCGGTCTGGTTGTCACGACAATGACCAGTGGGGGAGCAGACGCAGTTCCCGCTGTAGCAGCAAGGAGGCGCTGAACAATGTGGAATACAGCTCCCTCAATGGCTGTAAGTCGTGTGTGTGTGTGTGTGTGTGTGTGTGTGTGTGTGTGTGTGTGTGTGTGTGTGTGTGTGTGTGTGTGTGTGTGTGTGTGTGTGTGTGTGTGTGTGTGTGTGTGTGTGTGTGTGTGTGTGTGTGTGTGTGTGTGTGTGTGTGGTCATGTAATCTGTATTAGAGCTACACTGATAAATCTATAATCCAATATTCTTAAATAGTATGTGTCAATAAGTCCCAAAAAAATCGCAATTGTGAAAATTTTAATTTAGTAGCATCTTTCCTGACATAAAAGTTTACTCTCACGTTAGATAGAAATCTGTACTTTCAGGTGCAGACATTACAAAACATAAAGCCTCTGTTATTGATCGCTGAAAACCAGTTTTCAAACTTACAGTTAACTGAAAACAATGTGCTCGGGAAGAGGGAATGTATTCACACAACTACACAAAGTTTTCGGCTTTGAAGTGACCTGCGGTTACGTCAAGTCTATATGATTTGTAAACACGAGGGGTTGTGACTGTCCGCTAGAGTCAAGGCTGAAATAAAGATTAGATTTCATTTGGGGCAGTGGTGATGAGTGGCCTGTGGTGGAGGAGGTTAGAGGTTAGGATATTAATACAGTCCCCTTTTATAGATGCGTGCGTGCGTGCGTGCGTGCGTGTGGTGTCTCGTGATGCTGAGCAAGCCTTAACGGGGGAGTTTTCCACTTCTGTATTAACTCTTCCATTGATCCCATTCCTCATTGCATTCAGCACAGGTGAAGGCGAGACAAAGATGGAGAGACTCGGAGAGTTAGAAAGAGAGAGCGTGTGTTTAGTCGGCGGTCAAGAGGGAGAGTGTAATAACAGGAGAGAGGGAGCGAGAGAGAGGGCCAGAGATGGTGTGAATTAAAAAAAAAAAGAGAAGGAGTGAGTTAGAAGCCAAAGCAATTTGGAGCCGTTCAGAGAAGATGTATGACATGAAGCCGAGAGGTAATTCAGGGTCAGAGAGCAGCAGAGAGAGAGAGAGAGGGGGAAATGAGCTATGTGCCCAGGGAGAACAGACAGACAGAGGTGTGTATAAGGTTGGTATTCAATGCTGCGTAATCACTGTGGGTTTATAGTGTCCGCTGTTATTATGCTGATTAGAAAAATCCTGAGTGGTGTGTCCGCATCTGTTCCTCAGAAGAGGCTAATTGCAAAGTGGGATGTCCTCGACTTGATAGAAGCACGGCTCTAGGGAGGGCAAAGTCTTTCAGTCAGCTCCCCATTTTGATCTCCTCTGTCTCAACAGTTATCGACCTGATTGGCCTGAAATTTGGTAACGGCATTTATTGATGCTAGAGGAAGATTCCTACAGACTTGTCGTCCTATAACTTTTCCTTTAGTGCCCCCACCAGATTCACATTTTATGGTTTTAACTGAAATGTCTCAATAACTGTTGGATGGATGTGGATTTTGGTTCATACAGTACATTCATGTCCCCCACAGGATGAACTGTCATAGCTTCAGAGAGCTTCTGACTTGAAGTTGGCGCCATGATACATTCCCATCAGCTTCAGTTGCACTTTGTGTTTAGTGCAAATGTTAGCATGTTAAAGGCTGAACTAAGATAGTGAACACCATTAACTGTATATAAAGATGGACGACAGAACAGCTCCCCAAAGTGAAGCCATAACATCTCGATCGCCCCCTGGTGGCTGGCTGCAGTTTACAGTAGGTCATAAACTCCGGCTCCTCCATGTTGGCGTATGCGACATGAACCAAACTAAAAAGTCAATTTACATGCTAAATAAAAAAAATTCCAAATATTGTTTATGTCATTTTAGGTAGTTCTTGTGACACCGATCGTCGACGTCACGGTGGGTTGCCACTTGGTTTTAATTCGTTATTTCATGCTATAAACTCGCGTGCGGGCGCTTTTGGCTTCATTCTTGCACAGGGGTAGGAAGTGGAGATGCATCGTCCATCTTATATGCTGTCTATGGTGAACACATTAAACGTTATACCTGCAAAACATGTTGGAGCGTGTTAGGTTGCCAATGTTAAAAAGTGAATGAAGTACAGCCTCACAGAGCTGCTAGCATTGCTGTGGCAAGATCTTTATCCCTTTTATCCTGTGTGATTATATTTCATCATATTATATCGCTAAGAAAATAACTAGAGTCAATCTCGAGCTGCAGCACAGTCCATTAAAATTACAAAGTGCAGTGGACGGGTGCCATACACGTATACATTTTTAACATGAGAGGCCCAAGTATAAACCCTGACGCTGCATGGTTGTACCCGTGCTGCTTCATATTTTATATGATGTGTAGGTCTTGATGGTGATTATGTTTGCATGTTGATGCGGTTCAAAGGAAAATCCCCACACAGCTGATGTTTTATAGATGTCCCACAACAGCTGGCCTTCTTTATTTCCCTCCCAATGAAAACTAACTCTCTCCTCTCGTTTTTCAGTTTACTATTTGCTCTCTTAATTTCACCATATGGCAGGTTTATGTACTCTACTTAACACGGTTTCACTTATTGTCCATGTTTACACAATGACACAGATATTAACCTGATTTCATATTTTTGGGAGCAGGGGTTTAATTCCACAGCGCGTAGGGTTCGATAAGGAAAGGTTTGTCAATTTTTAGGACTGCGTCATTTTTGAACTTGAGACTTGAGAATATTTTGTCCTATGTGTTCGTTCTTATTTATGTCTCCCTTGGTCTCACCCATCGCCACCTTTCTGTCTCTCTGTCCTCAGCTCCCAGGTCCGTCTGCAGTATAGACAGCGGTGAGTGCTTCATCAATGTGTTTTGATCCCTGGGGTCATCTTGACACAACGGGCCGCCTTCCCCCTGATCCTCTTCAGTCTGTTGGTTCTGCTGTGACAGAGCTTTAAGTGGGCGATGTTATCAGCTCTCCCTCTTACACACACACACACACACACGCACAGACACCTCTTTCCTTTTATGTTACATGTGGGGAGACGAATGGCATCGTAGCTTCAGCCAGGCTTCAGTGTGTATTTATCAGCTTTTCTTTAGCAGTAGCACAGATCCAGGATCACTGACCTGAACCCCTCGGCCATCTGTTTCACGAGCAACAGTGACACTCAAAAAAGAAAGATTTATGTTATGCGGTCACATTATCCACACGTGGCCTTAAAATCCTTTTAATACCTCTCCTGTGGCTCGCAAGTTTAAGCGTCATGTTTTCCTCCCGTCTTTACGGCCTCTTTATTGATCTCGTGAGAATTTCAGCTCCAAGAATTTAAGTTTTTGAACATCATGACATCACATTTTTGTGCTGACGACTACAAAATGATCCTACACCTCGACTGGGAGACTTCAAATGGCAGCAGGGACCACAGGGCTGCTCTCGTACTACAAAGACATTGATACGTGAATTGCTTGGGCGAGTAGTTTTCACACTATTTGCCATCACATCACTGTATTTCTGAGACGCACATCCGGGCCAATCTATGGGACTGTATCTCATTTCTTGTTGGAGGACAAAGCGCTTGTAGATGACGAGCTCATTATTGTTGTACCCACCGGACAATATTCTGCTGCATCATGGTGTTTCATCCCGGCTCTTTGACATTCACTGTGCTGTTTAATTCCTTTCAATGCCAAAGTGAACAAGAGAGAGAGAGAGAGACTGGATGAGACAGATCAAGACAGCAGAAGAGAGAGGGGGGCGGTGTAAAAGTATGAAGAAGGGTGAAAGATAAAGCCAAGGAACAAGAAGCAAGAAACACAGACATTAAAGAGGAGGCCAGTTTAAAGAAGAAGAGAGGAAGACAGGAGGGACAGTTGAATGACATGAGGGAGTTGGTGCGACTCCACTGCCCTCTGCTGCTTCGTTTACAGCAGTGCACACGACATAAATGGGCCTTTTAATAGGACACTCGGATGCTGCTGGTAACCAATGGTTACCAGAGAGATGCAAACAAGTTTTAGGAGAGAAAAGAGAAGAACCCATGGTTGAAATAGTGTTGGGTTGAAAGTCATCCCAGTCTACCGGTGTGATGGGTTTTTTTGGAGGCGGCGATTCTCATTCTGCGCTGCCAAAGTTATCATAAATTTTCTGATATTACAACATAATCGAAGCCACGTTTGTTCCGCGGGAGGGTGTTTGCAAAGCAGTGGCAGCCTGTAGGTTTAAAAGAAGTTACATTGTGTGGCAGGAGAGATGCTGCTTTGTGCTCTATCACCTAATGGGAGAAACTGTTTCCCCAGTGCGTAATTCTCGGAAACTGAATGACAAATTAGAAATCCTGTCAAAAATTCTTCAGCAACTGTCAGTAAGGAAACTTTTTAATTCCATCTTCCCCATAACCCTCCTCTAATGCCTTCAGTGTAAAGAAGTGGATCTGATAGCGGAGGATACAATGTAATTTAATTTTATTCAATGTGGAAATTCTGCTTCTCGAAATATGTAATATTATTCTAAAATAACCATATTTTTGAGGTTATGAAGTGCAGCCTTTCCTCAGACAAATGCAAGCATCCCTTCAGAAACTAAACTTCTGAGACTGTGCTCCTGCTCACAGACTGCATGTTTGTATCAGTTTGCATAACTCCTGTTTGTTTATGGTTATGTGTTTATATTTGTTCTTGCAGACTCATACATCGCCAAGTCATCCTCATTACCAGGCTACGGCAAAAATGGAATAAACAGGGTGAGCAATCGTGATTTCTGTGTGCGTGCGTGCGTGCGTGCGTGCGTGCGTGCGTGCGTGCGTGCGTGCGTGCGTGCGTGCGTGCGTGCGTGCGTGCGTGTGTGTGTGTGTACATGAGAGAATAAGACAGAGGCTTAGTCATTTATTCATTTAGTATACGCTATAGCAATGTCCTTCATTTGCCACAGGACCTTTAAACTCATCTTTATCAGTTTACCTCCTGAGGCCAACGGAGATTTGAACTGACAACTGGAAATATGTCAACATTATATTATTCAGTGTAATTGACGGAATACACCACTGCTATGACATTTTATATACACAGCGTGTTAAGATGAATATCTACTTTGTTTGATCCTTTCCCTTCATTATATGATCAAATGCATCTTCTTGACTCATGTTTGTTTCACTGGTCTTGTGGTGTTCCAGCAGCCCGGGAGTGCCGGAGCAGATTATTACCAGTATGACAGCGGTAATGCAGTCAATTGGCAGATCAGAGGTAAGCCTATTGTACTGCTTAAATGTGCTTATCCCCAGTTCTTCCAGCTTCCTCCAGACTTACCTCCCCCCATGATGCATGTTATTCCCACTGTGTATAATGATGGGATAGAGGTGGCAGTGAATGTAGCAGTTGACTCATTGCTGCGTTTCTCTTCTCTTCTCTTTTCTTTCAGAATACAAGGTAAGACGCTCTTTGCATCTCAAAGCTGGCGAAACTGTTTCTGAGCCAAAAATGAACTGTCTGGATCGGTGGATAATAGATAAGGATGATGTGTTTCCTGCTTAAAGTTCATACTGAGCGGTGAATCCATCTACTTCAGTCACACCCACTTGACTCTGTGTTATTATGAGAAGCTGACTGACTCATTTTATCGACACAAGAATAAAAGAAGGCAAAGGGTAATTGTACACACAGGGTTTGTGTGATGGGTCAGGGATATTCAATATCCTTTTACTGTTACAATAAGAATAATCCCTGGATCTGTTCAGGAAACTAGTTTCAATTTTTTGGTGTTTGCATTAACAATGAAAGAGATGCTTTTTTTTCACAGTTTAGTGAAATTCCCGTTTCTCGCTTTATTAGATCTACCCGTATGAAGCCCTGATGGTGTCAGTCAGAGGGAAGCAGCGTCTCCCCAGTGACGCGGACCGAGCCAGACTGGAGGTGACCTGCTACACGAACTAACTCTTACAATGTCTGCTTCAATCACCGCTCTTCCCGAACACATGAAGACCTTGGGACATACACACTAAAAGCTAAATGCCTAATATCCCACTTGTGCAGCGCAGTTCAAACCATTCAGAGAGCCCTGCCTCTATTGGGGCTTAAAAGAGTGAAGAGATTCAACCAGAATTTATGGGAATCCTCCTGAGCTGCAGAATATTTACAAGTTTCATAGCCTGCAGCTGTTAAGATGTTTGTCTAGACCATGGTATTGAATGTTCCCTGATAGTCCTAAAACCTTTTTGAAAATATGAATATAACAAAAATGAATGATTTTGTGACTTCCTGACTGACTCTGCGTCTCTGTCTCTCGTGTCCCCAGCGTCACCTCTCACCAGAGGATTTCTTCAGAGTCTTTGGCATGTCCATGTCTGCCTTTGACCGCCTCGCTCAATGGAAAAAGAACGAACTCAAGAAACAGGTCCGACTCTTTTGAGAAAATTTAGTCAGCAGGGACCGTCTGACTAACTCCAGGCCCTACTGCCAGCAGTGTGCTTTAAACAGTAGCCTCCACAAAGGCCTACTGACCCCAGACTGACTTTGTGTCTCCGTGGAAGAGGAACTGGCTGAAATGAAAAGGTCTCTCTTCAATTGAGATGGCAAGAGGAGAACTTACTTGGACCTGTGGCGTGTACTTTGACATTACCTGGCGTGTACTTTGAGCACAATGTATGAAGTCAGCCAACTGGCCAAATTAGAGGAAATACTGGGACACGAGAGCAAATATTTCCAGAGTCAGCAGACGAGTCCACACTGGACCTGAAAAAGAAAAATGAGAAGAGGGGGGAGTTGGCTGCTTCTCCCTGCCCTACCAGCAGATGTCAGTGTGTTAACATGATTAGCAGGGTGGCAGACTGATCTCCCCCAGTACACAATAAACTGAGTTTCTGCCACTTTACAGTTCGGTTGAAATGCTGCCTTGAAGACAAACTGGTGCGATATAAAAAAATATATACATTTTTATGTCAAAAACACAGATACTATACAAAGTGGTTCATAAGCTGATAAGACATGTAGATGAAGGTTACTGAGTGTGATGGACACAGTGTTTTTATAATATCAATGAAAACAAAGCTTTTCTTTTTTAATTGCTGGCATGTGTTTGATTTGAATATTTGAAGCCATATCAGTATTTAAAAGTAAATTCCAATGACATGAGTAGATTGTTCAGTTTACAGAAGTGTTTTTTCAAACAAGAACACATGATGTGACGGTTAGATGTGAATGAACTGTGTCATTGGTGTGAGCTCAGACATCTTAGTTAAGTTTAGAAAATCAGGTTTTAGTACGATACACACGGTAAAATAAGATATTTTTCTGTCACTGGTTTTATTTAAGGAAATACATTTTTTGTCATTTCATTTCCATTAGAAGCCAGCTGAAAAGAGAATAAATACAAACTGTAAACTGAGGGAAGTGAATAGGACGAGGTGAACGAAGGAAGGATAAGAGAAAAGGAGGAAGTAACATGGGAAAGAATATTTGAAGGGATAAACAAAGACATGCAAATGGCAAAGGAGTGCACACAAGTGTGTGTGTGTACACCACATTAATTGTGCGAAACTTTAATTTTCAAGTCCACAATCTAACTTATTTTTGAAATTATTGGACTAACAAGTATAATTTATAACCCTGTGTCTGTCACTCAAACGTCTCAATAAATTATTTAAATATCACCATTGTTTTGTTTATTGAACTTGTTAGTAGTTTTTTTTTTTTTTTTTCATGAATTCACGTGGTGATAGTTGAGATGGTGACGGACAGCTACTGGCGTCCAATGGGCGCAGGTGAAAGGTGGAAGGGCAGTGGATGGGCTCAAAGTCACGCCCACCTCCCATATGGTTACTTCTGGTAAAAAAAATTAAAAAAATAAACTTTTAAAAAACAAGATGGCGCTGGCGGGCGCTGGCCAAACTACCAAACTTGAACTCGAGGAGGAATCAAAACGTCACAAGCCAAAGGGTGACGTCACGGTGGGCTGTCTGTGATGAAAGTGTGCTAACTAGCACTAGGACCCAGTGGCGCCCGTGGCGACGAGCGGAGCGGCCGCCGGGTCGAACTACAAACCGTAGCGGCGACTCTGACTCACTTTCCCCGCACAGAGGCAGACGGAGCTCCGCCGCTGTGTCTGAGCTCGCGCCTCGTGCTGCTACAACCGTTCAGATGAAACTACCGGAGGATTATTACCGGAAACACGCTGGGTGAGCCGCGGTCGCGCGTCACGTCAGACATGGACACCAAGCGCCAAAGTGGTGAGCAGGAGTCTCTCTTTATCATTGATATGTATTCTCCACAGAGAAACTACAGTAAGTCGCCTCTTCCTCTGAAACATCAGGATGAAAATACTCAAAAAATGATCCACCTCTGTACTGTAACAAATTCAAATGCACGCTTAAAGAGAAGACATGCAGTGAGCTTTGTAGAACAAAACAAAAAAGACATACTGATGCTGTCTCATTTTATATTTGAGTTATGATCCAGTGAAGCAGGTAGGGAACGGTTATGATCGGTTCGTCGTGACGACACGATCGAACAAGTTTGTTTGGAGTAACGGTGATGTCATGCACCTACACGCCGGGTGGTGCGCTGTGAGGAGGAAGAAGAGGATGAGGAGGAAGGGGATGAGGATGATGAGGAGGAAGAGGTTGAGGATGAGGAGGAAGAGGATGATGATGAGGAGGAAGAGGATGATGAGGAGGAGGAAGATGATGAGGAGGAAGGGGATGAGGATGATGAGGAGGAAGAGGATGAGGAGGAAGAGGATGATGATGATGATGAGGAAGAGGATGATGATGAGGAGGAAGAGGATGAGGAGGAAGAGGCTGAGGAAGAGGATGAGGAAGAGGAGGAGGAAGAGGAGGAGGAGGTTTCCTCACTCAGGTAGAGAGTGATGCAATCTGATACCAACAGAGAAGTGCCCTGTTGGAAGCAGCGCTGCTGGAAGTGAAGCAGCAGCAGCAGCAGCAGCAGCTGAATGGACCCTCTGTTTCATCGCCTTCAGGCAACTTATTGGAAACAGGAAGCTGCATTATATGTGACAACCAGGTGATGAAGCAGAGGCTTAAAGTGACATTTCTGGCAAGCGAGCATCACAAGGGGATTATGCGAAGGTAAAAAACAAAACAATGGGACGAAGTGAACACACGGCGCGTCACTTTGCACTGCAGGTATTCGTTGTATTAAGCCCACGGCAGTGATTTACACAAAACACTATGTAAATTCCCTGAAGTAGTTGGATACATTGAAGTTAAAGAAATCGCTCATCTTGATATTATAAACAAACTTCAGTCAAAACTTGAAGTTGCCCCCACCCCCATTTCTTCAGAATCAGAATCAGTTTTATTGCCAGGTAGGTAACAGGTAACATACAAGGATTTTTTCTGGGTTTTATTAAGGTGCATGTAGCAGACAACATATATACACAGAATTAGAAATAAATATAGAATAAAATAAAATAAAATTGAATTAAATAACATAAAATTAAATAAAATTCATTTATTCATATTTTAAATAATTGAAATATAAAGTTAAACCACTGTTTAAATAATTTACACATAAACACATTTTATGTTTGTTTTTTCTTGTTTTTTTTGGAAGGTTTTGTTTATGCCCCCGCCCCTGCTCAGTTTATCCTGCTCAGTGGTCTGAAACGTGTGTCTACACTAAGTCGGACTTTGGGAAATGAAGTTGATGGTTTACTTCCCTCCTGGATACCTCGGCTTGCTATTGGACCACGTCACTTCACACAGTTACTGACGACTGGCACATTAAACCCCCCGTGCCTGTTTTCAGAGAAAAAACGCTGCTGCGTTTGTGGATGTGTGGCTCTGTGATTCATATTTTATGCTGATATTTGTGGCCCCCAAAGTTGTGATGAGATGTGCGCCCCGAGAGTGGTGGGCCGCTTTGTATTTATGCTGATGATCATAATGCCATATTGTTGCTGATGATGAAGATAAAAAATACTGCTCGTACAATTATTGTAAATTTTCAAGTGGCTGAACTCTGGTTGTACTGTTAGAACATCCTCTCACTTCCAATGTGACGTTAGTCACATCAGATAACTTTTTTTACAATACCCATGCAGATATGACCGATGTTTGTGATAATGTGTTTAATTCAAGTGTCCCAGTACGCAGCGACAGTGTGACACAATGATAAAATGTCTCATGGCAGAGAATAGAAATGTGGAGTTCCTCTCTTATACGCTTTAAGTGCTCGCATGCGGTTGATACAGTTGATGATACTAGAGGCTAATTTAATTATATGGATTAATACAACCACACACAGACACATAATATCTCTGTGTTTATCAACTGTCACAAGCCTTGACCTTGACCATGGTTCTCTCTTACATACACCACCTACCATCCCCCCTTTTCCTGTCTTTTTAAATAGAATTTTAAGTGATATTTCACACAAAATGTCTCATTTTGTTTTCCGTCATACACACAGTTGAAAGTCAGAGTGAGCAGAAACGTCCAGAGCAGCGGGTCTGTACGTGCCACGCCTGTTGGCTTGTTGTGGGTGGAAACGAAGCCGACGCTGTGATAACTATCTTCTGACAAACAGGGGGAAAAAAACACTGTGTGGTGTTTTGTTCAGCTGAAGGTTTTATTATCGTCATCATCATCATCACAACCATGTCACTGCCAGAAAACTCGATTACAAAAATAACCGTGGTTTAACAGTGTTTGTGTGATGACTGCCTACAGCACTGGTCCTCAATCTTCAATCTGGGACCTTGAGATGAATATGTAGTGAGAATTAGACTGAATTAATATGATCTATGTAGGGACATAGGGAGATAGACTTTATTTCTCTAAATTTCAACTTACTGCTTCATTAGTTGCGTCCCTATGAGCACATTTTTTGAATTATCTGTCTGGCGTTGTAATCCCAATTAGTGCTTATATGATCGGTTCATTTTGAAATTAATCAAATAAAAGAATAAGGGCCTGCTCCAGTTTTCGTCTTGACTATTCAATTTAAAAAATCAAGTCAGGAACATAATAGTCTGGCACATAACATGCTGTAAAACCACAACAGCTTGTATTTACACTTTGTTTTTTATCAATAACAAGATGTTGGAAGACAGTTTTTTCATAGAGCTGGGCAGAGCCAGGGTAGCTGTCCTCATCTGCATTCTTCTGGCTCCACCTTTACTGTATATTCAGAGTACAGCTGTATGAGAGGGATGTCTTTCATTCAGCTCCTTGGAGAGGAACTCAAATAAGCATATTTCCCCCAAACAGTCAGTCCTCGTAGGAAAAGGTTTTATTTAATGCTCTTGACGAAAAAACATAATTTACTACAGGATGAAAAGAAAAGCTTGACATTTTGGGAAATGCTTTTTATTATATGCTTTCTTGCAGAGTGGTCAAAGTTCACCACTCTCATGCCTGTGCAGTAAATATGAATGACAATACAATGATTATGAAATATGACGCCCGCAGGGCTGGAAGTCGGAGTAAACAGCTAGAATGACTGTGATTTACACATCGCAGTACTTTACATTTGCCATTTTAACTCACTCATGTTTTTGCACAAATTAAAGGAAACTCAACATGTTAATTAGTGAAATTGTTAGAATTAGGAATGTGTTGTCATATCGATTTTGGTACCTGTGGACAGAGCCGGGCAGGCTCTTTCCCCTGTTTCCAGTCTCTGTGCTAAGCTACGAAAGGAGTTTTGCAGAGAGGCATGAGAGTGACATCGATCTCCTTGTCTGACTCTCCGAAAGAAAGCAAATAAGCGCCTTTCCCCCAAATGCACAACTCACTGAAAGGAAGGTGATTCTTTTCTTCTTTTTTTTTTTCACAACATCATGCATCACCGTTTGTTTTGTTGAGCTAATTAAACCAAGGCTGCAACACTGCAGTGGCTGAATGGCTCCGTACTCATCTGGTAAAACCACAGCACTATACAGCCGCCGGGGTTTGGAATTGAACGCATGCTGTGCGTCAGGGTCTTGAGTCAGAAGCTCCGTTTAAAAAGAGGCTTCTGTTGCCTCACCATTTACTATCTGAGGAAAGTGACCGGACAGTGAAAGAATTTGAACGTCTCTTTTTAAAGCTCTTGCCAGCCTGATTGGTGTGGAGGGAACTTTTGACTGTTGTTGTCACGAAAATATGAATTAGGGGATGGCGAATCTCTGAAGCAGACTTTTGTCTCAGAGGGAGCTGCCGGGGCCGCCAAGACTTTGAACCCTGACCTCTTGTCTACAGAGAGTGGGTGTCTGGAGAAGGGATGGAGAGAAGCAGACGAGGGAAAGGGGTTAAATGGAGAAGATCAGAGAGGGAGGAGGGCGGGAGAGGAAGAAAGGAGTGGAGGGGAGAATGTGGAATCTGGAGGGACCTCAGCCTCTGGGAGTGTGGGGGAGGCCGGGAAGATGATGCCTGCTTCGAGTGCAAAAAAGCAGATTCGTGCACTTTGGAGGCTTGAAATTCTCTTTCAATGTGAAAAAAAGGTTTAATGGAAACAACAGGCGAATCAACACAACGCACACATTTTTTTTCGTAGTCCTGAAATGTTGGGCAAGATCATAGCTGGGTGGGATGGGTGAGGCAATCCAAGGAGGAGGAGGACAGCCCTGGATTCGTGTGATTGATGGGTAAATATATGACGGGAGGGAAAGCCTCAGATCAGCAAGAGTTGGGTATGTTCTCAATGTCACCCTGCTGCATATGAGCATGTGGCGAGATGAACAGCGGCGGCAGCGGCGAGCTGTGGTTGTTTTGTTCTGAGCTGCAACCAAACACGCTAAATCGGTGCAAATGAGAGTCGCATGGCTCAGGTCTCATGACTGACCTTCTTCTGGGAGTCTGTCTGCGAAAACACACAAAAATGTATGTGAAAGCACGCGCCCGCCCGCACGCACGCACGCACACACACACACACGCACACATTTTCCAAAGTATTCTTCTGACTGTATGTTTGCAGTATAAGTAAGCATAAGTACAAATTGATAGTTTCTGTGTGTGAATGTCTGTGATCATCATGGAAAAGCAAAAAAGTAAGGATTCAAAGAGAAGATTTGTGCCGTATGGATGGTTTTTTGTGGGTGTTTTGTGAGTGTGTGTGCGTGTGTGTGTGTGTGCGTGCGGAATTGGGGGGGTTACAAAGATCCCTCTGTGGGTGAGACCGACCACAAGCCTCCAGAACAGCTGATTCTCAGCCGCTGAACCCTCTGGTCCCCCGAGAGAAAGAGAGAGAGAGAGAAAGAGAGAGAGAGAGAGATGGCAAACACATCAGATGGCTGGACTGTGTGAAGTCAGACCTCAAGAAATAGAAAATAGACCAAAGGCCCAAACTCCAACCAACTACGGTCTTTGACACTGATTCACACTGAATCTTTGTTGTTGGGTTGCAGCCTGGGAAACAAGAAGCGAAGTACAACTGATTTGGGGATTAGAGCAGCAATCAGCTGAGAAACCTTTTCGACAGATGGAGAGTAACCCTGAGGATGGTGACCGAAAAGTATGGAGGCAAGAGAGCGAGATGGACGGGGGAGTTTACAGAGGATGACGGAGGATGTTCGGACAGACGGAGAAACGGCAGGATAAAAGGGGGGGGGGGGGGGGGGGGGGGGGGGGGGGGGGGGGGGGGGGGGGGGGGGTGAAGGAGAGAGTTAAGATCGGGAAGAAGCTTCTGTCGACAGCCAAGACAGGAAACCACAGCTGCTGGCCGAGAAATGGTGTGCTCCCAAACGCGCGCACACTCACACACACTCACACACACACACACACACACACACACACACACACACACACACACAGCTGCTGGAGATATATCCTTTAACCCTGAACACCCATGGATCGAGACGATGCAGCTGTGTTGCACCACGCCCCTCGCAGACTGTGTGTGTGTGTGTGTGTGTGTGTGTGTGTCAGTTCCTGCTTTGTTTTTTTGTTGGAGTTTCTGACATTGTGTTGTTTTGCTCTGGTCTTGTGGACCATTGTGGTCGTCTAATTTTGGCCCTTGCAGAGACAATGGTATATTGTCAGACTGGGAGGGCGGCGGAAGAGGCTTGTGGGAGAGCGAGGGCTTTGTGTGAGAGGAAGACTGTTTTGATGCTTTTGAGATTCTTGTCCTTTTTTACGTAGCCCTTGTTCCAGCCCTTTCTCATGAAATGTATAAGGTATTCATTCAGTCACATTGTTGCAAATCTGCGATTTCTAAACGTTATGTTTTGTATTAACACGTAACCAATCACCACAGCTTGAAAATACAATGATGAAGAGCAAGTGAGGAGACGTCGAAGGCCACTTTTTAAAATGACCCCTAGAGAGGATTTATGAAGGAGGTGGATCTCTTTCTCAATGGCCGAGCTCAACTTTGTGATTTATAGGTTCCAGCAGTGTCCTTGAACTTCCTCTCTTTTTTTTTTTTTTCAATTTTAATGCCTAAAGTGCCGAGTACAAAGCCTCTTTGAGTGGAAAAAGCCACTGATAGAGGTTATGTAGGCCATCATGGGATAATAACATTTTCCAGAAACTAAAATGAACTAGAATGAAATAATTCTAAGGTCAGGGAATTTGTTCAGTGGCATGATGTTGGTGGTGGTGGCGGCCTACATTCATGATGTAACTTAAGGTAAATGTCAACCGATTCCACTTCAACACTACAAGAGAAACGCTCCCGTGTGCTGGAGACTCAGACTAATGTTCCTCATGTCAAAACATGTGCCTCCCACATTTCTCTTATGAATGAGCGAACAATAAAATGAACTGACCCTGAGCTACAGGCAGTTTTGTAACCATATCCTCCTATCTCTGCTGGAACTACAGATTTCCTTCTTTACTTTGGCTCCATTTCCTTCAGAGGAGGAAACGTGCTGCCTCCCACCCCTCCTCCTCCTCCTCCTCCTCACCTTCTTTTCCCTCTGACTCCCCCCCCCCCCCCCCCCCCCCCCCCCCCCCCCCCTCCCTCTCTTTGTCATCTCTGACCAGGCAGGATGTGTGAGAGTGTGTCAGGACATTTGGAACAATGTCAAGGTCAACAAAACACACACACGTTGACAAACACACACGTTGACACACAGGATGTCCGAGTTGGATATGAAAACAATAAGTTTTTTCAGAGAAAAGCTTAAAATGTCCAAACTGAAAGTCGGAATGTGATCTGCGGTGGCGCGGGGGCAAGGACTGGCGTGGACACAATAAATAGACCGATATGAAAAGATGCTAAACATCTCTTCCCTCTCAGCTGTTGCAACAGCCGGAGTCCCAGTCTGACTTCATGCCCCTCTTGAACCTTGCATGCATGTGTTAAATCGATGCAGTCTCTGTAATAGCATAAGCATTTTTTAGCCATGTGGCGAGCCTGTGTACTTTTCCATAATGACCAGGTGCTGCTCGACGCCAATGAGCGTTTTATTGTACTTCTGCACACCCAAATAATGTTGCTTTTTTTTCATATGTTTTTCTGTTTCTAGTGGTGGTGGAGCGACTCGTAAATGAGTTGGGATCCCTGCTGAAGATGTTGGATCAGGAGACGGTCAGTCCCGCCACTGCCGACAAGATGGCCTCCGTACGAAACGTCCTGGACTCATTGCAGCTATCGGGTACAACAGTATTATGATTATTTTGTAATTTCTTTTAGTTTCCATTAATGCTTGCATAGCAAAAAAACCAAAAAACATTCATACATCTATTTGTTTAGTTGCATTAGATCCAAAACATTAAATTACTTTTGTGGAACAATTTTTTTTTTATTGTTATTTCATTTGAGTCAGTGAGTTTCAGTCTGCACTTAATTTCAAACTACTGCACAGCAAAGGAACAATATCTTGTTTAACGAGACGAAAACACAAACCGTTAAAAATCCTATCACCGGAGAACCGGAGCATTAAACGGAGACTTGTAATCATCCAGGGGAATTTGACCTAGCACGCTTGCAGTATTTCAGCTGCATCCTGCCTCACATTAATTCAGTTTGACACTCGTAGCAGTTCAGCCAAAGCATTTTACAGTTGAGCGATTTGTTCCAAAGTCACAACAACACCGTTAATTTAGGCACAAATGGAGCATTTCATTTTTTTTCTTTTTTTTACCTGGCCCCTTGTCCTTATGCAATGGGGCAATCTTCCTGTAATTAGCTAAGCGGACTACGGCTACACAGCACTGAGTAAGACACCGTAGAGCAATTATAGACGTGCAACAACAATGCAGTCTCCATGACGGCGGGTTGTGGTTTATCTGGGAGAATACAGGATGTCGGAGAGGATAAAGGGATTGATGTAAGAGGATAACGAAATGTAAAGTTTTAAGAGGATAACGAGAGGAGGCCAAAGAAAGGAGAAAAGAAAAAAACATCCTGATGGCTCAAATGTTAATGGGGACCCGGGCTGCCCTGCCTGTTGTAACTCTGTTACAACTGTTTTCTCTGAACACTTTCGGAAAGTCTGGGAGGTTCTGGAAAACTTACAGAAGTATGTTACAACTTCCTTTATCCTTTTTCCTTCTGGTGCAAAGTTTTGCAATCTTTCTTACAAAGCATTGGCCTAAACATGCAGATTGCTCAGTAGTGATAATCAATGAGCGATCACCTGGAGCCTGTCCGCTGCATCTCTATACACTCAGGTAATCCTGACTCTCCCGGCTTTAGCAGCAAGCACAATCCCAGCTCTGACTCACCTGTAACTTATCTTTTCCACAGTCAATGGACCAGACGTCTACATGAACAGCTGTCTCTATGGCAACGGCACAAGCTTTGTAGAGTCTTTGTTTGAAGATTTTGGTGAGTGGACCTTTAAAGTTCCCCTTTACGCGAGTTCAAGGTTATGCAGTCTTTTTTTTTTGTGTGCATTTACAATCACCATACCCAAGATCTAGACGATGAGCCAATATATATGTTGTAAGATATATTTGTATAATATAATATATGATTATTGTCATATTATTATAGTATTAAGTGTTAGCTATTATAGGTGTGGCTTTAGAGAATGCAGGCAATTGCAGTTCAGATAATACGCACTACACCTTCCAGTCCCATTTCTTATCTGCCAAGAGATTACGATGGCATACAAAATATATTTATATGTGATGTGTGCTCGCGTCTACTGACATACTGAAATGAGTAAGCTACTTGTGGAATAAAAAAAACTCTTGAGGTAGAATATTTATTTTTTATTAAGTACGAAGTACTAGAAGTAATTTATTTCACTGAGAAATGACCTAGTCGTTCTGTCAAGCCAAGCAAAAACAATTCAGCCTCATTTTCAAGCACAATTACACCAATGGTTCTGTGACATATTTGGTAATTTGTGTCTGAAAGTACAGCCTTTACTAAAATTGCATTTACACTTCTGGTAACATGAATTCTCTTTTTGTTCCACCAGACTGTGATTTGCACATGCTCAGTGTGTCTCCGGTGGAGCAGAAAGAGCCCAAAGAGGAAGAGGAGAAGACTCAACCTAATAAATCTGTGAGTCACCTACAGTATCTGCCTGACTGTCCTATTTCCTCCCAACTCAAATTATGGTTTAACCTTCGCCTCGGTTCCTCAGACACCTTCCGACACGCCCCCCCCTCCTCTTCCAACCACCCCACTTCCTGATGACTACTATGAAGAGGCTGTTCCTCTGGATCCTGGATCCACCCCTCAGTACTTTACCACCAATATGAACCGTCAGTATATTGTACAGCCAGTCAAAAAACGCATTCTTGAATAATTGTAAGCAAGTGATTTATTTTAAGTTTCTCTTATTATCATCTTTCTCTTTCCACCAGCTTCCACAAACTCAGTGGAGGATGCTTACTATGAAGATGCAGACAATAACTACCCCATCACCAGGATTAACGGTCCTCCGAAAAACTCCTGTGAGTCTATACTGTACCTTCATACATGATTGAACATAATCACAAACTGTCTGTGGATGTTTTATGAATTAATCATGCGTTTTTATGTTCAGACAATGACTCAGACGCTCTGAGCAGTTCCTACGAGTCTTACGAGGAAGAGGATGAGGAGGCAAAGGGGCGGGACCAAGCTCAGCGATGGACGGCGGAGGAGAGCCCCGATGGACCGGTTCGAGACTGCCGCATCTGTGCCTTCCTGCTGCGAAAGAAGCGCTTTGGCCAATGGGCAAAACAGCTCGTTGTGGTGCGAGACAACAAACTGCAGGTAAATATATTAGACCTATTCATGATACGCAAGAGCTTCAAAAACAGTGTTGACAGTGTGATTGTTAGCGAAAGTGTGATTACTACAAATGCTCCGTCGAAGGTAATCGAGTGGTTATACCTTTCATTTAGTCGCAGCTAGAAAGAAAAAAATACGTTTTCAGCTGGGATGTCAACCGTAAAACAATATTGCTCACTAGTACCAGTACATTCTTTATCGTAATCCCTTAATTTCTTTGGTTTTCTATACTTCAATCTCACATTGTCTCTTTTACAGTGTTACAAGAGCATCAAAGAGAGCGCTCCGCTCACAGAGCTCCCGCTGAATCTGTGCAACGTCATCTACGTCCCGAAGGAGGGCAGGAAAAAGAGACACGAGTTGCGCTTCTCGTTGCCTGGAGGCGAGGCTCTGGTCCTGGCCGTTCAGAGTAAAGAGCAGGCCCAGCGATGGCTCAAGGTACGTTCATTCACTATGTCCGAGTGCTTAGAAGACGCGGGAGATAGTGGCCGAGGGGGGAACACAAGGGTTGTGTATGAACGTGAAGGTTTTCCTTTTTTCCGGGGTTCAGGTGGTGCAAGAGGTTGGCAGCCAATGCAGCAACACTGAAAGACCAGATTGTTCCACTTCACCCATTATACAGAGGAAGCTGGAGCTTGACAAGGTTTGTGTGTTCATCTACATTTTTGTCTTCTTTTTTTCTCTCTCTGTATGTGCCGTAAGGATTTGACCATAAAATGGTCACACATTTCTTGAATTTTCTGTCTGAGAGCCCCCTGTGCCAGTTGTACTTGTACTGTTATATATCTACCTCTTCATTTCTCAAGGCATATTTCACTCTGAATCCATATTCTAGTTTTTGTATTTCAACATTGCTGACATCATTTGTATCGTCCCACGTATGACACAACTGTTCCTTTGGCTTCTAGTTTACGAGCAGCGAACGAGGTGACATTATTGCGGTTGCTGAGCTGGCTACTCTTCAAATTGTTTAAACAAAGTTTTGTCACACAGCCAACAAGCTGAATGCATGGTGACATGGCGGTTACGCCCCATGTTGGCGGAACAACTATAAATTAGACATAATCAGCGCACAAAGCTGCTTCTGCGACATTTATCTTGACATGGCTATGGTCAGTTAAAGGACAGAGAGCTTTGTTCAAACAGGACAAATAAATGTGTTGATGTGTGACTCCTTTTCTTCCCACTCCTTTCCTCTCCTTTTGTGGGAAGTAACGAAAGTCTCTGCTTTTCCTTCGCCAGGTGCTACAGTCTGATCGGCAGGCATCAGACTCGGACAGCGGGCCGACAGCGGACAGTCAGTCCACTGCACATGCACCAGGACGGGACACCACCGACTCACTCAGTAGGTCATAACCAGTAATTCATTAAGTCGTAATTATTTACCCTTTCTTGTAACAGATGGACAAGGTTAGTTAGTCAGTACAAAACATGCCAATACGTTGAGTTGTACAACCCCAGTTCAAGGTCAGGGTTAGGGGTTTAGAGCCCCCTATGAAAATCGACCATCTTGAAGGTTGTAGTGTTTTGGGGTTTTTTTTTGTTGAAACTGTGTAGATTCAACTGTAAGTACAATTCCACTCATTTTCCTCATCGGATTCTGTTTGGCTTTGTCTAATATTGATGTATATGAGAAGCTGTTGTATGAAGCCTTTTGTGGCTCCGTAGGAAGCTGTGTGAAAGTTTGAAAGAAGCAAGCTCATCAGACCTGCAGTAGCCTGCACCTCTTTTCTGCTTGAGGGGATATAATATCCGCTACACACACACATACAAACACTAGCCCCTAATCGTAACCTTCACAACTAAACCCCTAACCCTAACATAAACTTAATTATACAGTTAACTTATAAACCAAGTCTTAACCCTTAAACATCTCTGACAGCCGCAAGGTTCTCACATTGCAGAAATATAATAGTACTATGCATTTGAACTAAAATTAGTCCACGCAAACATAGAAAGACATGTATACACACACATACACACACAGGCTGCGATCAAAAGCACAGGCACTATTTTTGTTTATCTACCCACAAAATCAGGAAGGAGAAACCAGCAGATCGATGACGTTGGGTCAGAGTGGGGGTGATACACAGTCATATTGTTTCAGTAATGCCACAAACTGTTTACTGACTAAAGGGTCTCGGAACCTAAAGAGACATGAGAGAGAGGGAGAGACAGGAAGTGAGGCGCAGAGCAGATAGGACATCCTTCCCGTCCCTTTCCTGCGATTGTCTCCCACTGACATCAGAGGAAGTGCGCTGGGCCGAGCGCTGCAGCACCTGGTGCAGTCGACACCCGCACACAAACGCACTCCAGGGGTTTCGGCTGAATAGAAAAGACATCTCTGAAATGAAATACATTAGATTATTGACAAATAATAAATAGTTCCACGAGTCTTCCAAGAGATTCCAAAGTTGTTGTTTTGTTTTTTTAAACCATTTATTTTCTGTCAGTTTTCATTATGTTTTTATTTTAATGTAATGAAAGTATCATAAGTATCATTATTATTTTTATGATTGACACTGCTGATGTAACTAACGCAGCAAAATATGTTAGCAATGCAACACTATCTGTCTATATATATATATATTTATAAGGTTCTGCTCACAGCTGCCATGTATCAAGCGCTCCTCAGTTCTATGACCACATTCTCCGCTCCAGCACAAGTCTGACCGAGGTGTGTTTGATTTCAGACCGGGCGAAGCGCGGAGCGTTCTCAGAGCTGACGGGGTCGATGAGCCGAGCAGCAGGGAAGAAAATCAATCGGATCATCACTTTCTCCAAACGGAAACCTCCTTTACCGGGAGAGCCTCACTCCTCCTCCTCCTCTGGTCTCCATGACAACCCGCGCTGTGGTGAGGACACAACCGGATCAAGTAGCTTTTTGATCGATTGGCCGGTTGGTCGGTAGATTGATTATGAGGGTACTTGCGGTTTACTTAGTAAAATATACATAAAACAATATACAACAGATGTAAAACAAACAAAAAAAAAATCTAATGTTTTTAGGGCAGGCCATAATCCTTCTTCAAATATGTTTTATTGCCAATTTTCAAATATATTAACAAGGGAATCACACAATTTTATGTCAACACTTCTACCTCACTGGAAAAAACAGTGGGTTTATCATAACTAATTCATGTTACGCAGCTGAGCTGTACTCATTCCTAAGAACTTTATTATAAACTCTAACGGATACAATTTCCAAATCCTCAGTTCGATATAATGATCAAGCCAAAGATTCTGCTCAGTTTTGGAATATATCACTCTGCTTGACATTGAGTACATTTTCAGGACAAGCAGATAAAACAGTTTTGCACAGTGTGGTAATTATTATCATAACCTTTCACCTATATGAGGAAAATTTATGTGAAAGGTAAACTGAGCTGCCGTTCTTGACAAAGTGACTTGAATATGAACTGAAGCCTGTCTTGGTAAGACGCTAAACATATCTGCCATGTCTTTTGGTCTTTTTGTCACTTTTTCTTTTAAGGCTACCTTAGTGTGTGTCTGAGCGGCTCGTGGAAGGAGCGCTGGTGTGTGGTGCGAGGAGGAAGCCTGTACCTGCAGAAGGACCCTGGGGACCAGCGGCCCCCCGTCATTGTGGTGCCACTCAAAGGGGCAGACGTGGTGCCGGGCGGCCCCGGCCCCAAACACCCCTTCTCCTTCCGCATCCTGCAGGGAGGCAGTGAACTGGCAGCTTTAGAGGTGGAGCATTGTAATATCAAGAGATCTTGGACGAGTTTACATGTTAACACACCTTCCTTTTTCTGGAAACCAAGAATCTAAAATGTGCAAAGTTTTATGTGTGTGTCTCCGTGTGTGTGTGTGTGTGTGTGTGTGTGTGTGTGTGTGTGTGTGTGTGTCCATCAGGCCAACTGCTCCGAGGATCTTGGCCGCTGGCTTGGTGTTTTGTTCGCAGAGACCGGGAACTGCACTCTCCCCGAAGAGCTGCACTACGACTACATCGATGTGGACACGCTCACTGACATACGGCACGCTGCCAGACACTCCTTCCTGTGAGTCACTTCCTACAGTATATGCTGTTGCGTGTTACTGCATGTAACTTTTTTTTTTTCCTAAAATACATCCGTGTGCGCCTCCGTCTCCCGTCAGGTGGGCCACCACCACTGCTACTTCCTCCGGCAGCGACTCCAGAACGTATGATGAGGTGTATGAAAGTGTCGCGGTGAGAAAACCTCATGTGAAACACTGATGACATAGAAGTTCTCTGAACTTGAAACTTCCCAAGTTCAAGTTCAAGTTTTGTAATTGATAAATATGTACTTCATTCTGGAGGACGAGGATGACGAGAGCCGGTCCGGCCAGGTGAGACGCCACGCCTCCTTCTCCAGCAGGGACTCTGAAAAGACTGAACAGCAGGCCACCATCAAGAGACACGTCTCCAGTGAGTGTCATTTCATGGAACGCCCGTGGCAGAAACAATGTGGTCGACATTCTCCCTCAGGTTGCCCACTCTGTTTATACGCTGGTTTTGTTTTGTGATAGGTGTAAATCAGTACGCGCGGTACGGGAAGACGCGAGCAGAGGAGGACGCCCGGCGGTACCTGAAGGAAAAAGAGGAGCTGGAGAAGCAAAAGGAAGAGCTGAGAAGTGCCCTGATTTCCCTCCGCAGGGAGAAGAAGGTGGTGAAGGAGATGAAGAGTGACACAGGTCAGAGTCAAATCACACACACAAAGTACTGTTCAGCCTTCAGCTTCGTAGTAGCTCTAACTATGAGTGTGTGTGTGTGTGCGCGTGTGCAGGTCATGATGTGGAGCAGCGGTTAGCCAAGCTGGAGACGCTGTGTAAACAGAAGGAGGAGGAGAGGGTGGAGCTAGAGCTCCGACTGACCGAAGTCAAAGAAAACCTGAAGAAATCATTGGCCAGAGGAGCACTGGGCCCGCCCACTGACACCAAGATCAGTGTCAAGGTCGGTCGCCAAAGCGGAGACTGAAACTCCGGTGCAATTCCCACATCTGGAAGAGTTTATGAATGACATGGCAGAGATGTGTCACAGAGAACGGATGGATTTCATTGTCAACTATCAGACGTAATTGTTTTGCTTGATTGAAATCTCTCTGACATTTGTTATTGCGTGTGTCCTCGTGCGTGTGTGTGTGTGCCCGTGTGTGTGTGTGTGTGTTTTCTACCGTGTGTGTGTTTGTTTTTATGCAGGCACAGGGCAGTAAAGTGGAAAAGGTTTACCATGAGACTTTTCCGGTGAACTCAGCATCTGAGCTTCGTAAACGTCCTCCATCTCTTTACGCCTCCTCCAGGGGTAATGTCATGCAGAAAGCAAAGGTAGGGTGTGTGTGCGCGTGTGCTCGCGTGTGTGTTAGTGACAAGCACTGGAGGAAATATTTTCCTCACCTTTTGCTGTCTCATGGTTTCCAGGAGTGGGAGTCAAAGAAGGGCACCTAGACTGAACGCGAACGGGTCGACCGATGGATTTATGGGGTGGAAAAACTGAGCCGTTACGTGAGGATGTGTAAAGGAAGTAACAGATGAAGAACAGGAACAAGTGGCACACAGACGAGGAAGAAGAGGAGGAGGTGGCGGACAGAATGTCACATTCTTCCCTCCTCTTATCTGAAGACGTAAAGGAATCTCTGCAAGTAGAGGCAGCTCGGTGCTGTCTCAACCACTGTAGATACGACAGACTTGACTGATGCACCAGTACAGTATTAACGTGGAGCACTACGAACACAAAATCGAATACGTTTGCGTGAGTTTGCATGTGTTTGCATTTGCACAGGGCTGCAGGGATTGAAAATGTGCTTCTATGTGTTTCATAGAGGCGCAGAGCAAAGGGAGCGTGTGGTTCATCAACACTGTGAGTTCAGAGCAACAGACGAGACGTCACATCGACACCCACTGATTTTATTCCCTTTGAAAGTGATATTAGTCACTGTCAAATTTAAAAGTTATGAAATTATGATATTACCATAAATTATCGCTGTTGGTGAGAGAAGCATCTCACATCTTGTGATGTAGTTAAACCATTAGTGAGATATATTTAGTATGACACTGTTTCTCTACGCCAACAAGTAAATGTTAATTATTGCAATGTGAAACTATTGGTCTTTAACCATTATGTGTATATTTTTCATATTTGCATTTTGCACTTTATCTTGTTGTATTCTGTGATTACACAAATGTCCAGGAAATTAAACCTCCGTATTCCTATTAGCAGAGTCGTGTGAGGATAAAGTGACCAAGTGTCTGTTTTTACCCTGCTCATCAGAGACATGAACAAACACACGTTGAAGTAAACGGTAACTTTAATCAAGGAACTTTGTCTTCTGGGTTTTTTTATTGTGTTTCTCAGTTTTGTGTGTGTGTTTCTTTCTTTGATTCTGCATTTTCTTTTTCAACCAGCTTCTGTGTTTCCTCTCAGGATAAGTTTGCTGGAGTAACCCAACAGCGCGTCGACGCAATTTTTAACCATTGTCGCCATCTAGTGGCCACACGTAAACTCTAGCAATTGGTGGAACATCGATGCTGTGTTCAAATTCTGTGCTTTTAAAGTTTATGTAGAGGAAATCAGCTGTCTCATCACCATTCACTTTTATCATGAATTCATTTTTTTTCCATCTGTGATACGCTCCCAGGTTTTCTTTGGTTTGGGTCCATTGAGAGAGAAAAATGTCCATCAATAAAACACTCAACTTTTTTTTTATTATGCATTGTATACTGACTTTTTGGATTTACTTTTTGCAGTATAAATATACAATCTTCTATATGGATTGCAACTAAAAGAAACTACAAATACAATACAGTATATTCACATATCGATAGTAGTATATTACAGGCAGATCACCCGCACACTTTTATGGGACTTCATTCAACTGTATCTCAAAACTGATCAATGATACTATATTTATATACCACCAGAATTCTATATGAAAATGTTTTTTCTAAACATGAGCACTTTTCTACTTCATAATGATGATAAAGTCTCTATTATTATTTTACTTTAAAAAAAAAAGATGAGATTATTAAAATAAGAAAGAGACCGTTGCTTCACTTCTTTAGAAATAGTTTATTTAGTGCATTTCTAGTTTGTCCACAGCAGGAACCAAAATATTATGTTAATTAATCTGTGCTCCTATTGGTTCTCCAATAAGTTCTGGCCCAACACCGTTGGTCCACTCGTCTTCTGGTGCAATCCTATTGGTCCAGTAGCGTTCTAACACCTTCACGTTGGTTCACTAGTGTTGTGGTATGACACTATTGGCCTCACTAGTGTTCGCTCTTGGTCAGGAACACACAAGACCAGGAAAAAAAAACGGACCCTCGGCATGCTGCTACTGAGCAGAGGTCCACAAGCTTCCATGCAACAAACAAACAAACAAACAAACAAACAGCAAGGGACGACGACCGAGCGAACGGAAGAGATAAACGACAGCATTGCTTGTAAGAAGTAAGCATGGAAGCATATACAGTAAACCTTATATTTTAACCTGCTAAAGCCCTCAGGAGGTTTGTCTGATATACAACAGATCTTAAAAAGGTAAAATCCCAACCCCCTCCCCCCCACCCCCACCCCCCGACACACACACACCCACACACACACCTACTGCAAGCGCAGAGCATGAGAGCACACTAACCCTGACCCCACACACACACACACACACACACACACACACACACACTCAGACACACACACACAGGCGCACCTGCATGCAAACAAATAATCAGTCCTCATGAGTGTACGAGGAATACGTTCGTCATTTTTAAAAATATGACTTAACCCCATGAACTCTGTGTAAACATAGCGTACGGTAGAGTAGATAAAGACTTTCCTCCCTCCTTTTGTTGCGCTCTAACTTTTCTTGCCCCCTGCCTTTTCATTGCAATAACTTGGTTAATACTTTACTAATACTCTTTGGTTCTCAGTAACAGTCTGTTTATAGGACTGTGTGACTGACTGACTCTCTCCATCCCTCCTTTCCTTCCCTCCCTCCCTTGTTCTGTCTGGGTATGATACAGCAGGAAGAGTAGCTGAGGGGAGAGATCCACAGGTCCCGTCCGACTGCAGACCAGAGCAGCAGAGTCAGACGGATTGATTGTCCTTGATTTATTTACATCACAGTCAGTCACAGTGGTGCTCCGTGAAGTGGAAGAACACGTTCCTGTCCTCCTCCATCTCCTCTGTCACCAAACCCTCACCAGCCTGATGTGTGGGCATGACGGCCTGAGATCTGTGTGTGTGTGTGTGTGTGTGTGTGTGTGTGTGTGTGTGTGTGTGTGTGTGTGTGTGTGTGTGTGTGTGTGTGTGTGTGTGTGTGTGCATGCGCTTGAGTGTGTATTTGTGTATTTGTGTGTGTATGTGTGTGTGTTTGTGTATTTGTGTGTGTATGTGTGTGTGTGTGAGGGGGTGGGGGGGCTAGGATAAGTCATTGTTGCTGGGTGTCTTCCTTCCGCCGTTAAGTAGGGCCGAAGCGCTGCGACTCTTGGTCGGCGTGCCGCTGCCGGACCGTGACAGTTCCGTCAGGTCATGGAGGGAGGGCTCCCTGTACATGGCCACTGCAAACACACAAAGGCGCGCGCGCACACACACACACACACACACACACACACACACACACACACACAAGACAAGACAAGACAAGAATCATTAATTCAACTAATGGTACTGCTCCAACTGAGTCATTGTGGTTTGGTATGCACAGTCTTGTTAGTTCGGAACATTTAGTTCTCCTGCATGGAACTCACAGATTGCTTAATGTCTAATTATTTCTGGTTTCAAGTCCTGGTTTTGCTGTCAGAGGGGAATTCCTGCAAAGCTAAGTCTGCAGTTTTAGTGTAATGTGGAGCAATTGTGATTTTCTAGTCATTAAAAAGCATAAGATTGATGAACAATTCTGAACAAATCAGAGGCTTTACACGGCAGCGATACGTATTTTCCTTAAATCTGCAATAACCATCAAAATAATTTTGATGGTTACTTGTAGGCGGCAGAAAGAAGCTGTCAGACAACACTGACATTCGAGGTTGCCTATTGACGCACAACTGCAGATACAACATTAGCATTCATTTGGAGTTTGTGTCCAACTGATGAGTGTAAGTCCAAAATCCATTCTCTGTAATGGCTTTGTTTTTCTCTTGACTGACGCCTGAGGAAATATCTGGCTCTTCAGCTGCTAAAGGATCCACTGTGTTAGTTGCTCACTTTGAAAGAAAAAAAGTTGCCGGCAGTGAAAGTCCTAAACATTCCTTAAAAATTCAAATAATAAAATAATGAATATGCAAAAAGTTATTTCATTTCACAACCTGAACTGTTGGACGCATCCTCTGAAGTTCCCAGTTTCCACGTGACTCTCGTGTGAGTTGCATACTGGTCTATGACTGGTTCGTTGTGATTTCACATAAATCCTGCTTGTGTGTGCACGAATTCCATTGGGATTCAACGTGAGCAAAAATTTAAAAAAAACGTTCTCCCTTAGGATGACTGTGAAAGCAGCCTTTAATGTTATGGAGTAATTCTGAAAAAAAGGGGTCCACTTCAGTTGACCTGCACCCATTTGCTCCTCCAACAGTGCTTTAGTACCGAGTGGTAAAAGCCGGTCCTACCTTTGAGCGGTTTGGGTATGAAGTGTGCGGCGGCCTTGTTCTTCTTCACGTGGTTCCCCTTCATGATTCCGCCCTCCTTGTTGAGTCCCAGGTACCAGGCCCGGCCGGAGGCCTGCTGCCGGTACAACATGGAGGAGTACGTGACGTAGTAGTTCTCAAACACAGACTCCTTGAACTTACACTCCGGGGTAAAATGTTCCTGAGGAGAGAAAATGTGACCGATATTAGAACTGATCATCAATGAAAGAGGACAAGAAGGTGATTAAGTAGACATGGAGCAGGGTGAGGTGGGGGTTGGAGGGCCGGGGGTGTCACTCCATTAAAAAATGTGTTCAATCATTCCTACATATCGCCCTCAGTGTATTCATCCATCAGCTGCATCCGCTCTTTGAATTATTATCTCGGCCAGACTGTGGTCTCCAAGAACAAGCTGCGCCAAGTTAGGACAGCTGACATTTGCATTTCCTTATTCCTGTGTCTCCATAGCAACCAGCTACTCCCTTGAATACCAACCAGCCCACTGAAAGATGGTGCCCAGGTTGCCGGGGGAAACAGAAAGATACAGAAAGGGTGATTTGGTGTTTTTTTTGTCATCCATTACTCTTTTCTAATCGAATGTTGATTAGGTTTTGTGAATGTAGGATTTTCAAGTGATACAGTATCGGTGTTATGACTGAAGCCACAACCTCCCAAAGCAGGACTGGACGTGATGGGCTGAGATATTGTGGTGGCATACGTGCCTACGCAGGTGTACTGGCATGGCTGTTATTACTCTGAGGCGTGTGGCTGTTCTCTATTTCCTCTCCTCTGTTAGTTTCATCGTCTTTCTCGCAGCCTTGTGTAGATTGCTGGAGGAGCGTGCTGTTGTTTTTGTTGATTCTTTTTTTGTAATAACATGTGTACGTGTCGAGTTGGGAAAAGAGCTTTGCCTAAATGGACACGAGGCAATCTTCCTCTTTAGAGAATGTCGGAAGGGGAATAAACAAAAGGAGGCTGGAGGATGATCTGAAATCAATCCCGGAGAAGCCACACTATCAGTAGACAGATAAGGGAGGCACACTGGAGTACAGCAGCCAACGGTAACTGACTCACAAGGCACCACTGTGGTTAAAGTATTGATGTAATGATGGGATGGTAATGAGAGTGAAAACACTGAACGCTGCTGTTTCATTACTCAACCTAAAAGAAAACGATTCCAAAAGACAAAGGAAGATATTTCCGTCCCTAATGCTCTGTAATGGTGATGATGATCATGATAATTGTGCGTGTGTGTGTGTGTGTGTGTGTGTGTGTGTGTGGTGACCTACGGAGGTGTAGAGAAAGCCTTCGTTGTTCATTGCCAAGTAGAGTTTGGTCTGGACGCCCTGGATGGCCACCACACGAAGCCCAACAGGAATCAGGTTGAACACAGCTATGTATACACACGCACACACACACACAGACACACAGACACACAGACACACACACACAAACACACACACACACACACACACACACACACACACACACACACACACACACAACCACCCGCACAAAATTAGCCCACAAGTGCACCCAGCAAACAAACACAGTGAGTCCACACGCACAGGGAACACAGGTGAAACACCGACAAGAATCCTCATCAATATCAATGTTGTGTCTCACATGATGACGCCTCCATTCTACAAGGTCAGTGTGGCGCCGGGGCGACAGATTTACACTGATGATGCAGCGGGCATGGCCCAGTAAGCACTGGACGAAGAGGGTCAGAGTTATCGAAGGCAGTGCGGCAGTGCAAGGTTCGGTAAATATTTGGTTTCGCTCAAAGTTTGAACAGAAAAGTCACAGAGAGTCAGGGGCTTACAGATATCTACCATGCAAATGAAAACACGCCCTGGGAAAACATGCCATAATTCCATTAATTATCAACTAATCTGCCAACATTTTTTTCTATATATATATATAAATATAGATTTATAATTTAGTCCAGAAATCGTCAGGAGATATGGAACAGCGTCTTTGTCTCATCAATAGTAAAACCCAAAGATAAGTTTACAATGATGTTAAGTGGCTGAAACCTGAGAATCTTTGACACGTTTGCTTGGTAAGTGACTTAAACAATGATCCTGTTCTTCATTCAATTTCTGTCAGTCAACTGATCGACAAACTGTGTTTTCATCTCTGCATTCATCCCTACTTTTGAACATGTCTGGTAAAGAGGACATGTTAACTGTCCATTCCTGCAGCTTCTCACAAAAAAAACAATATAACACACTTGAGGAAAGGTAAAAACTGAAAAATCATAATATGTCTCCCTAAACATCACATTTAGGCCATTCTTTGTTGATAGAGACCTACAACTGAATGGTGAATAAATATCAATACCTTCACTAAGTCGTATTTGATTCTCTTTTGTAGCATATTTCTTATCGGAATATTGAGTGTAAAAAAGATATATATTGATGAAATGTTCCCCAGTGGAAATAGCGACATTGTACGTTTCCAGTGAACAGAACACTAAAGCGCAGTCTGTCAGATTGAATCTCAAGGTAATTCCAGGCGTGACGGATGAAGAGGTAAAGAATCTACGGTTGCGAAGAGCAGATCTGTAGATTTTAAAGCTTCATCTTTTGGTGTGTATTCAAAAACTACATCAACAAACAGATACAACCTTGTTGTTTCTCCCTGGTGGTTTACATTCAGCAAAACGGTTGTTTGTATGCTTTTTATAGTCAAATCTCTGTAGCTGGGACATAATTATTCCTGGGAGTTTAACTGTACTCATTTAGCCCTCCATTGTTTTTCATGATGACTATGGATATACGGAGACATGGATTCCATGGATTATCCATTCAACCCCAGTCAGTCTCCATTTGGTAATTCGCGCGTGTGGGCGTTCACATGATGTACACACCACGTAATCGTCCAATTAAAAAGAACACGCTGCCTTTGTACCCACGTCTTTCTCTTTGTTCACAACAGTTGGCCTGAGAGGGAGCAGCAGTGAACGCGCAATGCCGGCAACACTGACGGTGCGCGGGGAGGAGAGTGATTGGCATCTTGGCCACAACAGCACAGTCGAATTAGCCTTATCAATCACACATTGCGGCCTGTGTGTGTGTGTGTGTGTGTGTGTGTGGAAGAGACTGAGATAGAGCAGTCAATACGGGCTTTGTTCACTGGTGCGGTTCAACCTATTTCAGCGCTATACGCGTCCTGTGGAAGTTTAATTGATTTCTTTAACCATTGGAAAGATTGAATAGAGAATGGCTGCGGCGTCTGACGGCACAGGGAAAACACGCACCGTTTTACTGATCCAATGAACACCACACATGTTGGAGAGGGAGGGTGCGAGTTTTAAAAAAACTTCGGCCCAGATTTCCAGAGAGAATCTGATAAAAAAATCAATTGGACCCAACTGGTTCGGGATCATTCCAAAGTGGGAACATGGGGATTAACTGTAAACTAAATCGGATTTTGATCTTTCGACAGGATGCGATGTTCTTTGACACTAATACTTTAGAGCATCAAACTATGATACGGGTAAGAATGTGATATCATAATGGACAGAAATCATGTTTCAGTCTCTATGCGGTACAGTAATAAGTGTTTTCCCTTCTTTTATCGTGCTTGTTCGTGAGCTCCACAGATCTCAGTTACCTCAGTTTGTCCACCGAGGTGAAATATCACAAGAAAACAATTGTGAAGTGAACCACGCCGACTTGTCTCTGTTGTTTAGCAACTGAAAATCCAAGGCAAAAAAGTCTTATGATGTCTTATGATTGGTAGGGTTGGACGAAGATGTCTGTCTTCCCTTCTATGGTAACTTAAGTTCTAGAAGACTAAAAGGCCACTCTCATTGTTTCAATTATTTTGTTTCCCTCAAGTGAAAATACCAAATGTGTCAGCTCCATTTTCTCCAATGCAGTCATTCAACGCTTTCCTTTGACATATATGAACTGAATGTTTTGGCTTGGGACTGCTCTTTAGATAAATAAAAGCAACTTTGTTGGCTTATGAAAGGAGTAAAATTAGGCAGGGAGGCAGGCAGGGAGGGCTTACCATAAGTGCTGTCCTCGTCCTTGGTTCCATCGATGGTGCCATCAGGCTGCATCTGCAGCTGGAAGCCCTGGCGATTGGAAAGCCTGGTCACAATGCCCTTTAACTGGGGCTCTGGGAGGAGGAGAGGAGGAGAGGAGGAGGCACGTTAGCTGCACTCATTCCTTGATACCGTCTGTGTGGTCGCATGTGTCAAATCCTCCTGTCAGAGGAGGAGAAGAAGCTCCCATCACTTGGCCTTGAGGGCCCAATACCAATCTGACACCTGCACATATACGGTGGCGCATGTAAAAAAGAAAAAAAAAATCAAGTAATCACAGACTGATGGTTATTTGCAGCTCGAGCTTAAAGAAAACGCTTCCCCCCCCCCCCCCCCCCCCCCCTTTCTTTTGATTGAGATCTCCATCCCGCACGCATGCTGCTATGCAACACTTTGCTGCGGGAGCATATAAAGTTCTCCACATGTCGCCTATTAGGTGTCGTGCAACAGGATTCATTCTTGAGCCACTGGGGGAAAGTGTCCAGGGGGTGACGGGTGATGAGGTGACGAGGGACCAGGTGGAGGTGGTGATGGGGATGATGGGGATGATGGTGATGCAGATGATGCAGATGATGGAGATGGAGGTGGCGGTGAAGATGGCAGAGGTGACGGCTCTCACACTCTCCCCACTCCCGCCCACAGACCTGGTGGTCGCCTCCTCTTCCGTTTCTTCCTCGATCCGAACAGTTTGACACGCGAGAACACATTGAGCTTGCTCGGCTTCTCGTTGGCGCCTTTGCTGTTGCTCGGGCTGCCGCCGCCGCCGCCGCCGCCGCCGCGGCACGCGTTCGCCTTCTCGCGCTCCCTCGCCTGCCGCTTCTGGCGGATCAGGGAGCTGGCGATGGCCGCTGCCCGGGACATGTTCCCCGGGCGGAGTGAGACCAGGCTGCGCGTCCGGGACGCAGGGACAGTTCTCTGAGAGGGCGGTGTTGGGGGGGGGGGGCGGGGGGGTCTACGCCACCCACGGCTCAGTTCGCATCACACACCGGCCGCTGCAGTCATCGCAGATATCCATGGTTTCGAAAAGCATCCACAATCCTCCATCGGTGCGTCCGGGCGCCCCGCGGAGGTCGCGCCGACAAATCCAGTCAATGTGCCACCGAGTGCGCGCTGGCGACGCCACCGCAGGGGCCCCCGAGGGGTCCGAGTGGCGGAGGACGTAGGGTCTCAGGTGCTGCTGGGGGCCGTCTGTCCCCGGGAGAGTGCGGAACAGGAGGAGGAGGAGGAGGAGGAGGAGGGCGAGTGGGGATCCAGTCCGAGTCCAAGTGGCGATTCAACAGCTGACGAGCTGGTGCGAACCACACCGCCGGTGGTTGTTGGTGAAGATCACTGCGGCTGCGGCTGCGGCGCTGCGACGCTCCCGCGGCGACGCGACGCGGCCCGTGGCACAAATGCAGCAACCGGGATGTTTGTCAATGAAACAGATCGGAGGAGCTGGTTCGGGGGGAAAGGGACCATGGTGCGGCCGCGCCGTTCATGAAACTGCTGCAGCCCTGCCCGCCCCGAGGAGGACGAACGAGGAGGACGAACGAGGAGGAAGGGGGGGGGGGGTTGAAGGTGTGTGTGTGTGTGTGTGTGTGTGTGTGTGGAGGATGGAGTTGAGGGAGGAGGCTGTGATGAAGGGGCTCCTTCACATCGGGCACCTGTAGCCCCGCATCTCCCCACGTGGCATGATATTTACATGTTACACTCAATGGTGATGTGTGATAGGTGGGGGGGGGGGGGGGGGGGGGGGGGGGGGGGGGGGGGGGGGGGGGGGGGGGGGGGGCAGACAGTGAATGAATGAGAGGAGAAATAATGGAAAAAGGGGAGGAGGGGAGAAAATTCAATAGGCAATAGAGAGTGTGTGTGTGTGTATTTGCCTCGCTATCTTTGTGAAGACCAATTTGATTTATAGACTAGTCCTGCCTAGTGTTTATTGTTTGTGTGTGGGTGTGTGTGTGTGTGTGTGTGTGTGTGTGAGTGTGTGTTTGTGTGAGACAGAGAGAGAAATGCTAAAAAGAGAACGGTGAATGAAGGAAAGGAGGAACAAATTTACAGGCAAAGGAATGAGAGACACAGGAAAGAGGGTGAAACCGTGCGAGAAAGAACTGGAGAATAAAATAAATACACAAAAGTGTTTGATATATAAGTATAAGTGAGGGGGGAATATTGGAAAAGAGAGACATACCTGGTGAGTGTGTGTGTGTGTGTGTGTGTGTGTGTGTGTGTGTGTGTGTGTGTGTGTGTGTGTGTGTGTGTGTGTGTGTGTGAGCAAGTGGAGAAAGAAAGGGAGGAAGGAAGGAGGGGCTCTCATCGTATTTTGGTGCAGAGGTTCACCGCCGCTGAAAGGCTGCGGCGTGGAAAGGAGGAGGTGAATAACGGAGACAGCCCTTCAGTCTGGATGAGCTGCATCGTTTTCCCTTTGCATTCGCACCAGAGCAGAGGCACACATTCAGAAGCAATCCGCCGGCCCATGCATGTCGTCTGGCCACGGCCACGGGGAAACAGATGCACAGCTGTCCGCACCAGATACAGCTGCATTGGCAACTGCCACTGGCACAGAGGACGACGAGGCGGTGGACAAGTAGCGGACCGTCTCCCAGCTGAGGTCGACCTGTGGCACCTGGCGCCGAGCAGCGGGCAGAGCCACTGCGCGCTGTTCGCCAGTGGAAAAGGTATAAAGAAAATCGATGGCTGGAGAGCAAGAGGATGTGGTGAGCAGTAAATTACAGCGCATGACAGAAGAGGAGGCAGACCCAGTAAGCTGCAGCCCTCTGAGGGAATAAGTCAGTGGGTGGAGGAGAAAGTGATGCACGGTGGACACAAACCGCGGTCAGGACCTGGTCACTGAAGTGGAGCCTTCAGCCAGCTGTCCTTGACTGAAGGAGTTGAAGTTGCACCTGTGGCCTTCTGGTTAGGTAAGAGCCTTACTGATGACTATAGTTAGGATGTAACTGTACAGTTCAAACACTTAGAAGAAGCCAAAGAAAGAATTCCGCAACCAATCTGTGATGTCTTCTAAAAGGTCAAAATATTAAAAGCACACATACACAAACACACACACACACACACACACACACGTGCAGCCAATGTAAGGAAATGACTGAAAGCGTGGTCTCATCTTTCATTCATGAGGTCCCTGCTTTTAAACCCACACCAAGTGCCTCTAAAAGCATAAAGCCTGACAAACGGGAGCTTACAAAATATAACGTAACCTCGGCCAAAGCCCAACAGTCCCCTTGTGAAACCACATTTAAGTCTGCTGGATCCGGATTCATGTGTAAATGTGTGGATCGAGATCGATGTTTAATTCCCTGGGAAACGGGTAAAACTATTTCTTTTACAAGGTCTTATCTCGCAAATGTTAAAAGAGAATGATTGTAAAACATGACTGGATCTGCTCTTGCGTGTGTGTGTGTGTGTGTGTGTGTGTGTCATTGACCAATGTTTTATATTGCAGTATAGAGTTTATCAATGTTTTAGCAATGTGAGATGCGTTATTGCATTTGTTGTTTTTTGGATTGTGTTTTTAAAGAGTGATGTCCAGGGCAAAATTTCCACTGGGACAATAAAGTCTAATCTTATCATATCTTGGCCAATGGCCCATCCTTCCAGCAAGTTTTGTAGGAATCTGATCAGATTTCTTTTTTCTTTTTTTTACGTAATCCTGCTGACAAACCAACCAACTAACAAACAAACCACAAATTAACAGTCAAGCAATTTGGGGAAGAAATTCTTCCTGAGTTAACAAGTTTTAAAGGAGTGTTAAAGTGAGATTGTTCCACCTGTAGAAGCACCTGAACGAGAAGGACAAATCATAAGGTGCAGTATACTCCATGGTTAAAAACTGTAAACTTCTGTAAGATTCAGCTTAAAGACTCTGCAGCGCCCCCTGTAGGCGGCTGGGTAGAAGGGGGCGTTAATATTGACAGCCATACTGTAATTAGAGTAAATAGAGAGAGCTTTATGTGTGAGTGATTCTCAGCCTGAGCAGGAGTAGAACCTTGCCACCTCGCACAGTCGAAACCCAGCGGAGGGCAGCAGGGTTTTAATCACCGCGAGGCCTTTAAAGCAGCAGTGAACCATGTTGTGTGAAACTCTCCATTTGTTTATCCAGTAAAAGAAACCGTGAACATAAAAAACTTTAAGGTAAAAAAAATCACTTTGGTTAATCCTATTTTGGTAAGTTAACGAGGGACAGAAACCATCCTGCAGGCCCACCTGGATTTTTTAACAGTAAACATATATAAGTGCAAAGTGCTGACAATGTTTATCCAACGTTTCTGGTTATCAAACAAATTATACTTCCAAATAGGTTGTGTTATGATAAAGCAATTTGATAAATTAGAGCCTTGTCCGTCGATAGTTTGCCCCCGTGGGCCCGGAGGATATGTGGCTCAGGATCGGTGTTCAGTGGCTCCTGAGTTCGGCAGAACAAGGGAAACGACTAATGACGTCCCAGTTATGATACAGTCGGATATAATCGGATCAAACTGTGTTTTGTTGGGGGCCCAGCTCAGCAGGGGGGCGCGTCTGGTGTTGTTTTCAGCACCACGGACAGCGCTTCAAGTTCTATCCCACTTACAACGATTTACAATGAAATTATGAAAATAAAAAAATAGACTTTTAATGTCTGGAACTAATTACACGCAGCGGCATTTTAAAGTGAAGTCCCATTAGAAGAGCGTCGGTTGACTTCACTGTATCTTTGCTATATACGTTAACCCCCTCCGTCCATTTTCCCCAAAAAGAGCACAGAAGGCCGAGTTGTGTTGATATTCACCCAGCTTCCTTTGTAAAATAATAATAATATGTATCACAGGATTACCACATAGGCAGAGTCAAATCTCAGTGACAGGGAGACTCGTCTCCTCTGGCCCTACCTGAGGTCGATCGGCGGAGAGGGAAACTCATGCTGCGCCCGTGGAGCTCCGGAGCCTTGTGCTCGAGCATGGCGTTCCGCACTCCCTCTTCGTGCGCTGCCCCGGCGAAAAAGAGGAGGAATTACCGAAGTTCAAGCCAGCCAATTCTCCACGGCATTGGATCCATTAGGGCCGCGCACGTGCGTTGACAGGAGATCATTACAGAACATTAGGGGCCATTAAGCCGTTGGAACCCGGTCATTAATGATTCATCCCGAGGCCCCGCTGATCTGGCACAATGAGAGAGCGCGAGGGAGCCAGCGGGCCCTTCCCAAATCCAAGGATCTATCGAGGAAGTGTGTCTGTGAGAGTGTAGAGTGAAACAGATCTGTAAATGTGACTATAGGAAGACGCACACGCCTACATTTACATTCCTGGATTTGTGCGAGCTCTCCGTTGCCCTCCCAGTAATCCCTCACCTTTTCCATGTATCCAAAAACCTAAACATAACAGGCACATCTTTTTAAATGTAATATGTATTTTATCTTTCTTCTTGCCATAATTAATATATTATAATTTTTTTTACAGTCTCTGTCTCCTTTGAGACCCTTCTAACTATGTCACAAAACAATTTTGCCAATTTTTGTCTAGAAAACTCTGCAACTAGGGATTATTTCACTAAAAAAACACTTGAACTGTTGTTATTGATCAACCGAGCACTTGTGTGAAAAATGTGTGTGTGTGTGTGTGTGTGTGTGTGGGGGGGGGGGGGGGGGGGGGGGATAAAGCAGATTTTCTTTCACAACTGTGAAGCTGGAGCTGTAGGGAATGTATTGGCATTGTGGTTTAAATGATCAATCTATGGTGCCAATGAACTTTTTGTTGATTACCTTAATTATCTTTTCGAACGCTCATAAAAACGATGGTAGTCAGACTCTGCATTCGTATTAAACTAACCTTCTTGTTACGTGTAAAAGGAAAACCAAACCATGAAGAAGAACAAGTGAATCCCGCAGCAAAAACTGACTGAAAGCATTCGGGCTACTTAGGAATAATCACATTTCACAACACAGCAAATCAAAATGAGGCTAATCACAAACCAAAAGAAATCCTCTTTCAAACCGACAAAACTAATATTTTGAAATTCCATATAGTAAAAATTCCCAAGGTATAGTATAACTTGACTATTATTATAAACCAAAAAAGTAAAAATGTCCTTAATGCAAAGGGTCTTTAAAATAGAGACACACAAATGCACAAAACATCTAATGGCTTTGCACAACATCTCCCGGTTGCTCTGTGGACTATCCTCACCACCACAGCACACTAGACAGTAACCACAGCCAGAGCAATGCCGCCAGTCCACGGTCCCACACCGGACTCTACACAGCCACAAGTGACCTCATATTATCATCCCGTTGCATTGCTGTGTTGTTGCAGTGCTTCCTGTGAAGCAGCCTGTAACTGCCCCAACAGCCTCCGTGTCGCGGCAATGATACAGAAAGAATTACAGCCGCAGCCGCAGGAGCCTATGAGAGCACATTGAAGGCAGCCAAGCAGGATGTAGCTCGAGACAGCGTGCACACTCAACCACCGGAGGAGAAAAGGATAGAAGAGGAAGACACATCAGAGTTATCAGTTATTATGCAAGTGAATGTGCCTCCAGGTTTTCCAGATCTCTGTGAGAGCAACTAAAGCAAATGCAGAAAAATATGTTATTGTTGTCATGACTTCCTGTGTGTGTGTGTGTGTGTGTGTGTGTGTGTGTGTGTGTGTGTGTGTGTGTGTGAGTGTGTGTGTGTGTGTGTGTGTGTGTGTGAGAGTGTGTGTGTGTGTGTGTGTGTGTGGGTGTGTGTGTGTGTTTGTGTGAGTGTTAGTGTGTGTGTGTGTGTGTGTGTGTGTGTGTGTAAGGGGGTGAGTATACAGTTGAATGATTGACAAATAATGGATAAAAAGAGAACGGTGAATGTAGGAAAGGAGGAAAAATTAACAGGCAAAAGAATGAGAGACGTATAGGAAAGAGGGTGAAACCGTGCGAGAAAGAGCTGGAGAATAAAATAAATACACAGAAATGGAGGAACATAATTATTTGATATATAAGTGCAAATGAGGGGGGGTGAGCAAGCGGAGAAAGAAGGTAAAAAAAAACCTTATTAGTAACTATTAGATCAAGCAGATGCATTGACTGGGTCACTGTGTATGTGTGTGTGTGTGTGTGTGTGTGTGTGTGTGTGTGTGTGTGTGTGTGTTCTTTCTTTCCCTCCCTCCTTTCCTTTGTCCCAACTGAGCTGAAACTCAATTTCAGCTTTGAACAGACACATAATTGTACACGAAAATAGTTCCGTAGTCTTGGCTTGAAATAGGAAAAACCACAGAGTTGCCAGCAGCAGGTACGTGCTGGCAGAAGATCCCAGGGCAGCAGCCTGGGCAGGTGTCCAGTGTCCAGTCACGGTACGCTTAAAAAAAAACCCACCTCTGAGGCTGTTGTGTATCACTTTTCATTCAACATCGGTGATTTGCGTTTTCAGCCACTAGATGGCACCCTACTATCAGATCAAGTGCTGTAGAAAAAGGGAGGTTGTGGGAATGGGGACAGAGTTTGTCTGTCAGATGAAAGTTTCTTCTCGGTTGTTTAGCCTGGCACCTCTTAACGATATCCAAACACACCAGACCATTAGATGAACATAAATACAGCGGTGCATGTACCAATAACCTCACTGACCTGAACGCACCGCCTGTTAAACGTCTGAGAATGTGTGGAGCCTATACTCGTTTATATAACTTTCCTCTCATATCCACCATAATGTCTTGTCAAAGTTGTCGAATAAATGTAAAAAAAAAAACAACTAACCAGGTAATTGGATCTGTGAGTTTTGTGCTTGTGCGTTATTGATGGACTATATGCTGACAACGGTACTTCAGTGAAAAGTCCCATGTGGTTCACATGGAACTGGCCTTAATTGCTGTGCAGAGTCGACCTCCGCTGCGCCACAATCAGCGTTAATTAACAAAAGTCCCTCTATGGTGGTTCATACACAGGCGCGCACACACACACACCCACACACACACACACACAGAGGCACAAATACATTTAATCCACATTTATAAGCCTAACCTCTACGAGAACAAGATGTTAATGAGTTCCTGTTCTACTCAAACTTAATCCTTAAATCCATTATTATATTATACAGAACAGAACAAGATTACGGTGATATACAACTCTGCTCATCTGTCCACCTGAGAGAGAGTGAGAGAGGGAGAGAGAGAGAGAGACTCATCACTACCGAGGAAGAGACTTGGCATCGTTTGCCGTTTGTTAAAGCAAACACATTTCTAGAGTCGGATGTCTCTGTGTTACTCCGTTGTGTCAATGAACAAGTTGCTGACTCAGTCAATCAATTCAGTTAATGAATGTGCCCTCAGTTATTGCTCAGTAACAGTTTGTTTTACGTATCTTTATTTTGGAAAGTGCTGACCTGTGCTTGGTTGTACTGGTACATAGAAATGATAGTCCTTCAAAAAGAATTCTGCTTCATAATGCGACGTCTATGTTTGGAGGCTGTATTAGACTGAAGGGTCTAATATTTTGTTAACCTCATTTAGGTGATGGATACGCTGTAAACACAGCAAACTATATCCTCAGAAATATTGCTCCAATCTACACGTCGTGCCACAGTTTTAACTTCACTAACAAATGTTAAGGCTGTATTTATTGCTGCGCTGTCGTATTGGACTCCGTTGCAGTGCACTGCAGAGGTTATTATTGTTCCGGTCTCTCGTGGATTTATCCTCTAATAAATCACCCCCTCTTGCTTATTGGCTTGGTTTTATTGCTTTTTCTGTTTAGTGATGTGTTTGCTTTCCATCCTTTAAAGGTGTTTTATGAGTAAAGGTTACCACAAATAAGGTTTATAACTATTCTGCTACCAGCATTTGCTTTCAGTGCAACTTTCTGTTGCAACCACCAACCAGCCACCGCTGACACCTGACAAGTTGAACAAAATCAGTCATGAACTTTAAAAGATTTGGCAAAATAGTGCGTGTTTCCATCCACTGCAGTTGCGTGAATACTAGGAAGTGTTTTTTCAAGGTAAACAGCTGGTGGCGCTAATTCGCCAGATGATGTACAGTTACGGCAAGAGCATAAATAGTTTTTTTTCATGTATAGATCAACTATCCTTATCACTCCACACAGATCTAATGTTTTAAATCTTCCACTATTTGGAAAACATCTTCAGTGGACGATTCAGTCACATGCCTCATGCACTATGTGATTCATACGTTCGGTTCCATTGTAGGTTTTTTTACGGTACACCATCTTTTCCACCTTGGTCCCACAGAAAAACCAACAAACCAACAAGTTAACTCTTGTAAAACTTGAAAAAATACAGAAAAACACATCTGTTAAAGCTAAATCTAACATTTTTTCTTTCTTTTCTTTTTTTAAAACACTTGTTTTCAAGGATTGGCCTCATCCACCACGTTCACACAGCAGCTCATTTTAGGAAGCGCCAAAAGCTGTCATCGATGGAAACATGTCGTACTGCTGTGACGCACGTTGCAAGTCGTACATCAACACCAGGAATCCGACTAATTTATCATTTCACCCTTGAGACTGATCGGCGACTGAGGGACACTGGCCCCATGTTTCAAAGTAACATATCTGATAGCGCATTAGCTTGCGTTAAACAACCGCTGGCGCTAGCATTCAGCCAGCTAGCTATCAGAGACTATCAATCTGTAATGTCAGCGAGGAAGTGGCGGAACATTTCCGGTGATCATTAACATTAACGGCATTTGAGTTTCCCCTGGACGCTGCATTCAGAGGATAAATGGCCCCAGTGTGATTGTGGTGAAAGTGGCCCGAGGAATGAAAACACCGGGGCCTCGGGCCTCCTGCTACTTCTGCGCCACTAGCATATTGCTAGCTTGACTTTCAGCGGCTAATTTGTTGCTAGCACAGCGTTGTGACCCCAAAGTTAATCTGCAGTCGGGCCAATTTAACTGCCTGTTTTCCTTATTTATTTATTTCTTTTATTTTCAGGCTATACTCATGTGGCCTATAGCATAGAGTAATTAGCTGTGTTGTTTCTTATAGGGACCTAATGGGGACGTTTCACTTGTAGTAGGGCTAGTCCACTTGGTTTTCCTTCAACGAGGCAAAGTTCTCTTGTTACCAATCTCATTCTTTTACAAGCCCCTTGTCCAGTTCATTTTAATGGACTTTAATAGACTCCTTTTTCTCATTTGTAATGGCAGAAATTGTTGTCAGAGCAGTTTACTCAGTTTCACAGAGCTTCAAACCTCAACGACCAAACTGTCTTCAAATGACCTGGAAGTTTCATTTGTTTTATATTTTTGGATGGGATATTACACTTTTCCCTACTATTTTTTTTTCCAATACATAGCTGCATATCCTAATTCATTCTGCCGAATATGATCTTGATGATTTTTGTTCAGTTTATTGCCACTTCAACCCTCCACTATGAGACACAAAGGCATATTATATCATGCTTGAGTGTGTTTTGTTTTGAGCCAAATTATTTTGAGCTGTCACATCTCAACGCCTCTTTCTCCACACAAACCGCTGCGTGTCTCTTTTCTTATGAATGAACACAGGTCTTGTGGACTACACACTATTTACGCGTGATCGCGCTCAGCCTGTGGGCAACTCCCTTTTTTTGTTGTCGCCATGGCAATGATGGTTCCCCTGTACCGGTACCGCGCATCGGGGTTTTTTTTATGTATTTTTTTTATTGCTGTCCAGGGAAAAAAAGAAAATCAATTGTTTTGTGGAAATTTGCATTTGAAAAATGCGCGAACCTTTTCTGAGGAAGAAATAACAACCTCTTTTCTAAAAAGGTTTTACGAGACCGACACAGCTTAGTGGATGTTTGATTCTGAACAGCATGTGTAATGAGGGTGGAAGCTGGAAGCGCACTACAGTGGACATGTCATCCATAAATGCAATTAATCCAAAAAGGTTGTAAAGCAATTGTCTAGTTTCTGCGCCCTGTATTCTGGGATGTGGGGACAATGGGAACAAGTCTCCAGTAGCCCATATGTGCTGATGTCAGCAGCCTCGCAAGAGCATCACCAGGGTATTCCCTCCTCTGTGCTCGTGATGGAGGAAAAAAACAAAAAAAAACAAAAACAAAGATCGCGTTGGATCACATCCCTCTTTGTGTCGGACTCACTCACCTTTGGCGGCATGGTCCTTGTCCTCTTTGCTCTTCGTTTTTCCGCTCATGGAGCTCGGATGCTGCCGCCGCTGCTGCTGCTGATGCTGATGCTGCAGGTTGAGATCAAACTTCAGCGGAGGGATGCAGGTGTACTCGTTTTCACTTCCCCATCCTCCTCTGGTGCGTTGTGCTCCGCTCCACACAGACACAGAAGTAGAAGTAGTAGCAGTCCAACTCTCGCCCCCCGTCCCTCGTCCCGCCCTTTGCCTCTCTCTCCTCCGTGTGAGAGCCCGCCGTGTGTCTGCGCGCTCCCGAGCGTGCACGCGCAGACATGAAACTGCCCCTCGAGAGAGAGAGAAAGAAACAATGCAAGCAAAGCATTTCACTCACTTTCAGTCTTCGCGATTAGACATTCTACAGGTTATCTATGGCGAAAGGGGAATCATCTATGAAGGGTATGCATGCTGGTAATAATGTATTACGGTTTAATTGATCAGTTATTTGAGTCACTGAAGACATTTTTGAGTTAAGATAAGATAAGATAAGATATGATATGCCTTTATTCGTCCCACAATGGGGATATTTGGACATTACAGCAGCAAAGTGGATAGAAGAATATAGGAAGACATTTAAAAAAGCAATAGGTATGTACAAAATATAACAGATGATGTAAATAAAAGATATATAAATACCAATAACAGAGCAGTAGCAATAGTTACACATGGAGAATAAATATAAATATAAATATTGACTTGTGATACCGCTTTGCCAGGTTATTCTAACTTTTCACCCAGCGAGCCATTTATTGGTTAAACCGTTCCATTAAGAAACTCAAGACCTTTTTTTTTTTATTGAAGACTTGCAGGTTTAATGGCTTATTGGACAGTTAGAAACAACTAATAACTTTGCAGCTCATCAATGATTCACTGGCTTATTATGAAGTGACAATGATCGGACCTCCTTGTCTGCAGTAATGGGATATAGGTTAAATATCACTATAGGTGATTAGTAAAGATAGGTGGCTCTGATTTGCTAATAAACATAAATTCTGCAATTACAAATGAAGATGCTTGCATGTTTCAATTTCATTAACTTATTAATATATCATCAATGGTTTTTTAGGTTACATTTCTTACATTTGTAAATATTAACAACAGGGCCTTAGCCAGCCTCCTGCTGGTCGGCGCTCGGGCCATAATAAATTGTTAAGTCCAGATGTACTGCAGGCTTTTCCAGAAGGCAGTAATTGGATCATCTAGATTGATTTAGGAACTAAAAAGACAAGCAAATTAGGTGAGTTTTCCTCAATCTGGCAACGCAAAAGTTGCTCTTATTCTTATATCATTGTTAAATCAACCATTTGTGAAGCCACCATTAAATGGAACTGCTTTTCCTGGGTGGTACAATGGTCTGATTTGGACTGTCAGAAGGTCACCATATATTCACAAGGTTGTCTTCAATCCGATAAATGCAGATCTGCCTGCAAACTCAGCAGTCTTACACTATGCAAATTACTGCTTTTATTGATTATTTAATCAATTTGTGCTGGAAAATGGCCTTTTCACCGAGGCAGAAGTGAGACACACTTGCATTGTGTCCCGTGACAGTCTCTGCTTCACAGTGTCACAGAGCAGATCATCTGAAGTCCTTTTCAACACAAAGATGAAATAGCTTATTGCTTATTGTTTTTAAGGCAAGTACTGTCTAACATGTTGGTGCTTGGGTCAAAGATAAATTGAGTTCCTTCTGTTAACCCACATCAAGTGGCCATGTGGCACAACTGGACTGGCCGGCTTGAAGTAGCCCTCATTTTGTGTTTTCTGCCTCAGACTGTCAGTAATTAATTCCGGGAGACCTAGTTTCAACAAACGTTTGAAGCAGCAATGGAAATTCAGGGTATTAGCTGTAAATCTCTCTGTTGTATCTGAGCACAAAAGGCCAGAATAAAGACTTGTCCCACAGACAAGTGTTTGACAACGGCTTTGTGTGATTGAATTAGCAGATGTATATTTTCTCGCTTGCAAAAAGAAACCTCGATCTCTATACATTAATAAATATTTGAATGAGCAATACAAGAAATAAATTCAGTTGCACATCAATAAATAAAATATGTAACTGAATGTACAGTAACGAAATCATTAAATCCTCTAAGATGAAATTAGATGAAATATTGAATTCATAAACTAACATACTTTTAATTAATGATTTTAAAATTGACTGTGATCTACAAAAAAAGGAGAAACTCTTACTCCTCAATGGAAACAGAGTTGCCTCCTCGGCTGCACTGAAGCTCTTTAAAAGAAGGGTTTTCTTTACTTAAATGTCTTGCAGAGAGTGAAAATGTGTCACTGCATTTTCTAGCTGATTGACATTTCCTCAGCGATGAGTAGATTATAGCATTTGCATTTGTGCTGTTTGCAAATCCCACTCACAGCATCTTTGGTGACCAGTTTTTGTCAGACTCCTGTGTGACAGGTTTGTGACGCCGATGTCGAAGTGGCTTTTGGACTCCAGCTATTAAACGAGCCAAACGCTGGCCTTCTGCCAGGCGCCTCGCCTGGAGGATCGCTGATCTCGGACCAGCTGCTCTCTTCCAACCAAAAAGTGCCGCATGTCGTTCAATTGCTCCTGTTCCCGTCAGCAGGACCAAAACTCTGAGGACAGACTCGGTCCTTAACACTCAGTGGTACATTTCTTCATTCGTTGATTGTCAAGTATAGTTTGAGAAGCATCAGTTTTCTTTTAATCCTCTTTCTTTTGGAAAGTCCAAAAAAATCACATCAAGTTAAGTAAAGACAGCTAAAGAGGTGATGAATTAAACTGCCCCCTGGAAGATGTCAATGTTAATTATCCTTCGTTCTATTTTTACATATGGCAAATGTTTGTCAGCGGTCCACTCCAAATTACTCCTTTGACACAGTGGGAACTCTGTGGCTGGAGCTACTTTAGAAAAAAACTCACAGCTCCTCAGGTAGGTCCTCTGCACGGCGAGCTGGTCTCAGGTCGCTGTGCACCACTCAGTGTTGTTGAGGGAACAGGAATGGCAGGGACACTGACCACACGAGTCACTCGCTGGTGGGAAGAGGAGAAAAACAATAGCTGTATGATTACACTGGGAAGGAGACATTTGTGTTCTGATTGATGAGAGGGTGACATGGACAATTAGGTTATGGACTTGATCCCGTGCAGGCCTGTGACCAGAGTCTCCACAAATTCTTTTTCTCCTCACCAGTTTCAAGTCCTGGGACGATGAATATTTGGATCAGGTAAACACTGTTGTAATCATCTCCACAGCCAAAGTTACTTCAGTTCAATTTCATTTGTATTGCGCCATATCACAACATACATTGTCTCAAGGCACTTTACATAGTGAGGTCAATATTACAATATTACAGGAAAAACCCAACAAATCCCACAATGAGCAAAGCACTTGGCGACGCGGAGAGAAAAAAAACTCCCTTTTAACACTTGAGATGCTTAAGTCTAATAACCAGCCATATGACAAGCATCTCACTAACATACTTTTCCTGGTTTTAACCCACTTTGCCCTGTCTTTCCCCGCAGCGCTTACATGTGACGCCCCTGACGTCAGTCCCCCCTCCTCCACTGCTGAACTGAACAGAAAGACGCGGCCCTGCGCGGACACTACTCAGCAGGAAGTGATTTAATCATAATTGGGGGAGGAGAACTTGTTAATCGTTGTCTTCCCCCTCGCTATATGTGTGTTCTGCCTGGGAGGATCTATATGTCTGCAAGGGGGATGAGTTGAACAGCTTGCATAATTTGCACTAAAAAGAGGGCTACAACCTCCGCTCACCCCTTTAGAAATCACCCTCCGCCTGAAAGTCTCCACAAGGCTGTTGTTGCCAAGGAGCTGCTGGCTCAAGGCCAGCTGACTCGGCTGTCAATCACAGAGATTTGTCCACAGCCGCTCCCTGCGTAACTCACACAGCCTTCAATACTCGAGCCAGAGTTTGGGCGGTCTTTGCTGTGGCGCTTAAATTGCCGGACCAACGGATGGGTTCTGATCATAGTATCACTATGTTATCTTCAGCTGCTGTGACTTTTGATCTGACGCGACCAGATTTTACACCCACATCTCTCCGATGAGATACACGGCGTTAGAGTTGAATACCCGGACCCGGCAAGACACTTAACCCTAACCTGCCCCTGGCAGCTGACTGCTGTGTGTTGCAGATAGAAGCATTCGTGGGTGAATAAGTGAATGTTGAATATTCTCATCGTTTTTAGTCCCGTCGTCTCTCTGACACTTAAAGGTCAGAGTTTGATTTATGTGAAGTCTGCGTGGGGTAAGGTTTGGACCAGCTATGTAGCTGTGAATGGTTAGGGGATATTAAATATCTTATTTCTATATGAAATATAGAAGTACAAACATGCCTGTGTGTGTTTTGACGTGTGTTAGTGTGTGTTTGTGTGTGTGTGTGTGTGTGTGTGTGTGTGAATTTACCCCATTTGAAACCACCACGTAAGCCATGGTGCAAAAGCTGCTTATCGGAAAAGAGTCATCATGGTAAACAACATGATTAACAGCTGGTAATGTCAACAAACACACACACACACACACACACACACACACACACACACACACACAACACTGTCTGTTGCTCAGTTTCAATCTGACATGACTGAATAAAATCAATCAATTCAACTCTGTCACTGTATACTTCTCTCTCTTTGTCATATTTACTCCTACACTTTTTCCCCTGTCCTCATTCTCTCACTCTCACTTTCACACGCACACACGCACACGCACACACACGGATGTTAACAAACACCCACACAGAAACGCACACACTCTGTGGCCTCTCAGGTGAGTAAACAGTGAGTTGTTGTACTTTGGAGCGCTGGATCAGTTGTTCCATCAGTGAGTTCAGGTTTTTGGCTCCTCTGTCAAAAGCCAACGGACGACTGACAGCAACAAGATGGCTGGGGTTTGTTTGCTGGCCCTCGCTGCCGGTTTGCTGCTGAAGGTGTGTGGACTGGCAGCTGAAATCACAGAGGAGAACACAGGTAAACAGCAGGGGGGCATGTATGGATTAAGGAGGCAGGAGGCAAGCAAAGGTCAGAGACGCAAAAAATATTGGAGGAGGGCTGGTGGTCCAGTGGTTGATCATCAGGCATGTAATCTGACCCTAAGTTAGACAACTAAGTTATACACAATCTGTAAACAATCTGATTGAATTATTAAACTCTCTTCCGGGCATGAAAGTTTGTAATTCCCTCTGTTGTGGAGAAAAGCAGATATGTTTGAATTATGTGGTGAAAACCAGATCTAAATAGTCATAAAAAAAAATGACTCGCAACATAACCCAGTTTCCTACTGTCCCGACATGATCAGCATGCTCCAAAAATGAATGTTGTTTTAATAAAAATTGACTTGCAGCTTTGTGGAAGGGGGCGGAGTGACATTGGGCTGGACGACCTCTGATGAAACATGTATCAATATTCTTAATGACTGAATGAATAGGTAAAGTCATGACGCAAATACACTGACTGAGGTTAAAGGGGCAGGTGCGCAATAAACAAGAACAGGAAGTTAGATGTTGCAGTCGGAGCTGGAGCAGGGGAATAAGCTCGTGGAGGCAGCCAAACCACTTTAAATCCCTGAGGCCAGGAAATTGCACTCCGTAACTCCAAATCTGACACAGATATGATTCGCATGTTCGTAGATGTAGTGGGACTTACACTTGCCCATCATAGCATTACCTCCTACGTCCTTAAATCTGCACGGAAAGTGCTCCCTGTAACTCAACAATGTGCCCGAGCATCGTCAAATGTAAGCATAATCCAGTGACTGTCTTTACATCCAAAGGTAAAAAAGCTAAACTAGACTGACTACTGTTGTAGTCCCTGTTTATATATGAAGTATTCATGTGTGCGGGGATCTATAGACTTTGAAAAGCCCAGCTATAGTTTTGTTTAATCGTAGATAACCTATATCCTTTGCTGGCAAAGGGGTCAGAGCTGTTGAAATGACTCCCTCTTTGTCCTCTTTGTCTTCATAGGGGCTGTGTTCGTGTCTCAGCAGGCGGCACACACGGTGCTGATTCGTCAGCGCAGGTACAACAGCGGCCATCTTGAAGAAATAATGCACAAGGACAATCTGGAGCGGGAGTGTAGAGAGGAGGTCTGCTCAATGGAGGAGGCCAGGGAGGTGTTTGAGAACAATGAGAAAACTGTACGTGCACACACAAATAATCCCTTCTCTCTGCTATAATAAGAGTGTGTATAACGGCTGAGCTCTGAGGTCTGTCATTGACGTTCTTTCAGATGGAATTCTGGGCCGGCTACATTGGTGCGTCAAGTGCATGACAAGTTTCCAATGGTTACACAGAATTCAGTGCGTACAATCACCTCTAAGCAGGCGTGTGTGTGGGTGTGTGTGTGTGTGTGTGTGTGTGTGTGTGTAGATGGTGACCAGTGCAACCCACCGCCCTGCCAGAATGGAGCTGAATGTCAAGATGGAATCGACTCTTACGTTTGCTGGTGCAAACCAAACTTCGGTGGCAAAAACTGTGAGATCGGTGAGTGAGACAGGCTCAAACACCACATCGCTGAAGCAAGCATCTTCGGTTCATTTTTGCTAAAATAATTTAGGGCAACACTCGAAAGAGTCTCATTCTATTTTCCCGCCTGTTTTCAGAGGTGACCAAGCAGTGTTCGGTCAACAATGGTGGATGCTCCCATTTCTGTGTGATGCAGGCGGAGCAACCGGTGTGCCGGTGTGCAACTGGCTATAAACTCGGCCCAGACAAGCGGAGCTGTGAAACAACAGGTAAAATAACTGTGACAAGTCAACACACACACACACTCACACACACACAGCCCCTAATTGCTTCCTAAACACAATGTGTTGTGCACATTACAGGGCATGCAGGATGAACACGTGCACATCTTTAATGCAGCACTGTGCCTTTTAAAAAAAAAGAGAAATTACACACGATCTGCATAAATGAAAACAATTCCCAGAACAATGAAACCACACACCGTGCAATATTTAAGTGCTAATTTACTGCCCGCGTCATCCATTGCACCGTAAACGTCCTCACCCACAGATTGACCAACCCGACCGTAAAAGTGCACGCTGACTCCTGAACAGCAGTGAGATAGAAAGCTGGAATCACCCCTCATCCCTTCGGTATCCATTAAGACCGACTCATAAACTGCCTGCTGCTGTTTACAGCTGTCAACCATAGAATAGGATTTACGATTATTACTGACGGCCTCGAATACGATACCACCAGAGCCACGCAGGAAAACCAACAAATAACTCAAGTGATACTTGAACAACAGCTTGAACCGAAAACGGGCAACCGTGCCTCTGATTACAGTTCACTCATAGTGTGTGACACCCAGCTCTAACCGTCCGCCTGAGCGCATCACATTGTTCAAGAGTCAGCTGGTGATGAATAGGCTCCGCACCAGCTGGCCTGACATTCAAAATTCAATTTGTATCCATCTCAATTCTTGAAATACATTCAGCGACGTGGAAAAAAAAAGACTGGAGTAAGAGGATTCAAGTAGCCAGTGGATTAATGATTAAAGTCTCAGCTGTAAAAAAAAAAAAAAAAAAACCCTGAAAAAATCAAAAAGATTTATAATGTCTAAGAGACAAAAACGTAATACGTCATCGTTTGTTTTGTCTCCATTTTCTTTGCAGGACTATTCAGCTGTGGTCAAGTGGACTTGTCCTCCACACCCGCCGCAAAGTTGGTCATAACCCCTCGGGCGTCAAACGGGACAAACGCCTCTGAGAGAAGCTTGGATTACAGTGACACCCTGCTGGACGACTACTTTGGTGACAACGCGACACAGTTGTATGATTACTTCGAACTCCCTATGAACGACTCGGACCCGTTCGACATGTCCGTGGCCCCGGCAGTGGACGTGCGTTCGGGGAGGTCAGATTCAAGCTCCTCTATGAATCTAGCCGAGGTCGCCAGGAACGGCATCGAGGCGACCGGTGTCGCCGAAACGCCCGCCGAGGAGGAGCAGCTGGACAGGTGGGCTTTCTTCCCCACGCTCCCCACCATCACGGCCAAAGACAACACTGACCAGAGGATTGTGGGAGGGGATGAGGCCACTCCTGGAGAGATACCATGGCAGGTAATGTTGGGATGCAAAATGGAGACACAGGGATACCAATTTTTTTCAGGGGAGAGGATTTTACCTTTAAGAGGAATCACAGCAGATCACAGCAGGCAAAACAGTGACGAGATGAGTTAGGGGAACATTCAGAAGGTTAAGAGGGAACAATGAGGCAGCATGTGTAAGAAACGAACACCAAAGCATATGCGTTCTTGTGTGTGTGTGTGTGTGTGTGTGTGTGTGTGTGTGTGTATGTTTGCAGGTGACCCTGATGTCCCCCTCAGAGGCCCTTGGGAGAGCGCAGCCCTTCTGTGGAGGATCTCTGCTCAGTGAATTATGGGTCGTCACTGCGGCCCACTGTCTGGCGAAGGCCGAAATCGCCAAGCAAGGTTTCTTCGTCAGAGCAGGTATAGGAAAAAAACTAAATCATTTCTAAGATGCTCACACTCTTGAATCTTTGGAAAGCAGAGAGCCTACATCATAAAAGAGTGTGAGTTTGTCATAATTATAAAACCCCAATAACTGCAAATAACGCTAAAAATGTATTTTCTGTTCTCCGCCCATTGATTGTTTGTGAGGCCATTGGTCGCAGTTCATTCATGAAAAAATAACATACTCACGTACATGACGTGGGTGATCGAACACTGAGCATTTAGCCTGTTGTTATCAAAGCTTTTTATCACCATGTGGTAATGCGGTTGCCAGCAGGGACAGGTTTGGAAGCCTCCTCTTTAATGGAGCATTATATGAAGTTGTAGTGGTTTTTCAATACAGCTTCCCAAAGGCATCACATTCATCAGCAAAACACCAGACGACAAATGTTGACTAAACCTGGATGACGTGTAAAGAATCGTGGGTTTGGTTGGTCTCTGTGTGCAACAGATGCACTTTTGATTAATTCCATGTATGAAGTCTTTCTTTTTTTCGGAATTGACTAAATTTCTCAAAATACTCAAATTTAATGAGAGCAAAGCTGCTTAGAAGGTGAAATAATTCAGAATCAACATTATGATTTGCAGATCTAAAAAAATGCAAAATCAAAAGTTTATATGATTTTAAAAAATTCACCTACATGAACCTACAATTGCTGACATTTGCTTTATTCTTAGATATAAAAAATAAAAGTGACGTTGATCACTGATGCACATTTTGCTATTTTTTGCTTCACGACCAATTCACTAGCTTTGTCGAATCTGTTTCTTTCAAAATGTTATTTTCTTGCTGCTTGAACCTTCACACACATTGTCTGGTGCAGAAAATAACATCACTGAAACGCTTATCTGTGCTTCCAGGTGAACATGATGTGATGAAGGATGAGGGTCCAGAGGAAGACCTCGTGGTGGCAGAGCAGCACATCCACCCCATGTACGATTATAAGAAGTCACCGTATAACCACGACATTGCACTGCTGAGACTCGCCAGACCAGTGGAACTGTCCAACCAACGGCGTCCGATCTGCCTCGGCCCCAAAGACTTCACAGAGAACATACTGAGGGAGTCCAGCGGCTCCTTGGTGAGTGGCTGGGGGCGGCGGAAGTTCCAGGGCCCCGAGGCCACCAGGCTTCAGAAAGTGGAGGTCCCCTATGTGGACCGCACCCAATGTAAACAGAGCAGCCGGTACCACATCACACGCTTTATGTTCTGTGCTGGCTTCGACACCACACAGAAGGACTCGTGCCAGGGGGACAGCGGGGGCCCGCACGCCACCAAATACAAAGGCACTTGGTTCCTGACAGGTATTGTCAGCTGGGGGGAGGAGTGCGCCAAGGATGGGAAGTATGGCATCTACACCCGGGTGTCACGCTACTACCCGTGGATCAGTCAGAAAACAGGGATTCGATTTAACAACTGACGAAAATAGAATCAGGCAAAGAATACAAGCTGCCGGTCAAGACAACCGAGCAATTTGCCTCGTTCGTCCACTGAGAAAGTGAAAGGTTTTCTTCAACTGAGACAAGTGCCAATGTTGATTTTTACTTTCTAATAAAGACCAGTCAAACTATCGGAGTGTTTGCACGTCTCTGTTTAAATATTGCAAGAATAAATTGCCTCAAAGCTCTTCGCACACCTTTTGATATTCTCGGGTTGAAGTTACAGTTACATGATGTCAAGGAACTCCATGAAGGTAAGGTCATATCAACTTTGGCAAGGCAACAAGTTGCCCGCACACTGAGGCAAGGCCAAAACTATGTACCCTCCCTCTTGTTCAGCTCCTTCTAATATGTCACCCTGTCGTATAAACAACAATACACATGCATGAGTTTACATGAGAGGAATTTCTCTGCTTAGGCCTCTTTCACAACAGACATGTTTAACTGTCATAGCCAGAAAAGCACGAGTCGAATTAACACTAACCCATTCAATGATCCACACAGTGGCAGAGCCATGGAACTATCAAATACATCACAGTCCTCACTATTATTAATAAGGCATAAACTGTCCCACCCCAATGGATGCAACAAAACTAACAGCAGGGTTGGGGGCACATGTCGTCATAGTCGCGAGAGAAACGTCTCATCAGGCAACGTTAGTAAAATAAATCTGTGTCGCTGAAGTACAGGCGTGTACGGTCTTCAACCCTATGACGCTCTTAAGCCTGCTACGACCCAAACTACATGAAGCGGGAAAGAAATCACATCAGTCAGTTTGATTCAAACCAAATTATCCTGTGCTTATATTTTTTGAAAATAATCATATACATTGTGCGTTATTATACGGGCTTTCACGATGATTCAGGATATCAAGAAAGTGCAACATGAGCCACAGCAGCAAACAGGTCCTGTTGAAAAAAACATATTACAGCTTGACTGGACAAACCCAATAACACGTTATGATGTTACAGAAGAAAATATTTGACTCGTTATTGAGTCTCATACAACTGACCTTATTTTGACTGTCCAGCACGCAGCGTGTGCTGACTTTGACGCTCCCACTGTGGAATGAACCTTTGTTCAGTGTTAAAGTGAGTTTTAGGGTTAACAAATGTCACCAGCAGGATTAGATTGAAATAGTCCAAAGATGAAGCAACTTCTAAAATTTAGATTTCTATGTATTTACAATTTACTGACTCCAAAAGCCGTCAGTAACCTAAGCAATTACACTGGATTATCCTGGCCTCAGCACACATAGTGGTAAAGAAGCAGTGTTTTCATCAATAATTTCCATACTTAGTTTGAAAGATTTTTAACTCTTAAAAAAATCTAATTTAAAAGTTTTTTTTTCCCATTAATTCAGCTACCCAAATTTAATATAAACAATTCATTGTGTAATCCACAGTGCAACTGTAACAGTTCAGTTGGTAATTCTATCTCTACACTACTCTTACACTACAGTTACTACTTAAATAGCAGTATAAATATCAGGGGGGCATTTGCAGTGGTTTGTCCATGCAGAGCAGAAACGTAACGCTTGCCTCATCCCATGGCAACAGTGGTGATCACAGCTGCGGAAGAAGATGATGAGTTTTTGATGGGCACCAATCGAAAGTCACTAAAAAAGCCCCAAAAAACATTAAGCAATTAAAATAACTCTTTTGGAAAAACCTGCAGAGTTCACCAACCTCTGACGCAGCAGTGACGACGGCCAATGTATTAGTCTCCCTGTCGCCTGCATGAGCACCGCAGTGCTTCCCTCAGACCCTGAATGCTCATCTTAAAGGCCTGAGGCACAGTGCATCGCTATTTTTTTCACCTGACACATTTTCACTTGTCATAGCAGGAGAAGGACATGTGCATTCTGATGACAATGACAATGTCTCTGGACGCACTGTTTACATTTCCCACTGAGCCATAAGGCAAGTCAAAACCCAACGGAATTACTAATTTTTCTTTTCCTGCCACGACATATTTAAACACCAGGCTGGAAACATATTCACAGAGGGTATGCGGTGACATTTCCACATTCACCGACATCACTGAGTGGCACAACAAAAATGCTGCAACATCTGTAACATCGTTACTTTTCCCAAGATGTGTTTCCATTTTCTTCTCTTTCTTGTTCCATGTGAACACACCTGGCAGATGTTGAAATGTTTGCTTCTGCCACAAAGAGGTGGAGTATCCGCTGTGATTTCTGAGCACAGTGACATCGCATGCAAACCATCTAGCGATGTTGTTGGCTGTGTTGGACATTAAGACAAATCAAATTCCTTCAAAATAATGAAACGACGAAGTGAAAGCTATTTTCCATAAAGGAGATTGTTGCTGTGTACAAAATAAAGCCGCAATGATTAGTTGAACTGTTTGGCACATGAACAGTGATGATATGTCGATAGGCATATTCATGATTTCTATGATAATTCATAGGAAAATAGAAACGATGTAACAATAAAGTCAATCCTGTATGTATGAATAAAAGCCTCCTCTTCAATGGCTTCAGTCCAGTTCATATAGATGTTTATGCCGGGGGGAAAAAGTGAGGTCCCATTAATGTCCTTTGCTCTGTCACAGTCTTATGAGGTGAGTGAACACGGACGTTTGAAATGTAAAGTTTTTTTGGCTGATGTTGTGCTTCAATCTCATGATGAATGTCTCAGCATAGTCAGATGTTAAGGGGATATGTGAGCGTGTGTGTGTGTGTGTCTGTGTGTGTATGTGTGAGTGTGAGTGTGTGTGTGTAGGGAGAGAGGGAGGGAGGGAGGGAGCCAAATAAGTGACACAAGCGGTTGGAGAATGGACACAGGCGTCATCTGTCCTCTGTTCTGATTGGCTCTCAGCAGGTCTCTCCCAAAATCCTGTGCAGGTCTTCAGGCAGAACACGCCCCTCTTCACAGCGACTTACATTCCTCACCATCCTGTAATCACACATCACAACACAGTGTCAAAAAGGTCACCATTTATCATCTAACTTATCCTCATTTAATTCTTTTCCTCTTTTTTTTTATCTCCTGGCTTGTTTGCATCTGAATTTTGAAGTGACTGTAGGCATCATTTCTGACACAATTTACCACATTCCTGACGAGTCCTCATGAAGCAGCTGGATGACATCACCACTGTTAAATATGATGTCATCTGTGCTGGCCATGCTGCTCTCTACCATGACTCTATACCTCCCTGCCACCTGAAACAGAAAGTGAAGAGAAGAGTGAACATTTCAATCATTTTCCAAATGCATAACAGTCCTAAATCTATATAGACAGATGCATATGATTTTTTTTTTTTTTGCCATAACAGTAACAAAAGCTCACCAGTGGAGCAGGCTGATCCTCCTCCTCTGAGTCTGATAGGTTGGAGAGGTCAGTCGCGGCCCAGTCCTCCAGGCCTTCGCAGATCGCAACTGAGTGGGCAGGGACAGGCCAACCTACAGGTCACAGACAGACAGCTGGAATCTTTTTTAACCACTATGCCAAAAAACTACTTTAGCTCACGCATAAAGTTGCTACTCGAGTCCAAACACAGACCAAGAAAAGTGAACCCATCGCTGTACTTCTCAGATAGCTGAACTGGCTTAGTTCCAGTTTGTCAGAGAATAGATGTGAAAATACTGTTGCATGAATCTCTTCGGTTGAGGATCAAAATGAATATCTGACCCCGATGCTCCACAGTTCTTAAGGTGGAGGGCTTCTTACTGTTCCCACTACTACAAACACTACAGTTAGTGATTGTGCACCACATGGGCTATTGGACTTGCATTGACTTTGACCACCTGTATATCTTTGACTGAACTATCATGAAACATCTTGCCCTCCTATCCTGTTTTTATCAAAAGCAAGTGTAGCAAATACACAAAGACAACATCTGCTTTGTTTGAATCCGTCACAACGACTCACTGCGTCGAGGTGAGTGAACCACGGGCTCAGAGTGGGCAGGGCTGGTGTGTGCTGACTCCTCCCCCCGGTGCCTGTGGGAGTGGCTTGTTGCAGAGGAGCTGTGAGGAACAGGGAGACACGCTGAGCAGCCTCCCACCGACGCTCCGCCCCACGACACACACATCTCTGATGCACTATAGACAGCATCACCGCGGGACCAAGACATGACCACGACAAACAAAACGAAAAAAACAACAACAACAACAACAACAACAACATCCACGGTGTCACAAAACGAGCTCATCCACATTCTGTAAGTCAATACAGCATTCCATCAAGTTCACAGTCACATATATTTCAGCGTCTCATTTCAAAGGACGATTGAGTTTATAGCACGCACACACATCAATTTGATCAGAGATCGCTGCAATATATGGAAATGTTATTATGGGGTTGCAGTAATTTTCACACAAACCAGGCTTTCATTAAACAGCATTATTTAAAAATCCAGTGTTTTTCAACCTGCTTTAAGTAGTAGATGGGTAATCTTCGTTTTCTCAAGGGTAATGACAAATAAAAGATAATACAGAGCCATACGCACAAACTGCACTACTAGAAACTCAATTTACTTTAACAACCTGTGTGCAGATAACCATGATGCTTTGTCATTTAAAAAAAATAAATAAGAAAGGGTGGCATGTGGGTGAAATTGAGGACTTACTTGACAATCAAATCATTTTAGAAATTGAATTTCCATCATGAAAATTACAGCTGATAGAAACATTTTCCTTCAATTAATTTCAGTATTTTTTTTTTTCCAATAAAGGCTACAAGCGAGTCTGCCCAGTCTCACGACCACACGCCAGGAGGCCACAGGCTGACACGGAGCATGACAGACAGAGGTCATGCAGAGAGCTTCACCTGTCGGAAACTGGGTTGCCTGAGAGCGATAGAGGATGAGCCTCGTCTGAGAAAAGAGAAGGGACGGATGAAATTTAAGGAAATCAAAATACACAAACCACTGACGGGATTTCACCGAAAACGTCCGCGGTTTTCCCAAAGTGAAAAAGAGCAAAGGGCATAAGATGACAAGGAAAGAGGTTAAAGACAGATCCTCAGTTCTGTACTTCCCCTAATAAACATACGAGAGCCGAACCCAACTTAGTTCCCCAAAATAAAAAGCAGGAATTGAAAAACAACAACATAGAGGTAGAAAGTAAATCGTAACAAGAACAGAGACCTTGACACAGTTTCTGCTGGTTGGTGAGAATCTTTCGGATCTCCGTCAGCCAGGCAACTTTGACCTCCACTGTGGGAGCCTAGAGACACACACACACACACACACACACACACACACACACACACACACACACACACACACACACACACACACACACACACACACACACACACACACACACACACACACACACACACACACACACACAGGTTCAGACATGTACGACTTAAACTGGGTAGAGAAGATTACATTTTTTTCAATTGAGGGCAGAAGATCAGGTACCTGAACTATGTACACTACTTCTCTGCCATTGTACCAGATCTCGAATTTCTTCAAATCACCTTTCACATTTTCTGTGATTCCCACCGCACTCATCTGCAGAAAGAAGGAACAGTCATTCATTGAACTGTAGCCTGACATCGTCACTGACTCGGTTATTTTTATTAGAAACCAACCAAGGGTCACAGACAATAATAGGCAGATCAGTTCAGTGCAGCCTCCAAAATGAGCAGCTAAGTCAGACGTGAATCCAAACCGGGAAAGGCATCATAAAGGGAGGATTTATTGCGCGGCTTTGGATAAGCCTAGCGTCGAATGTAGTTTGGTGCACCTAACAAAGGGAGTGTAGTGTGTATTGTTACTCTGAGGCAGGATTTGAAGCTGTAGAAGGGCGTCCGGTCGTGGTTGTCCTCGTCTCTGCGCTTGCAGAAGAGCAGGGCGTGGTCGTAGAGGAAGAGATGCCTCTGCATGGGTTTGAACCGGGCCAGCTCTTTCATCCTCACCGCTGCCCTCTTATGGCTGATCCACACGCTGAAGCCTCCCTGCAGCACCACGCGGCCCAGCTGGCTGAGGTCGCCCTGGGACCGGGACAGGTGGACAGAGACGAGAGGAACTCAGGCAAACGGAATTGTCAAGCAGACTAAAAATAAGGAATCTAAGAAAAACAATCACTGCAGAGTGATTTTTAAGATACTCAAAGTAGTGCTTGCACAAGACACATTGCGTTAACAACCCTTTCACCATCAACATGATTGTTGATATTTGTGATGCGCTATTATTCACCCGACGCTATTGATTTGCAATGAAATATACCGATGTGTTTCAAGACTGTAGCTTCGGTCAATGAGGAATTACACAGAGTTGTGGTTATTAGCAACTGAAGATGCTTTTATGAAAGTTGTGATGCAGATTGTGGATTGATATGTGTTTATGCAAAACACTTCTAGAAAGACACAAAGCAAAAAACAAAAGCAAAAAGATGAATCAAGACGTCTCTAAGGACAAAGAAGAATTTTACAACAACAATCAACAATCTCCCTATTGGAGAAAGTAATATCAGTAAATTTCTTGTGAAATGAATAATAATCATAAAAGTTTTAGTGAATGTTCCCTCAGTTCAGTGTCATCCCAGTAAACACTAAATGAAGTGGAATTATGCCAAGTTCATAAAACTTCTGATTCACTTCATAGTTTTCAGTTTGTGCCTGAGGAAACAGAAAAGAAAAGCAAATGGGAAATAAAATATTGCATATTGAGAAACAGAACAAAAAAAACAACTATTCTTCCACCTGCGATGGTTAAAAAGAGACATATATTTTTACAGGTAATAACGTCCCTTTGTCGCTGCACTCGTTACAATGCAGTCAAGGGTTTCGATTGGACCATTTTGTATTAAAGCATACTGACGTGTGCATCTGGCATCCAGAAACATGATCATCCACTGTCTCACTTATTGATTTATTGACGCGCTGGCACCTGATATCCAGTGATGGCTATCTGATGCATGGAGTCGTTGACGGACTTCAGCAGCTCCAGCATGGAGTCCAGAGCGTCCTGCAGCTCGCAGCGGTACCGCTCCTCCGCACGGTGCCTCAGCAGCTCCTGCACAGCGACAGAGATACGGGTTAGCTCCGCGTTTTTCAGTTGATCTAATCTACGGCCGTTTGTCTGGATGTCGACCAGCGTGAAGGTTTAATCGACCGCCTGCCCTGCGCGTCTGCAACTCAGGAAAAATGGCGTCGATTTGTCTTTGAGCCTGTTTTGTGACCACATGCGTGGATTTCTGCGTCTGTGTCTTGTCCTTATTGTTGCTGTTGCTGTCGACATCTCTTTGTCCGTTCATCCATCTGCATTCACTTTTCCTAAAAACAATCCAATTTCTGAACAGACTGACCGACCTCACTACTTGTTTTTGGACAATTTGAAATCTTTTAAACTAATTATTAAAAGCCGTTGACAGAGGCCAGGCCAAGAGATGCAGGCTCGGCGAGCTCAGGAACATCTTTTGTGAACATGCTCCCTACCTCTTTTTGGGGATTTTTAAAAAATGTTTTCCTACCAATCCTGATGCCGACAAAGATGTGAGGATTTTCCGAAATGGTGGACGCGTAATCTCAGGACAATTCAAAGCAATTCATGTCATCGCGTGAGGCGCTTTTCTGCGTCAGCGACTGGTTGCAGATGTACAGAACCTTGAGTAGCAGCTGGTACTTGGCGAGGCGTTGGACTGGTTTCAGGAGGTAAGAGTCCAAGCCCAGCTTGTGCTCCAGCTTCTTCTGGCACTCCTGCCGAGACAGAGCGAGAGCAAGAGAGCGAGAGAGAGAGAGAGAGAGAGACATTATTGACAGATTTTTCAATGCTTGTCATAATTGGACAATCATAAATGATGATCACAAGCAACAGACTCGTTCCAGCTCGAATCCATTTGATCCTGCACTTTCATGTGAAACGCACAGTTTGTAACTACCTGAAAGAAGGGGGAGTCCGAGCACTGTCTCCACAGCAGCTCGGAGCGAGACTTGTTTTGGCAGTAGCGCTCGTACACCTGGAACTTCTCCTTCTGCTCAAACACGCACAAATGTACACTTAGGTGTGTTACGTCATATCACTTTGCGTTACAGTCTTTAGGTTTCGTCTCGCGTTTCTTTCTCACCCGATGTAGGAAGCAAGCCCCCACCCTCTCTGGCGTCTCCAGGCAACTCTGCAGATCCTCGAGGAAGATCCTGGAGAAAAAACATTCAAGAGGAAAATTGGATTGTTGTTGGGACACAAGTCTGCACCAGCTTGTGAGCTTGTGAGCGTGTGTGTGTGTGTGTGTGTGTGTGTGTGTGTGTGTGTGTGTGCGTGCGTGCATGTGTCTTGCCTGCTGTGGAACTGGTAAATCTCTGGCATGTTACCAAACAGAACGTCCTTCTGGCTGCGCAGAGCGGAGGGAAGAAGATGAGACATGGATGGGTCCTCCATTTCTGCCCTGTAGCCCTGATTAGAGGAGTGGAGAGGAGAGGAGAGGAGAGGAGAGGAGAGAGGAATTCATAATAACAGGGACAGAAATAAGAAGACAACACGTCTGATGTTTTTCATCTCTTTTGTCCATCTGCTGGACTAGCAAATTATTATTTCTGGTTTTATTCCATCTCTCCCGATATGCCCTGATGCTCTGCACTGTAAACTGACAAAAAAATATGACGTATAACAATCTAAGACAAACTGTACTCACCAGAAGGACAGAGAGCAGCTCGTCCACATAGACCCTCTCTGTCGCTATCAGCTCCTTCATAATATGCCTACAAAGAGTGAGAGTGAGAGAAGAAAATGCAAAGCTCAAAATAACATTGATATTAATATAATAACATATCAAATACTAACCCATAAAGCTGTGCACCAAAACATAATCAGTGCAAGACTAGAGTCAGAGGTCAAGCTTGAGGTCGGGGGTCAGTTGAGACATGTGAGAAGGTGACTTACCTGGTGACCTGCTCTGGATTGTCTTCCACCTCTGAATCTGTTTCAGGATTACTGCCGTACAGACAGCTGCGGTTGCCTTGGTAATCATGCATCACCTCGATCTGACGAAACACATGAAACAAGAAAGCAGAAAATCTACTGTATTTATTGTACTTTTTTTAAAAACTTTGTACATGGTTTATCAAAGGTTCGTCACCACACAGTAGAAATCACTCACACACACACACACACACACACACACACACAGACACACACACACCTTGCGTTGGCTGTTGTTCCTCCTCGCAGCTCTTTTACCAGGAAGAAGGTCAAAGGAAAACTTGGAGTTCAGGACGTTTAAGTCTACACCTGCAGAGAGTTTGACAGAGCAAAGGAAAAAAAGCAGAAAGAGACGGCACATGAGATTTTTAAAAAATGCCGTGGGTATTTCCATGGAAAAATGTTTTACACACCAGATGCCCAGGAAAATGGGATGAGACCATTTTGCATTTCCCTTGATTAAATCCTGCTTCTAATGTCCGAACCTTCGGGAAATGTCTTAAAACTGGACTGAAAACTGAGTGTGACTTATTTTCACGAGCGGACCAACGTGATGAACAGAGGGCAGTTGGAGAGGCTCGTACCATGCTTGGGGGAGAAGAGGGGTGACTTGCAGCGCTGCCAGGTCTGGTCCGGTTCGGGCCTCGGTGCCACCAGCTGGATGGGTCTGACCTGCACATCCGCCAGCTTCCTCAGACACCGCTCTCTGTTCCTGATCATGGACTGCACCGAGTTCAGCTTCTCTGTTACCATGGAAATGTGAGACTAGAAGGTAGAAAGGAGTGAAAGTGGAGGTGGGTTGTCGGTCATCTGTGTGTGTGTGTGTGTGTGTGTGTGTCAGTAGCGATAGGTCACCTGCAGCTGTGGGGTTAGTGTGGCTTCGAACTCCAGGCTCAGAGTGTCCTGGCTGTTTTTCAGTGCGGATGGCGCCCTCTCCTGGTGAATGCTCAGGTACTGCAGCGCCTCCTGAGCTCCCTCTCTAGTTTGGAACCTGTCCACCATCTGACTCGCCAGCAGATAGGCTCCCTCATCACACCAACGCAGCGCCTGCACACACACACACACACACACACACACACACACACACACACACACACACACACACACACACACACACACACACACACACACACACACACACACACACACACACACACACACACACACACACACACACACACACAGAAAGACACAACACACGAAATTACACACTGCTCTTTCTGAGACATTATATGCTTTAACGGAACATTATGAATATTTCATTTAACTTTGAATGAAACAAAGAAGAAAGAAAATATCCACTGGAGGAACTTTGCTCATTGGAGGTGTTTGATCAATAGTAGTCTTTGATTCTAAATTTAAAATCTAAATAAAGTGGAACAGACAGAGTTTGGTGGCATTGTACACCTGCATATTTGAGAAATTTATTTTTCTTTAATATTATTTATTCACACAAAGCTTACAAGTACAAGTCTCTGTGTGTGTGTGTGTGTGTGTGTGTGTGTGTGTGTGTGTGTGTGTGTGTGTGTGTGTGTGTGTGTGTTCGCTTGTGCGTCAGAGAGCCTCTCTTACGTCTTCCAGGCGGTGCAGCAGGTCTCGTGCTCGAGTGAGCGAGGCCCGCTTGGTGCGTATGGCGGCAGTGATGATGTCGCAGTGATGTCGCAGCTCGTTGCAGTGCTGGACGATGAGCGCCAGGGCGTAGTGGTGGTTGGCGGCCAACTGGTGGCCGTGCAGGATCACCACCTGGGCACGAGCCATCTCCTCCTGAACCACAAACACCGAACCCACAGTAACTTTAATTTTGTCTGCTCAATCCTACTCATCGTCAAAATGCTTGGGTGCGACCACTTTCCAGATGTGCTGAGAGATACCAGCATGTGTGTGTGTGTGTGTGTGTCTGTGTGTGTGTGTGTGTGTGTGTGTGTGTGTGTGTGTGTGTGTGTGTGAAAAGTGTGAACAAATGATCTGACATGTCGACCATGTGCATGCTGTTGTGTGTGTTGACCTGAGCATGTTTGTCCAGCGTCTCCAGGTCTTTCAGTAGTTGTTCTGTTTCAACCAACGTGGTCCCCACAGAGGCAATCCCCTTCTCCATGGCAGAGAGCCGCTCCATCACCTCGTCCATCTACACACACACACACACACACACACACACACACAGAGTTTATCGTCACAGCAGCGCAACACAGCGTCAGAACTGACACAATTTAGGGAAGACGGAGACAAATACCAGTCACCGTACCTGCTGGAAACTTATTTCATATTGCAGCAGCTGCGTGTACTGCTGCAGCTTCAGGTGGTGTTTCTCGAAGAAGCCGTCAAACGCCTCCTCCATGTCCCTGAGCTGAGTCAGGAGCCTAAAACACACATGCGCACAAGCGCATTGGCATCGAACTGATTATATGTCTTGTCGAGCCACTCATCTATATTCATTCACTACCGTATGTATTCATTGGAAGACTTGTTGTGCCCAATTAGTTTCCCTGAGGAAGAATAAAAGAGTTCACTTGGACTGCACCTCTGAACAGTGGCCATATCTGCCTGTATTTCCCTCTCCTCCTCCGCGTCTCTCTTGGAGGCCTTGACAGTGTCCAGGTTGGACAGCAGCAGGCGTCCTTCCTTCAGCACACTGCGGATGTCCTCCTGAAACACAGACACGACACACCGCCACCAAAGAGAAAATCAAAACGTGCCACCACACACACAAAGCCAGGGAACGACATGGCAAGCAAACGAGCGGCGGAGGGTGAGAGGGAAAGACCGAAGAGTGACAAACCTTCATCTGCCGGTATCGGTGCGTGTGTGAGTGCAGCAGGAACTCGACGGCATTAGCTTCATCTGGAATGTCGGTCTCAGACAGTTCCGATCCAAAGCCCTGCAGCAGCTGGGCGATCTCCTTCACTGTCACCGCAAAGGTCTCAATGGACTGCAGTCCCACAAAATCACACACACATGAAACTCTATTGAATATCTATAACTCTCTAACTGACTTAAGAAGAGCAAGGGAATTATATCAAGAACGAATTCTCTCATTGACATATCACGGATCTACCAAGTCAATCTTGTCAGTTTGATATCGGCTGTCGTTTAACTTGCAGTTGCGAAGACCAGAGGTGTGAGGTGAGCATCTGGCGCTAACGTAGCCTGAGCCCACAGTGGAGCGTCACAAGTGCGTACCGTGCGGAGGACGACCCAGTCACTTTGGCAATACTCCACTTTCGCAGTGAAGTCCGACGTCAGGTGGTTTTCGTCGATGTAGCGCAGAAGTTCGCCAACAGAACGCAGCATCACCACCTAGGACCAGGGACAAACCCCACAGCCAGTGCTGTGCTGTGATTGACATTGTGACCTCTGCAGTCTGCCCCTTCATCGGTGAACACGCTGAGCATGTTTTATCATTAGTAACATAACTATATTTATAACTCATGTAGCCTCAGTTGAGAGAAAGAAAACTTCAGTGATATAAAGACATGAACTTTAAAATGGTTGCTTACTAAAAATGTAAATTAACAGTGTTGTAAGTTTTATCACTTACATGTATCTGCTGTATTTGTGTGAATAAACAGTGATTTAACATTTTTTTACCACCCTGAATTGTTCTGTAACAATATTTTCAGTCATCATTAGTGGCACAGATTTAGATTTTTCTACAGACACGTACCAGTTTTCTTGTATTTTAGATAGCTGGCAGTTTTATACTCTATTAAATCTACAAAATGAGATGTCGGACTTGTAACTGAGCTGGGCGCTGCGCACAGGGACACCATGCACGTGGGGATAACGACAGACAACGCGTGAGACAAAAAGGAAAATGAAAAGGCTATTGAGAACCTGGACGCCAGAGAGTTAACAACTAAAGAAATCGACTCTCAAAGAAGGGAAGAGAAGAATGTGTGTATAGTGCAGAGCAGAGACTGGATTGTAATATCAGGAAACACAAACCGGCATCTTTAGCAGGAAGTCATCCTGGCTGAAGCGAAAGCCCAGGTCAGTGCCCGAGGACGGACTGGGGGCAGAGCCTAACAAGCTGCCGGGCTGGAGCACCAACACCAAATGCAGGTTGCCCGGAAATGAGGTCTGAAATAGGAAGAGAGTCATTTCATTTGTGTTAATTATCGCTGTAATATCCTTAGATGCCGAATGGAATGAAACAGGGGGACAGGAGTGTGGGAACGAAGGAGAGGTCCCAGTACTTGTCCTGACATTAATGATGCCAGCCTGACATTGTGGATGTTCCCCTCACTGCATCCCCGGACTATAGCAGAAGTGTACGGACTGGGTGGGATGAGAGGTCGGTCAGCCGGACGTGTGGACAGCTGACTGGTGTCGAGTCCGTGCAGTGGAGCAGAGCTCAACACAGCATCAGCATCTCTCTGTGTCAGTCTGGGGAGCCTCTGGGTCTCCACAGCACTTGAGTCGGCCCCTTCAGACGGATTCTGCTCTGCTGTCACTCCTCCGTCCTTATCAACTGTCCTGCTTCACCTTTTTCCTTCCTTTTTTTTTTTTTTTTGCCAACCATGGGAAACAGCTTTTTTTGTATTGCTACAATCACAACTGATGGCAAAGGGACACTGACTTTTCAGACACTGCTGAAACTGAGGCCAAATACATACACAACTTCCTCCCCCACTCACCTGCATTTTAGCCTCTAGAAAAGTAATAGGCGTTGGAAATATCATTCCACGTTTTCACGACGAACCTTTCCCCTCACTCGCGTAGCAGCCGTGATGGATGTTGTTGGGCGACTGCAGTCTCGTTTCCGCATGATTCGCATTCCACAACTACATTTGTGGGTATTTGAGACGTGGTCGATTACATGGAGCTGCACAACTTGAACACACTGCAGTTGCAGTGCCACAGCTCATACGGTCCACTGCTGTTCTGCCATTGCAGTTGCAGTCCAAACACACACGCGCACGCGCACACACACACACACACACACACACACACACACACACACGTTTGTCATTGGCCTGTCCTGGTCCACTACCCAGACTCTCAACATCTGAATCTGACCATGCAGGCTGTGCACCGAGAGCCATGTTTAATATCTGTTCCTGCAGCTGCCCTGAGAACACACATCCCAGCCTCTGTCGCAGTCCTGAAGTGTGTAAGGAGCAGCTCGTCTACCTCTCCTCATCTCTCTGCTGCAGTATCCCCGCTGCACTGTTTGGAGCCTCCCACCTCCCATCATCCTCATCCTCCTCATCCTCCCACCGGCGGAGCTTACCGCGGCCCGGCGCAGACGGGGGAACCCCCGCAGCGGGTTGGACTCGGCCATGGCTTTTTTGGCGTCTCCCGGCTCAGCGCCGGTTCTTCCCCGGGTCCGGAAAGTCTGCGGCGGGACGTGGTGTCGGGAGCGAGCAGCCGCGGCGACGGCACGGGTAACCGACACTGCGGAGTCCGGGCGGGCCGAGCGGCGCGCTCAGTGCGCACCTCAGCTGAGGCACTCGTGCTCAGGACCAGGAGGATGGGGAGTGTTCCACTCACCTGACGTCAAAGCCCGACCAGGTGGACCGCGCCAAAGGCACAAAAAGGTCCACGCTGTCATAGGTGAAGTCACCAGGATATAGGCGATGTTCGGATTATATGATAGGTGATTTTATAATTATTGTTTCTAGGACAATAATCACCCTGTTATCAAATATGAAAAGTTAACTGGTGCTCGAGTTTCTGGACTTGAAAATGACTTCTTTTTTTTTGCCCCTATGGTTTAATTTTGACGTAGGCATTAACTATAAAACAAGAGATAGAAAGTCGTGAGTAGTTGACTGGATCCACTAGGTGGCGCCAGAAACGCAGGAGGTGGCGAGGCGTCACCTCCGTCTCACCTTTGTCCTGGGCCAGATTAACAAATGAGTGAGAGCCTTTGTGCAGACTAAATATTGTTGGCTCCCTTGTTGACACACCGCCAACAACATCCAACCCTCTCTGCCTCCAGGCGGCCACCAAACGAAGAGAGAGCAGATCATGTAAAAGCTTCATAATCGTACACTTTCAGACTTATGCGCAACGCAGGACCGTATTTTCTGTGCATGAAATTAGCATGTGGTAATTCTATTTCAATTCAACCGTAAGAATATGGACCATAATAACAGAGGTCTTTAAACAAGCACCGTTTTCAGTGCAGGGATATAAGAATATAAGGAACAATTAGAATACCCAGAGGTGCTGCAACGCCGAGCAGGCGATTTACCTGGGGCCCCTGAGCTTAGAAGGGCCCCTCGAGAACAGTGCATTAGTCTACAGCGATGACGATTTTGTGAGAAACCCTTTACAATCTATGATCGGCTACAGGGGACTGAGAAGGGCCCCATCAGAAACCCCCAACGGGACCCTATTGCCACTAGTTTTCTGCCAAAAGCTTCGTAATTTGAGAGATTTTGTCAAAGACTGAAATGTCTACATGCGTGTGGATCATGTGCCTGGGATGGTGCTGGTGTTTTAAACGTTACTTCTTTACTGTTATTTATGTGTACGTACGGTATGCACTTTAATTTTTGATAATAAAAGAATTGTTTGACGATTGGAATGGTGTGGTGTGTGTCTTGGGGTGGGGTCCATGTAGGCCTATTTGCCTGGGACCCCCAAAGTCCCTGGAAACTCTCCTGTAAAAAGTACAATATTAGTATTTGCTGTGAATGTATGGGATCATCTCACATGTTTTATACACTATGTCATATAGTCTCATTCCAGTTCATCTCATGTTGTCCTGTTTATGTATTTGAACCCTCTTAGCTTCGAGTCAGGTCAGCATCTTATTGGAGTGCTTCATCCCATCTCATTTAGGTCCTGACTGATGAGTGATTGATTGTGCTGGTTTTCCTCTCTCAGCCACCACTCCACATCATTTTCAATGTGTTTTGTCCTTAAAAAGGCTCAGCTGCCCAAAGTACCTTCCCGTCACTAGTCGGAAATAAAACCACTCAGTGTACGGAATCAGTGCAGACATGGGCTTTTAGTAACCATGGGGAAACATTTTATTAATTTCACCTAATAGTTTTGTTTGTTTTTTACTGTTGCCTATTCATATAAACGTGTGGTGTGTTTTTTTTCCCCCCCTCAAATGCAGGAGTTCATTTTTTACTGAGAATTAATTTTGGGGGTTAAAATGAATTCAAAAACAAAACAGTTGTTACGCATGAGCAAATTTGGCACAGGTGACAACAGGATTGAAAAACAATTTCAAGAGTGAATTCGAGACCGTATGGTTGATCAATGCCAACGCAGTTGAGACTGTTTTGATTTGATTCTGTATATTCTTATCAAATGTTTTGATTGAGATGTACACACCACCTGAATATTTGCAGAACACATCTATTGCAGTATCTCAGACCAGAGCATTCCCAGTCCGTTTCCTCTCTTCCTTCTCTCACTCCTTGTAGACAAATAGACATGACCTTTTTCACACTTAGCCGTGTGTTTATTAAGGGAGATCCTACGCACAGAGAATCAAACTGTCAGGTTGTGTTTGGGTTGGCGGTGAACGGGCTAAGACCCAGAGAAGCCACTCTTCCTGGAAACATACTGTCCTGCAGACAGTTAGTATGGAGCCAATGCCACGTGTTCTGTTCAACTTCCACACAAATAGGTGTGATTAGGCTTTACTTCTTTTCCCCTCATTGCAGCAGTCAAATATTTTAAAACTTGTATATCTTGGATTTTTGTTAGCTGTGTTTTGAAACTAATACATTCTGCTGTATCTATCTATCTATCTATCTATCTATCTATCAATCTATCTATCTATCTATCTATCTATCGAAATAAACCTGAACAACACTGAAGATGATAATGGTTTTACACGACGCTTTACCTTTGCAGCTTCTATCTTTAGATTTGTGTGAACTACAGTAACACCTCAGTGAAGTCATGGTCAGTAACATTACAGCACGGTGATCTTTGCCTTGTGGAGGAAACCCCTGTGGCCCAGCGGTCAATCTGCTGACCCCTGAGGTCAGATTCCGTCAATGCCTTTTGGTCACATCCCGTTCATTGTTAAATAAAAATGTGACATTTTATTTTCATTTTTTTTTAAACATTATCCAACCAGATGATGTTTTTAATCGGTCAGTTGCTGTGGGATATTGAATAATGCGGTTTTGAGTCACTGCAGCCCGAACAAGGATTCCACCACTGTTTCCAACTTTACCCCCCAATGTGAAAATATTCCATTTGAAAGGCAGGTCCCAAAGGTCAAAGGCAAACATTCGGCCTGATCTCCGGCAAGGTACCATGAAATCATTGAATAAGACGGCTTACTTTGCCGTGGCCGCTGATGCTCCCATCATCCTCACAGTAACAGGACGGGGATCCCTTAATCTGCTGAGGTCAGACAGGCTGAGGATGTCCACACTGCAACACAGAGACATCATCAAATCTGTCCTTTTTTCACTCTCTACTTTACATTTTTAATCAATAGTTTTAAAAAATTATAATTTAACATAAATACTGCAAATAGTAGCTAAAGGCAGTTAAAGTAAAATATTTTCTATACTGTTGTCTCTTTGACCCAACACATATTCCCTCATCTGGCTGACAGGAGAAACGTGACATAAGTTTAAGATATATATTCATTAATAAGCAATAAACAATAATGGCAGAAATCACAACAAGAGAAAGATAATCACTAAAATACACATATGTCAAACATTTATTAACGCTTTGTCTAATCTCAAAAGGGAGACTGCTCCACAGTCAGGGGGGCCCTGACAGCAAAGGCCCAGTCGCCAGCCGTGATCTGAGGATAACCATCAGAGCACACAGAGGATTAATAAATACTTAATGTAGTTTGGAGTGAGGCCATTTATAGCTTTAAAAGTGATGAGAAGAATTTTTCAAATCTGTGCAGAATGCAACCGACAACCAGTGAAAGTTGGCAAGTACAGGAGTCGTGTTCAAATCGCTTGGTGCCTGTAAACGCCTGAGCAGCAGCGTTCTGCACCAGTCGGCGACTGACGTGAAGGGAGAATTGCGATTTATGTGCTCGTTCTCATTCAGAGACACAGCTCACTTCAGGCTAATAATATAAGTTATAAAAGTAAAAACACAAGTCAATCGTCACAGCAACCCTTGTGTCACGACAGCCAGGCCCTCTTCAACCAAACTAAGAAAATCAGTGTGATCCCTCTCAGAGAACTAAACCCTGAACCTTATGACCCCTGATTTATTTCCGATTGTTTGGTTCGATGAGGATTATCAGCACACTACTAGCGCAGCCATGTGGCACCGTGCGGTTGTATGTCTGTCCCTGTGATTTAGCTGGCCGGTATTTTTAAACCCTTTGTAGTCTGAAAAAAGCCATCAGCTGATTGCTTAACTAGATTAGGGTGCAGTAATGACCCGGTTAAATCCGAAGGATGCGCAGAGCGAGGCTGTCTGCATAAAAAGGGAGATCATCTGTTGCAGATCGCACTCTCCACTTAACCCGGCGCACGGCACGAAGCTCACCGACAACTGAGGAGAGGTAAGACTTCTTTGTGGATGGATGGATGGTGCCGACACAGAGGAAAGCTCCTGCCTGCATTTTTAACTTTGAGCCTGAAACGTATGATCTCACTTTTTGAAAGATATGGTCTGATATCTATAAGATTATTTTAGACTGGAGTCTCTAAACGGGGCTGTATGGTCATCTTCTATATCAGATGAATGTGTAGGAGAATCAAATGTGATGCACATTGTGGGTGAATCATTGCACCAGCCTGGTCTCAAGAGGTTAAAACATCTCTGTTGTTGGACTGTAGGAGCAGCATAAAATATTCATGCTGGTTAGACAGTCGAATATTTTCATCGTCCCCGAGTCTTACGTGCCGGCAGACAAACGATCAGTAAAATGAACCAACCGCCAGTCTTTTCTCTAGTATGTCTGAAGAGGAACTGGCTGAAGTTCAAGGAAAGGTTTGACTTCAAGTCTCCAAAGTTGTCTGCAGACGGCAGCCATCATCGGTAGTGCTTAACTGACCAATAATTATAACTATAATTGCGGTAAACATAAAAAATGAATGTTACTGAGTAGGCGAAGCAAAGTGGTTGCAAGTTCTTAGTTCATTATTATTTACACTGATTGGCCACAACATGAAAACAGGAAACCGGTTTTAATCTAGTGCCTGATTGGTGTATATTTGTTCTTTAGTTAATTCTGGAATGTCATGGGAGACAGCTGAAACTACAAAATGATTGATTGTCCAAAATTAAGCTTTTCATGACAGGCCATGGATGTACAGTAGACTGTTAGACAATCACAACTGAAGGACGGAGCTGTGCTGTTGCCCTATGAGGTGCTGAGAGCGAACGCAGCCTGAGATCCTGAAGCCACACAGTTTATTAACCAAACAAGTCCCCATTCTCCTCAATGCCTTAGCACACCACAACAATATATAAGAAATATATATGTATTCACACTCTTATTCCCTAAAAGCTAGTTACCACCTTTCATTACGTGATCACCATTATATGTTGTGATATGTTGCCTTCTTTCCACAGTGATTTATTAATTGGTTCAATTATTATAATTTTTATAATTCAGTCAAGTGTTGTGTGTTACAGTTTGAGATGAGATTGAGGACTGTTTGTTAATGTCATGATAAAGGAAACAGTTATGTTTTTGATTGAGTTTTTGAGGGGGGGGGGCGTTCTTTGTAAATATCGTGTAGAACCAACAGAAATGAGACCAGACAGTTGCAGGATGCATGATTCCTGAAAGTCAATTTTAAAAAAGACATTGGCACAACAGCTGATTTTTAAAATGTGACCCCTTGACCTTTCTGGAATAATCCACATTACAGTAGAGTTACTGAACAGTGGAGCTACTCTTAGGACTTAATGTCTCCAAGAATACTACTGCAAGTTACTGAATGGGTTTTATCCATTTAAATGTCCATGAATAGTCCATCCAAGCATCAGCTTTGGCACTGCTGACGGGGAACACGTTGTGACATAATCGGGAGTCCCATGTAAATCTGTCCAAGAGTTTGGCGTGAGGCCGATGTCTTTTGAATGTGGAGGGGGGGCACGTTGGAAGGAAGGAACAGGGGAACAGATAACGGCTTTGGCTCAGGAGCTTTAACACCGAGGGTGTAATCTTATCGCAAAGGATTAACCTATCGTACCCTCAAAACAATGCATCACTCCGGCTGTCAGAGAGCTGAGAAGGATCAATGACTTAATCAAAAGGTTTGACTGATGCTGTGACTTCTGGGTGACTGACAGTTCATCACCTTTTTCTTTTCTCCCGGCAGAACATATCCGGACATCATCCAGAGATGGCAAAGTGAGTGTTGCGTTCGCCTTTTGTTGTTTTCTCTCTGTCCCCCAAAGGCCGCTCCCTCGGGAGCTGGGCTCCAAACGTACCTGCTTCAAACAGAAAAAAAAATTCAAGCTTGAGAGAATATTCAGAGAAGTAACAGCTATTCACACTGTCACTCCCCAAATATAAGAACCTAAAGTGTCCACTGATGGGACGACTGGTCTGTTGCGATGAAAGGAGCTGAAACACTCACGCGAACACCTATATTAAATTAAATAAAATATTTAGAGTAGTTCTAATTATTTGAGGTTTGTAAAAGCTTAGTCGGCCGTCCGTGTCTGTTTAAATGTGGTTTCAGACAATAGCACAGCAAATTATCTTCTTGGGATAACACTGGTAAACAGCTGTTAGAGAACTATGTTAATACCATTTGTAGCTCCCTAACCTGGGCCAGCCTCTCAATACGGTCATGACAAGCTAAAGCTGCTCCACACTTAGGTCATCCTAACTGGATAAAAGGGAATAAGGGATTACTGGCCCTTCTGTTGCATGCCAACCCACTTTGTAATTCATTTACATTCGCAGGCCATCTTCTGTCTTTGCCATAGGCCTCGTAAAATGTTACGCAACTAAATTCAACTTTTCATATATGAATCCTGTGAAGTGACGACTGCCGTGGTGAAGGAAGAAAGCACAGGATGGGAGACATAATGAAGCAGGGAACGATAGATGAATTAAGGGAGCAAAGCCAAAGGAGAGGAAGAAAAATATAATTGTTGCAAAATAATATATATATATATATAAAAGGTCAAAAAAGTCTTTTAAAGGTTTTTGATAATGGCAGATCATGACACCAGTGGTCCTTTTTGTGTCTCTCAGAGTTTTCAAGAAGACTAGCGGAAATGGAGGGGTAAGTCTACATTTGTGGATTTGTGTCGAGTCTTTTCATAATTTGATTTGTGTAGTTGTTGCCATCAATGGAAACTCGGCACTCGACACACTGAGCTGATTTCCCTTCCTGTTGTCCCACAGCTGACCCTCTACCTGGGGAAGAGAGACTATGTGGACCACGTGAACTCCGTGGACCGAGTTGGTACGACTCACCTCCAGTGTGTGTGTGTGTGTGTGTGCAGCGGTTGATAACGTTCACATTATCTGTAACACTGCTACCTTTACAGATGGTGTTGTAAAGCTGAACCCAGCAGATTTTAAAGACAGAAAAGGTAAAATCCACAAAAATGCAACTTCCCAAGCGAAGTCACTTTGCGATGCGAGATGCAATAATTACACGCTCTGCTGCCATGTGTTGACAGTGTTTGTGCAGTTGGCATGTGCCTTCCGCTACGGCAGCGATGATCTGGATGTGATGGGCCTGTGCTTCCGGAAAGACATCTGGATCCAGATTGTCCAGATCTACCCTGCGACCGACAAACCCACTCTGACCGCCATGCATGACACTCTGCTGAAGAAGGCCGGGGACGACGCAGTCCCTTTCTCTTTTGAAGTATGTCACAACGTGTCATGTTACAAGTGTAAAGAGTTTAAGACCACAGGCTGTTCAACCACCTCTTCACCGTTCAAGTTTATATGGCAAAAGGATTCATGGCCACAAAACTATTAACTTTTAAATATCTTATCTAAAAATCTTAAAATCTTTGGGACTTGGCGCCATGGCAAATTTCTTAAACTGCAGGGAATATATGAAATAACATATTCTTAATAAAAAAATGAATGAATGAAACATCAAGTTAGAAAAGAATTTCTACATAATCATTTTATTTTTTTATTCGTAAGAATTAGAGGAACTAAAAATGTGGTATTTGGGGGTATGTCAGCGACCGAGGACACGGTACCAAGAACCACATAAGTTGTCACATCCCCTGGAATTCAAAAGATGATGGGCAATGACAGAACATTGCACATATTTTCTTTGATTTTAAACTTTTAAAGCATTTAAATGCTGCCTTTAATTTAGTTAGTTAGGGTTAGGGTTTGGGTTAGGGTAAGGGTACTGCATTTTACATCAATCGACAACTTCTTTCGAACCTATCAAAAAGAAGCACTAATATTTAAAAAGTCACTACATCTACCGCTCTTCTCTCTCCTCCGCTGCATTTTAATATCTGCAACTGTCAAAGGAAGGGAAAATTCCGAGACGGAAGGTGCCAATAATGTGTCTCTTACGCTGGTTGCCAACCGCCATTAAAAATGACGAAGAAGAGCGTACAACCAATCACGTTGCGATCTCTGGTTGTGGCCCAAGAACACGGCCTCAAACCATAGCTCGGTATTTGGCTGGACAAACATGTCGGAACTCACATAACTTGTTTTCCAAACAGCTGCCTGCATGCAAGCTCTAGAAATATGCATTATTTTGTAAAATAAACAAATAGAAATAACTCAACTGTTGAGTAATAATTGTTTGTCTTCCTCTCCAGATTCCCAACAACCTGCCGTGCTCAGTCTCTCTGCAGCCTGGGCCAGATGACAATGGGAAGGTATGTATCTTTTGTTAATCTGAAAACAGCATTCACCTTCACATTTCAATGGATCGCATCCCATAATAACCTAAATGTGCAGGAAAGTGCAGTATATTCATTTTTGCCACTGATCACTGACGTAGGTTTTTTTTTTTTTTGCTTTTGCTTTGCAGGCGTGCGGTGTCGACTTCGAGGTCAAAACTTACCTCGCCATGGAAAAGAGCAACCCTGATGAGAAAATTGAAAAGAAGTGAGTTCACTTTCACTCCCTGTCATTTCCTGCACCTCTGATCTCACAAGAGTTAGTGTCACTACTCTGCCTGACTAACATTGTCTCTACTCTGTCCCGCCTCCCCCCCCCTTCACCCCCTCGCTCCCTCCTGCCCGTGTCCCGTTCTCTCTGACAGGGACACTGCTCGCCTTATCATTCGTAAAGTCCAGTTCGCTCCCACTCAGGTGGGCGCCGGGCCCAAGACTGAGCTCTGCAAAAGCTTCATGATGTCTGACAAGCCCGTTTATCTAGAGGCTTCGATGGAGAAAGATGTACAGTGGCAAAACTTCCCTCAAACACTTCTTTACAAACATTTACTAGCCATGCTGAATATTCACGTTTCCAGAGTGAGGCTGACTAGGGGTTGCACGACTCCAGATTTTTGAAAGTCGACGGCGATGTGGTGAATAATGAGTCAACGTCATGGATAAAAACACAGGAGAAAGATCTGTAGGCTATTTGCAGAACCTAAACCATATGCTGACAACAGAGTGCTCAGACACGTACAGTATTGTTGTGGCAGACAAAGTAACAGATGGAGTGTTAAGTGTTAGGGAAGACGAGCAGACTGAGCTGAGGGTAGAATACTTTGGGGAGGAAAACTAAATGTGCCTGCTCTCTGTCATGGTCCTGCTCAGTCACAGTTTCAGATTATCACATTGGAAACCTAGGAGGGAAATGATGTTGTGAAATGATGTAATGAAATGAAGTAAAGCATTAGGAGATCGTTTGAAATCAATTAGGCTGGCAGGCTACATTCAGCAGACTCACCTGTTGCTGCTCTTAATCCTCCCTCATCTTCTGAAGGCCTTCTCCATGTTCCGCAGCTGAAGGTCAACCAACCTTTAACAAGGAAATTCACCATCACGTTCAAGATTTGCAGTTGTCTTTTCTCTGTTACGTCGGGGCGTTTGGTGAAGTTCCTAACTGACTGCCGTTGGCAGGATATGAGCATAAGCAGATTAGACTTTTTTAGATGAGTGTGGATGACACTTGTACGTTTGCTGTATTTGCTAGGAGAACAGGTTAAGAAATATTTCCACCCACTTGATGCACCACTACTGTTTTGCTGAAATGACCCACAGGGCTCCTCGCCTCCGTCTTAGTCATGTGATGAACGACCTGCTGACGTCGAGCTTTAAGCGTCATCGCAGAGTATTAACGTGGACGATTTGGCTGGTCTGTGCAACCCCTAGAGCAGGCGGAGAGAAGGTTATCCTGACTATACCACCATTCCCCACCATTAACGCAATGTCGCCCTGTTTTGGCCACAGCTCTACTTTCACGGCGAAGAAATCCCAATCAAAATCAAAGTCAACAATGAGAGCAACAAAACAGTCAAGAAAATCCGGATCCTCGGTAGGTTGCCTCTGTTGAGAGAAAGAACGCGACTGAGAGAACAACGCAAGTATTTTTGTCTCACCCTGTCTTCCACTCTGTCTCCACTCTTCTCCTCTCACAGTGGAACAAACTACAGACATCGTCCTCTACTCAGCAGACAAATACACCAAGGCGGTTCTCAGCCAAGAGTTTGGGTGCGTGGACACACATGAGAGTACTGAACACACAGGAGATAAAAAGTGCCAAGTATCACGGAAGCTGTGACAGAAGATGTGGATTTATTGTGGTTTCATCCTCCTATAGAGAGAGTGTGGATCCCAGTGGCACCTTCGAGAAGACTCTGACCATCATCCCCCTGCTGGCTGAAAACAAGGAGAAAAGAGGTCTGTCCCTGGATGGACGACTGAAGGACGAGGACACTAACTTGGCCAGCTCCACTATGTAAGTGCACCAAACGCAGCAGGCACGGCGGGAGTAGGATTATCATGGAATTCAGTCAACTGCGGCTGCAGCGGCGGTTATATCTCTTCTGTGACCGACAGTTGTCCACGTGCCACATTTTCCCACTTGGTTTGTTTGACATTCACAGTGTTTTTTTATTGCACGTCGCTCAACATCCGTGACGTCTTGTAGCAGAGCACGTAAGTTGAATTAAACCGTCTAATCCCCCAAATCCTTGTAAATCTTCCTCACCACAGGCTGCGAGACAGGGTCGAAAACGACGTGTTGGGGATCCTGGTTTCCTACAAGATTAAAATTAACCTCATGATTGCCGGAGGAGGGTAAGTGCCTGTCCATGGGGGGGGGGGGGGCTCATGAAAACTCAATTAACGATTAAATGGTGTGAAAAAAACAAAAACAAACATTTGTCCCTCTTGTCCTCATGTAGCCTGCTGGGCGGCCTCACATCCAGGTGAGTACTATCCATTACCTATTATATCACAGCCAATTTACAGTGATTTACCAAAAATCTCTATGAGTCTGATTGGTTGGTTGGTTTTTCTGCAGTGACGTCACAGCGGAGCTGCCATTGTTGCTCATGCACCCCCAGCCTCAAGGTATTGTTGTTGTTTTTTGATAACTGCACAGTAACACAGTTTATGTGCTGCCTTTTCTGATGATTTCCTTTCTCATCTTTCCGTTTTATTCCTTTCACATCAAGCAGAGTAAAGACTGCACATCATTGTAAGTATCACATCACTCTTCTTCTGAGGGCCATCGTCTAGAAATCATATTGTTGAGATTTATCGTACAAGTCAACCAATAAACAACTAAATTTAGAGGTTACCTTTTTACTTTTTTAGAAGAACGTAAAATGATTAAGACTAGCTCCACACTTGATGCACACTTAATGAATTAATTATATCCAATAGTGTAAGCTACATGACTACTACTTTTATCTTTGGTACGTTAAGTATATTATGATGCCAATAACTTTGTATTTGTTCACATTTTTGAATTAATGACTTTTACTTGTGACAGAGTATTACTACACTGTGGTGTTGCAATAATCAGTATTAATGCTTCTTAGCTAACAAGACTTAATAAATGAATAAAATGTTATACTATTTAAAGATTGGATATCTTTTTTAAATGTATTCTTCACTTTATAGAAGCCTACAGTAAATGTCCACCGATCATTGAGTTTAATGTGAGAAGTTGCATTTTAGTGGGTATGTTAGCATCAACGGGGAAACGCTTTCAGGTGATACTTGTGTTCACCTTGTCCACATGCTGCACATTCTGCGAACTTCTTGTTTGTGTTTACTTCTTTTCAGAGAGGATGTTACCCTGGAGGTCGAGAAGAACCCCACAGGCAGACAGGAAGACGAGGGCAAGCAGCACAAAAGAGAGAAGAGGACTGTGACTAATGTAATGAAACCAAATAACAATAACCGGGCAACTTAAGAGAAGGACCTCTTCAGTAAACCAAGGGTAATCATTCAGATGTAACATCCGCCCCCTCACAAATCTTTTTAGTCTCGTTTCTGTTGTTTAATTAATGTAATTAAGCTGTGTAGAAAGTATTCGTATTGCAAAAATAGTGGCCAACGTTTTGTAAAAGAACAGAGTATAGAAATGTGAAGCATAAAAATCCTTTTCACCTCACGTTAGAGTGGAGGAAGGTGAGAAATCAGCTTGACACCCATAAACATCAGTGTGCTTTGGATTAAAGTGATAAACTTGGCTGTTATTTTGAATGATACTTTCTGTGAAATGTACCTGTTTCTGTTTTTGACTGAATGGCTAAGTCAAATAACCCAAAACGCAATAAAATTATTTCAAAAACAGATTTGTTGTGGTGCAGGGTTTTTTATTTTCTGTCTCATCAAGGTATTTCTGGAGTCCTCTGATAGTTATTTGTGGATGGGGGGGGGGGGGGGGGGGGGGATGAATAAACATTGTAATCATACTTCTACTTCACTACATTCCAGAGGGAAATATAGTTATTTCAGCTCATAACAATTATTTAGAATTGACATAAAATTATACAAATCACCCAGGATACAGGGAGGGAGACGGCCGTCTAAAAGACTGCAATTAAATGTTAATTTTTAATGTTTTGATCTCCAAAAATATTTGTTCTGCAAATATTATATATAAATAAAATGGGTAGACAACCATCTAAATGCTCAGCATCTGAACAAGTGCTGTCAAACAGAGGAATCTGTAGTATATGCAGGGCCGGTCCAAGGCATAAGCAAACTAAGAGGCTGCTTAGTGGGGGGGCCCAATGTAACTATAGGCACGATACAACCATAGTCAGTCAGACAATTGATGGAAGAGGCAGTAGCAAATCAAATTCTGCTTAGGGCCCCATCTAGGCTAGGGCCGGCTCTGAGTTTATGTATTATGTCCTGGGATTGTTAAAATTCATTATTAAACACATACTCAAATACATTTTAATGAAATCATCTCAGATTATTCAGATAAATGGAAACACATTTTTTAAGGGGGGTAAATTAGCAGTGTTTGTGTTGTTGAATGTTGTTAAAGGGATAGTTCAGTGATTTTGAAGTGGGGTTGTATGAGTTACGTATGCATAGTTAACATGTAACTACTTCCACCTCCCCTCCAAACTCCATTAACTGACTTCGCTGATCACCATCTCCATAAGGTCACATATGAACTATGCATAAGTAACTCATACAACCCCACTTCAAAATCACCGAACTATCCCTTTAACGCCGCCGAGGATGTTGTTGTGTTCATTGTTCCGCCAGCAGGGGGCCACAGCGACTCCGACGCTGAAAGTTTCTCCCTGACCAGCGGCGAAGAAGACGACGACGCTGACGTCACCGCGCACAACGTGCAGCAGCACCCGGAGCAACATGGCTTTGAATGGAGGTTCGTGAACTTAAGACCAAGATAACTTTGACATTTCTCCCGTTCAGCTGTTGGGCTGTTACAGCCATTACACGCGCGGACAGTGGCTCCTGAGTTTAGTTCTGTTTGGTGTTTATTTGTTTTTTACTTGACGTGTCGTCGCCACTACAGACATGTCGCGAGCCAGACGTTAGCCCGGCTGCTTAGCTAGCTATCGCTAGCAGAGCACTGCGACTGTGTTGATCCCTGGTCACTAGTTTAACCAATTGACCAAAGAGGACAAACACATGACATAACATCTACTGAGTGAAGACAAAGTGGCAGCACGTGTTGGCGCGGTGCTAAGACCCGTCTACGAGTTGTGTTACAGCAAAAACACACCCGAGTGTCATGAGGGAAATGCTGCAGCGCAGTGTCTGTGTGGACACAGAGCGGTTATGTTGAACCATCCCCCTGTTACTGCCCCCAGGTGACGCGGACTTCGAGTGGGAGCCTCCAACCGAGGCAGAGCTGAAGGTGATCCATGCTCGCAGGGAGCGACAGGACAAGATCAGCAAGCTGATGGGAGCCTACCTGCTCAAAGGATACAGGATGCTGGGGGAGTGCTGCGACGTGTGTGGGGTGAGTGGAGAGGAGCCCCCCCTCCTTGTTTTCTCTGTGAAGGTGGGAGGGGTCAAGTAGAAAGGGTGAAGTGGCATAACTTTTGTTTTGTGTTTGCAGACTATTCTTCTCCAGGACAGGCAGCAGAAGCACTACTGTGTGTCGTGTCAGGAGCTGGACTCTGACGTTGACAAGGACAACCCTGGTATACACACACACACACACACACACACTCACGTGCACATTTAATGCTCACACCAGCTGTCCCTCCTCCACCATTGCCCCTTTGACCTCGTGTTTCTGCTAAAGTGTACGTGTTTCTTACACTCCTCTCAGCTCTAAATGCACAGGCGGCGCTGTCCCAGGTGAGAGAGAGGCAGCTTGCAGCCCAGGCCCCTGCACTGTCCCAGGAGCCCGAACCAAACGAAGGCGCCAGCAGCAGCCAGGCAAGTGTGTCAGTTGCTCAGCCCAGACCAGAGCACTGTGAAGGGGCTGCTGCAGGAGGTAGAGCCTCCCTGCTTCCACCTGCTGTGCCTGCTCCCCCAGCCCCCGCCCCCACCGCCGCCGCCACCGCAGTAGCAGCAGCAGCAGCAGCCCTGGCACCAACCCGTCCCCCAGTTTGTCCACAGATCTCTGCCCTCCAACCTGTGTTGCAAGAAGCGGAGGAAGCTGTTCTCACTAAACTCCGCTGGGCCACCAACCAGCTACAGAGCTCAGCCTCCCTCGAGGCAAGTATCCAGCTCTGCGGCCTCATCGCCAGCTGTGCCAACTCACTGCGCAGCCTCAAGGAGCTCAGCCAGTAACCATCATTGTCTGGTTGAAACTGTGGGGTAGTGGGAAGGCTGTTTTTATTGGCCCCTGTCTTGGAATACTGACTCTGGTTTGCTGGTTTGCAGAATCTCCCTTTGACTGAATCCTTGCATAGAGCTGAATTCAAAATTGGTCGGAAAAATGCATCTGAAATGGCAATTTAAGTGTCAAACGTGCGCAGTTTGCTCTTGAGTAAATGTAACTGTACCACTGGCAGAAATACCATGTTACCTAGTTTCTTAATATGTTAATTTGACAGTTTTTTTCAACTTGTAAGTTATGATATAATTATAAAAACTGAACACCTGTCAAGGCACGTTAATTGTTGGAATTCATTTAAAAACATCTGACCATTAAAAATCTAAATAAGGCTTAGTCTGTATTTTACATAAGAATAATGCTAACCTATTCATAGGTGGTTGGCTCTGGAAAATCCAAAATGGCCACAGTTACTTGACACCTTGGACCTTATTTCTCCTGATTGATTGTTCACTAGTATCACACAAAAAATATGTAGGTTTGCGAATAACAATTTTAACAAAAGCTTAAAACTCCTGTGCATACATGCCCTTTTAATTGCACACGAGTCTGTGCGACTAGAACATAAGTTATCAGTTAAAATGTAAAGTCTGTTGCTATGTGGTTTAAAACAACAGTCGCTTATCTGACCCTGCTCTTCTCACAGACACAGGTGCATTTTTCTATTTGCTGCTCAGATGGATTTCTTGTGTCTCTGGTCCCCTGGTGGTATAAAGCTCGTCACCGTGTGCTGGCAGTGCTTAGTTTTTTTTTATTGTAAATATCTTTTTAATGCATGATGGTGTTGATGGTCAGTTTTTTCAGTGATGCTCAGATGAGAGGGGTCAAAGTTCAGGGGTCAGACTGATTGTTCTTCATTCATTAAAAAAACGAAAAACACCCAGAGCAAAATAAAGTGTGCGCTGCTCATCAGTAGACAGCACTTTGTTTTAGAGAGAGAAAGTTTCAATGTTGTTCAAGGCTGTCAGTATTCTAAATATGTACCTGAATAAAGCTTTGCCAGTTCAGGAGTTCCACAGCATGTTTTTCTTTTCCCCACAAGACGGTGCCATAATTGAAAAGCGGTGGTTTACATAAATCAATTGTACAGTTTTAAGTCTTAATAAACACATATGGATTGAATTTCTATTTGCAACACCTTGGTGATTATAGATAATTGGGGATTTATTAATTTATTGTCTCTTTAATGTGGAGTAAATTAACAATCCACTAGTTTACCTATTTATGGGCTTGTTAAGAGTGTCGCTGTTCAAAAGCCTGATTTTTATGTCTGCTGTCAAAATGGCAAGGATGTAGCTTATGAGAAATCCAGTTGAGTTAAACAAACTGATGACATTCTCAAAACCCTCTTGCGCAGTTTCAATCGAATACACCGTGGATGAATTATAAGGAGATTCAAATTCTACGTAATTTTTATGTTATATATAATCCAAAATGCTCAAATAAAACTTAAGCAAACAATCACTTGAGAATGGCTACAGAGACAATGAGGACAGTTCATAAATTCATTATTCGATTCAGTAAAAGAATAGATGCCCCATAAAATACAAGCTGAAGACACTTTTTGCAGACGCAGGAGGTTCAACCACGACAAAAGCATGCCGTTGAGCTTTCCACTCTTATTACTCAGAAGATAATATGACTCACGTCTCGGTTCTGCCTCAGCCTCATCTTTGACCTCTGTGACCTCACTTTGTTTTAGGCTCTGCCAAAACCTGTGTTCACCTGTAACAAGCACACACACACAGGCATTATGAAAATCAGTTACACAACATTTGGGCTTTTGATCCTGTAAAGATGCCTGATCTTCTTTCATCTAATTCTTACCTCTGCAGTGGTTTGACAGCGCACAAAGCAAGAGCTTGTATGAGTGTAACTGCGTGAGAGGGTTTATTATTGTAAGTTGAAACGGAAAATGGTAGACATGCAAATACATTTGAGCATGGAACAGATTTTTGTTGGCGCAAACAAAATTTTTGCTTACCCTTTAAAATATATATCATGTGGTGCAAATCTCAAACTTCTTGCTCAGGAATGAGGCACAATTAAAATGCCACAGGACAACCGGTTCCTGATCCTTTGAGAGTTTTTGTTTCAGGACGATTCTGTGACATAATCAGATGGTTGAGAAGAGGAATCAAAAAAGCTCAAAAGCCTGATTTAAAAAATAAATGAGTGTCAAGGAGGGACATTACTTTAAAAAAAATCTCTAATAAAATCTCAGATGTTAAAAACAAATCAGAATGAATTACTGGCATTGAATAAACAATCTATTACATTTCAGATCCAACAAGTTTCAGTTTCAGACATGTATCTTTTTGTAAATCATTCATATTTTAGGGTTACGATACTGTAATCAAACTGACACTGAAATAAAGGGAAAGCTGTGTATTTAAGGAAAAGCCCTCTAGTGTAGGTCTCATAACAATATAAACCAAGATGATGATATTAGAATGGAGAAAATTATATTTTTATTTTTCCACATTACAAAAACAAATCAAACAGTCAACATTACTCCACCTCCTCCTGATCAACACAGAGCTTTGCGGCAGTTCGAGCACTATTGTCCTAATTGGCTGCCATGGGGACCAAAGATGTGCATTTAAGTGTCTAGGCTTCTTCATCATCACTTCCTGCCATGCTGCTGTCTGTAGAGTCCATGTCCTGTTCCCTTTCCTTTTCCTGCGAGGGCTGCGGTTCCGTTTCTGGGTGCTGTTCGGGCTCCGCGGTTTCGGAGGGCACCGTTGGTTCTGTGGCAGTGCCCGTCTCAGCTGGCTTGGTGGTGGTAGTGTCGGTGGTGGTGTTGTTGTTGTTCTTCTCGCCTTGCTCATCCGTCTCCAGGAACGTAGACCACCCCTTCAGACGCTCCTCTCGCTCTCGTGACGTCTCTTCCACCTGCACCAAAAAAATTATTTTGACTTGTCCGAGCTGCTCCTCTTTACAGCGACACTTGATTTTGTTTACACAGCCCCAGAACTTCTTGCCCCATTTTACTGTTTGTGTACGGACACAAACAAAATGTGTGGCTGAAGAGAATTATGGGCTGGAAAGTGAGCAAAGTAAGTGACTTGAGCGACTAGCAGCCTCGCACATTGATCAGTTTGCAGTGAAGATTATTATGTTCCTTCTTTTATTGGCTTGGCTGTGCATCCCCCAGTTCCCCTATGAATCTCAAAATATTTCTGGGCTTCGTGTTCTTGGTTTGGTCTGTACCTGATAGTCTGTCGTTCCATCCCAAAGCTGAGCAGACAGCTGCCTTCCTCCGAACCAGCGGCCGTTGAACGACAAGATGCATGCGTCCGCTTGCTCGGGCTCCTTGAATGAGACGGATGCCACGCCGTCTGGGTGTCTCTGCGGCACAATCGCAACCACGACGTAGCAGCTCTTTATTGATGCCACTGACATGACATTCAAACCCTTCTACTGTGACTTTGAAACAACACGAATTGCATGAAACTCACATCAAAAAGGATGACCTTCTTGACCTCCCCGAACTTCTCACACTCTGACCGCAAATCTTCCCGATACTCATTCAACTCCAGTGGGTCTTCCTAGCAAAGGCCAGCACAGAGATTAATACTCATTATAAACAGACTATTAGGTATGTGTGTGTGTGTGTGTGTGTGAGAGTGTGAGTGTGAGTGTGAGTGTGAGTGTGTGTGTGTGTGTGTGTGTGTGTGTGTGTGCACACGTGTGTTCCTCTACGCACCTCAAAGTCACTGGGATGGAACATGTTCCTGATGATGACAACTTTCTCGTGCCTCTTCCTCACATCTCCCTGCTTCTCTGGCCTCCAGTCCAACTGTCTACACAGACAAAGACACACAGGAACAAGACAGAAATGCTAAATCATGAGACTTCTCTTAGTCCACTTAGTAATTGTGGGGAGTGGACATTATCCCTGCATGCATGCACGACTGGGAGGTTGAATAAAAAGAACCGGGAGCAGACTGTACTTCTGTTGCTGCTGCAGCTTCTTCTTATAATCTTTGTTCTTCTTCTTTTTCTTACTGGCGTCGTACTGGCCCTTCAGCTCAAAGCGTGCTACTTCCACGTGGAGTCTGTAACCTCTGACCTCTGACTCGTCAATCAGACGCATAGCCAATGCCACCGACTCCCTCTGCAGAAAATCACAAAAACACAAGCTAGTCAGATAAGGGAATACAAATTAAAGTGAATGTTGCTCAATGTTTTTTACAGCAAACATGTTAGCAGCATTTTAAGTTTACATAATAATGTCTTTGGTAAAACACTTGTTTTTGTTGTCAAACTGAGAAAAGTGTGTCTGGGACCATGGCTCTTACAGGGCAAAATGTGCATTTGAATATGCAGCCAAAAGTTTAAAAAAACTTGGGGCTGGTGAACGGATGTTGTGATGCACCCAGTTCGGACAGTCAGCATGTTTATATGATCTTACGTATGCTAGTTACAGTTGGTTTTCTTCAGTAAGACGATTTCGGTACTGTCACATACACCACAAGAATTTTGCTTCCATATCAGGGCAGGATATTAAAAGAACCTGATATACCCAAATTGGGGAACGCCAATTTCTTAGGCATTTATGTAATCGTTTTCTTATACAAGTACCAATGTATTACAGTGTAGTAGTAGTACAGGGTATAACTGTTGTGTTCATAACATGGTGCACACTGGACCAAAAATATATTTTTTAATTTATGCAAACGGGCAGAGGAAGTATTTCGACATCATCAGGACAGGAGGAAGAGGAAATATTAATTTCAAGCAAAAAGGCAGACTAACCTTGAGATAGCAGCAGAGGCCATCTCCCTTCAGATTCCCGTCTTTGTCCTTGTAGAGTTTGACCTTGTACTCCTCAGTGATGGGGTCCCGCATCACAATGCCGCACTTTGACATCAATTCGGCAAACTCTTCGGTGCTGATGTCGGGGGGCAGACCTACGGAAAGGAGACCAGACAAGGACAGAAAAATAAGAGACAGAAAGAGAGAGAGAGAGAGAGAGAGAGAGAGAGAGAGAGAGTAAGCTACTCATTGGAAAGCTGTATTCATGACAATAAAGAAAAATATGTTATTGATACTGACCTGACACATAAACGTTTGTGTTTTTAGTGTCTTCAACATCAAACCATCCTACAGGCACAGAAACAGTGGAAGAGCCTTTATCAAAATGTTAATTTTATACAAACTTAATCTTTTATTCTTTATGCACATATACTTTAAGGAGGAAAGATTTAGTCTCTACATCTCTGGTTGTGAACGTTGCTTTACCTGGGTCTGCTTTCCTCTTCTCCGCTTTCTGCTTGGCTTCTTTAGCCGCAGACTCTTGCTGTTCTGGGTCCAGGTTCTCGGTGGCATTGCCAGCTGCCTGCTTCACCGAGGGCTTGCTGTCTGCTGCTTCAGCGCCGCTCACTGCAGCATTGTTTGCATCTGGATCGCCTTCCTTAGTGAAGCCATAGTTGGCCTGGTAGGCTGCCATGAAGTCCTCTGTTATCTAAGGAAAAAGAAGCAAACCTACTTAACATTAACACAGAAACAGGATCTAACCAGTTTTGCCTCCGCATAGAAGCTGTAGCTCTTTTACAGTGTTGTTACGTACCGGTGTCAAAACCACTGCAAAAACAGGAGCAAGAGGGAGCAGAGCTGCAGACTAGACTTCACAGAACAAATGCAATGTGAGAAAAACTAAAAACTGAGAGGTACAAATGTTCATACTTTAGGGAACCAGGCCTTCTTTTCGTTGTCCCAGTCATAGACGGTCCCGTCCTCCGGGTCGGTGTAGGTGAACGGGTCAGAGCCGTCCTCCTTTCTCTGGCCATAGAGTTCCTGCAGCCGCAGCTGCTCCGTGAACTCCTTGTTGGCATCTGGGCCGCTGCTCATCTACAACCAGCAAGTCACAAGCCGTTACATTTCAAAAGGTACAAAGCAGTCACACATTAATGCACTGATTGGACATGACTTGATTTATCAACCTGCTTTGCCATTTCCATATTTAATATTTCAGACAATATTACTGTCCATAAAAAGTTTGAATATTTATGTCATATTAATATTTATTTTAAGGACAAACTTAACTGCAAGAAAGGCAGCGTGAGGCTCAACAGTGACATCTACCCGTGGTCGAAGCAGGATAATAAATACATGTGCTACTGTCCGAGATGGGCCAGTGCTGTAAGAAGAATCACTAAATTTGTTTCGCCAATGAAATAGCACATTGTCTGTCTTGTTCCTGACACCATTACTAACCACAACAGAGAAATACGCCATTGGTCAACTAAGCATGTCTCGCTCCTGGCACCTGCCCCGCACGATACACAGTGCGATTACAGGGAGCTGACATCTTGACGAGCCGTTAGCTGGCTGATCTGAACATATTGAACACCATTGTTTGTTATCACATAGTTGTCGTGTCTAAGTTTAGGGTGATCTAAAGCTGCACACTTAGCAACATCTGAAATTCCGTATTTGTGAGCTCCAGTAGCGATGATCGGCTAGTTAATGTTAGCAGTCGTGGCTAGTTAGCCTTACCTTCTGCAGGAATGGTCCAGGCTAACGAAGATCTGCGAAGGTTAACGAGACAGATTCCGCCGTCGTAAGTGCCAAACACCCGCCAAAAGAGTGGTGGATCTGCTTTGTATGTTTAAATAATGTCACAATAAAAAGCAGTGTTAATTTCCACTGCCGTTTTACCACCAATCCACACTTGAATGAACCACTTCCGGAGTCAGATTCAAATTCAGACTGCGCACGCGTGACACTTGGGAATGGCGCGCTTGATTTGTAGTGCAACTTCTCCCGGTCCGACAGTAGTGACGGCCACTTACATATATAATCACAACGAACATTAACTCCGCCTGCAGAATTTACTGCATCTATATTTTAAGCGCCGACACATTCGCTAGCTAAGCTAGCTGTTAAAGCAGCTAACGGGTAAGTAGCAAGTAGTTTGACATGGCGGAGGGAACTGGCAACGTGAACAAGACGGCGTCCAACCTCCCCCCGGGAGACCCGCAGCTCATCGGTATGATTGTGGAGCATCTGAAGAACCGGGGGCTTTTCGACGAGTTTCGTCGCGACTGTCTGGCCGACGTGGATACGAAGGTAGGCAGCTAACGTTAGCCAGACTCTCAAGCTAATGTTAGCCTGTGTCTACCCTGCTTCTGTTAACCCGTTGTTAATTTTAGATGTATTGTTTTTAATATTTCTAGAATATACCTCACGTGCAAGCTACATCATAGTTTTCTAGTGAGGCTAATTGTTGAAGCGAGATTGTACGTAAAAAAGTGAGAACCGGTTAATAAAAGTCAATGAAAACATTGTCACTTCCGGGGTTTTATGTGCTCCACATGACGAGTGATCTGCTCTGGGTTGTGGATGGAGAAAGTCTTTCAATGCGTCAGGAAACATTGTTCACATCCCTGTCCCTTGTCGTTGGCACCAGCCCGCCTATCAGAACCTGCGGCAGAAAGTGGACAACTACGTCACATCGCACCTGAGCACGCAGGACTGGAACCCCTCAAACAACAAGAACCAGATGAGGAACGGACTGAGGCAAAGTGTTGTTCAGTGAGTCTTGTGACGAATAACTTCATTCCCTTGCTTCTGGAAAGGCACCTTCGGATGTTAGTCTAGGCTAGTCTACAGTTCATGGTTTTCATAGCCCACATGTGCCAAGACATATCATATTCAAATCCTATGGACGTGCCATATTGTCATTAGTTATTAAAGGGCTTTTCCAGATGTTTTCATATGGCACTTATGTAAATTGTGGGGACACTCAGGAGACGGTAAAAAAAGGGTGGTCAAATAGGGCTGCAACAAATGATTATTGACATAATCCATAACTTGTTTATTATTTTATCATTAATCAGTTATTGTTTGATCTATAAAATATAAAAAAAACAGAGGGAAATCCCCTTCATAAGGATGTTTTGTCAGATTTACTGTCCCAAACTCAAAGCTATTCAGGTTACAGTGAGTATGGAGTTTAGACCCACATTTTTCATGAGTAAAGGTTGAGCCAAATAACAGTGCTTCCTCTCAGTATTTTGTTACGTTTTCTCTCTGTTCCTTTATACCCCCACGTTCTTTGGTAGGTGTAACTCCTCATTGTGTTGTGTGTGTGTTTGTTAAATTTTTTTTTTTAGATCGGGTATGTTGGAGTCTGGTGTTGACAGAATCATCACGCAGGTCGTGGATCCAAAAATGAACCACACTTTCCGGCCACACATCGAAACTGCCATCCACGATTTCCTGTCTGGGGACCGGAGAGAGGAGAGCACTTCAACCTCTAACTCCGCACCAAGTGAACAGACAGAACCCCTGGAGGCCCCATCCGCCTCTGGCCCCAAAACCCCCTGAGGTCCGTTTACAAACTGAAGTGCCGTCTCAAGAGCAATTTAGAAACACAGTAAAATCGGAGAAATCGGTGTTCCCTCTCTCTCTTGCTGCAGGTACACATGCTGCAATACGTACAATGTTGTGTGGCTGTTTCAGCCTTTTGACAGGTTCAGGCATCGGGAAGAGAGGAAGGAGGAAGTTGTTTCACTGCATTCAAAATGTTCAGCATCCGGTGTTGTTTAATTGCCTGTGCTGCATGAGGATACAGCAGGAGAAGTTACACTGACACTACACTGCATTGCACAAAGCTGGAATATCATTTTTGAATATTTTGGTCACGCCTTTTTTTTTTTACATGTGATATCTGACAGACAATTTGACTCTGAAGTGTTATATTGTGTAAAGCAGATATTTCACTTGGGGTGTTTATGTAAACATTTTTTCCCACTATTAAGAAGTTGACCAACTATTTCAAACTTGAAAACTCTTGTCTGCTCTGGTTTAGACTGATGAGTAGGAGTCAGTGGGATGTTTAACGCGCAGTAAGGAGAAGAAGATCCTGCCGCTTGCGTGGTGCCTGCAGACTCACAATGGATTCTTGCAAGAAATGTGTGTAAATATATGTTCAGTATCTCAAGGTCGTCATATCTCATCAGACCCTGTCGGGTTTCCTTTTTGTACGTGTATTTTTTATGTAGTTGTGTGTATGCATCTTTACTAAACTGGACGTCATGTTCCTCTCTGTCCTCTTTGCCTAATCGTACCTTTTGCTTTTATCAGTAAAGATACTCTGATGTACTTCATATTAGATGGTGTGTTAGTCTGTGAAAAGACGAAAGACACACAATCATGTCCTCTGCGCCAGTGCGATAACTTTGTTTTGGCTGCGGCGAAGCAGATGATCACAAAACAGTGCCAGCAGGTGGGGTAGTTGTTCTTGCCTGGTTATTTTAAAGTCAGAATCCACCAAAAAAGGGTTGATATTACTGAGAAAAACCTGCTGCCTCTGAAATCCAATCTGGTGGTGCCACTTGTACACTGTGCATCCTTTCTGCATAATTGACAGGACCGTAGCAGCTCTATTACAATGTGTGGTATGCAGCCCCTAGCAAGTCATACGGTTCATTGAGTGACTTCACTGACTTTGTAGGGCGGGTGGAAGTAAACTCCAACTGGCTTTGTTCATCCTGTTCTGTAAAAGATACCTCCAGCCCCGCACCATACACAAATTATGTCTTTAAAAAAAGATTCACCTGGAAAAGGATCTGGGTTTTTTTTTAGCCTCAGTAAATCCAGTCTCAAACTTCAGTCAGTTTCAAGTGTTTGTGTGCGTCATAACACACTGCGCAACTTTATTGATTCAGCTACTTGTTTTTGGCAGCAGATAGATCTTTATGTTAACACAAATATGTGTCTGTAAATTTAATGCTGTGCGTGTGCACGCGTGCCATCAGCATTTGTCCGCACAAGTCGCGGTGGTAAATGTTGAATCAGAGAACAAATTGAATTGATGAATATATATTTATTTGTAATGATTTCAGTAATCCCTGACCATTCAAATATCATTTTATGAACTGGAATAGTTTCATTGATTTATTAATTGTTTAAACATTTAATAATTCTTATTTTATCGTCTAATAAGACATCAAACAATGCAGCATTTTATAAACATTTACATGACACCTGTGGTCTTCTCAAAAATAAAATGTTTAGTACTTAACCATAAACCATACTAGAGGTCAAAGCATTAAAAAAATGTTATTGTGAAGTGTTATTGAGAAACTGCAGCAACTTTTCTTTACAACAAGGTCCTGTAGACCTCACCTTGAAATTGCTCAATCGGTAATAATGATGCTGTGGAGTTTGTCAAGAGCATTTTTGAAAACAGCAAACGCATCAGGACCTTGGCACCTTAGTAAAAAATAAAATGTATTTCTCAATGTGGTTTGTGTGAGCAGAGACCTCAAGATCAACAACGCCGTTCTTGAAGTTGTTATGCATCTCGCAATGCAAACTGGAGTGAACTGAGCACTTGAGGTTTCAGCTAAGTGAAGACAGAGTTTATGAACCCAAAGGTTGTAGTAATGCATCCTCCTCAGATCAATTATCCCAAAACAGATACTTGTGTGTGATCTATATGTACACGCACACACACATACTGAGGCCAACATGTAGAATGTTGTTTACAGCATCATGTAAGAGACAAGAGTGCAAGAGGGTCCCGCGTGTGCGCTGTTTGCACAGCAGTGTCTATGTACACGACGTGCCATTTCGGTCATGTGAGTGTGTGTCTGTTTGAGTATTCGTGTGTGTGTTTGGTGTCGGGGTGAAGGGTCATTGTGTGGGTGGTCAGCAAGGGGTTGTGTGAGGGAAGCTGTGGGATGTTGTTTTGAAGCAGAATGAGCGAAGAAAAAAAAAAAGGTCCTCCAACCGATGTCCAAACATTTAAACATTAGCCCCTGTATGAGTGTGTCTTCCCCAACTGGGCCCCTTGCATGGACACGCACATAAACACACCTTGTCTTTCTACCTTGACCTCCAACACACACTTGTTCTCAACTGTGCTCACTGAAGGCCTCTTGCTTGGATGCAGGGTAGATAAACCCAAGGAGGCAGAGGTATTTGTTTGGTTGGCACGGAGATGCCGATGTCATGGTGTCACATGGCCGTGACCCGTCCCGTTGTGCATGTCAGGGGCCCGAGTTCATGGCCGTTCCGATTCAAAACGCACAACAGCAACAACTAGGCGGCGACATTTGAACGCATCGCAGTGGAGAAAACAAAGATGACCTCGCCTTTGTCTCAAACAATATCATATGTTTGTTTGCTTTGTGTACAATGAAATAGGCACGTGGAGATAATATTTGGTGTAAGGAATAAGCCCCTTATAGATGTAGGTAATGGTCTTCATCCGGTTTTATTCTCCTTAGTGTTTGGTTGGTCAGTGCAACGCTGTCGTCCAGACTCAAATATCACAGGTAAGACTTTGGTTGGTGGTTTTGAGGGAAACGTCTGGACAACCTTTGGCTGGATTACCGTGAAAGTGAGTTCACCCATTGATAGAGTCCAGAGGATGAACTGTAACAACTGATGTGGTCCTCTAATCTTTCATCGAGCAGCAGCATCATGTTGAATGCCATCTTCTATTCATGCTCTATATACCTGCAAGCTATTCCAAACAATGCCATCTTTACACTAATTGCCAACATTAAAACGGTGACACAAAACTTGACTGGTGAAAAGTTAAGTTTAATATTAAACATGGTCATAGGATTTTTACAAAGCCCAACCTTTTTTTTCCTATTACACATTTTTTATTACAAATCATTAGTAAGTGATTTGAAAAACCTGTTATTAAAACCACTAAGTACAAGTTTAGAGTATTTTAAAGTGTGCCTTGTTAGAAAGGGGCCATATTGGATATTTTGTAGTCGTAGCCTATTTGCATAGAAAGTGTGTTATAGACAAACATGTTTTTTTGGGGGGGAAAGTAAGTTAACAGGAATGAAGCTCTCTAAAAAAAACTGAGCCTCTTCACATTCTCTCTCTCTCTCTCTCTCTCTCTCTCTTTCAGTGTGGCTGCTTCTGATACGTTCCTTACTGCACGTCTCTCTGCCAAGAAAGCAGCTGCTAACCCTCAAACACACGCACACACACACACACACACACACACACGCCGGCTGGCCGGCTGGCTGGCTGGTGGGTTAATTGAGTGCGGATGTCTTGAGTGGCTGACCTTCACGTACCCCGCAGACTCCAGAGGAACAGGAAGACCTCGGGCTATGACAACACTTTTACAGTTTGTGAATGTGAGATTTATTTTCTCGGACAAGTCTTCATTAAGTTATGGGATGAATGCAAAACAGACAAATTCATATTATGACTATATAAAATAAAATAAATAAATAAAAAGGATATCTAGGCTGGACACAAGTGCAGATGTCAATCACGGCTGCTGAAGCACATCGAGGTCTTCTCCTCTCATCAATGATAAACCTTTGGCCTCGCTGCCCCGTGCGCGTTCGCGGGGCTGCGCCGTGATTGGCGAGGGGACACACGCTCCCTTCACTCAGGCCGTCGTGAACGCGCGCCCCCGTCCCGCTTATATCAGCCCGTCATGCCGCGGTCATGCTGCGTAGTGGAACCCCGTCCTGCAAGGCTGCACACTCCTCCTCTTCCTCCTCCTCCTCCTCTTCCTCCTCCTCTTCCTCCTGCTGCTGCTGCTGCTGCTGCTGCTGCTGCTGCTGCAACAACCCCTGCAGTGACAAACAGTTCCGACGGGGGGGAAAAGAAAAGAAAAGAGCAGCCACTGAGCATCAGACTTCAGCTCAGTCAGTCTCAGATATGCCGGTGAACTTGTCCGCTCTGCATTTCGTAGTTGTCCTGCTCCTGGCCTGTCAACAGGTGCCGACCGTGGAGCCGCATGATGTCCAGGAGAAACAAGTGAGCCAGGCCAAGAGACGCCTCTCCCCGCAGAGCACAGGTGAGTTCAGCCTCCACGCGCTGCCTCCAGCGGAGCCCCCTGGTTGTGACACATGGGCTCTCTCTCTCTCTCTCTCTCTCCCTCTCTCTCCCTCTCTCTCTCTCTCTCTCTCTCTCTCTCTCCAGACTGTCAGGATGAGGTCGCAGGTCGCCCAGTCAGTCACAGTCCCCCTGGGAAGTGTGTGTGTGTGTGTGTGTGTGTGTGTGTGTGTGTGTGTGCGTGTGTGTGTGTGTGTGAGACGCGTTGTTTATGATGTTTGAATATGCCCCTTGTTGCATTTCAAGTCGTTTAATGTTTGGACAGGGCTCGTTATATTCCTCGACGTTAGGGCTGCAACTAGCGATGATTTTCACAATCGATTAATCGGTCGATTATCTTCTCGATTAGTTGTTTGGTCCAGAAAATGTCATTACATGGTGGGAAAATGTCGATCGTGTTTCACAAACCCCCAAGAGGATGTTTTATTTTGTTTACTGTCACACGAGGAGCAAATATTCACATTTAAGAAGCTGAAATCAGAGAATTTGAACTTTTTCTTCTTAATAAAAACTACTCGAACCGATTAATCGATTATCAAAATAGTTGGCGATTGATTTAGTAATTGATTAACTGTTGCAGCTCTATTCCTTACTTTGCTTCATTTCATCTGCACCAGCCTTGATAATGACAGATTGGTCGTTATGTCGTTTGGCAATAATATCAATGTTTATTATTAATAATAATAATTATAATAATAATAGTCTACACTGACAGTGGCACATGTCTGCTGTGTGCGCGCAGTCAAGTCACATGACCTCATGGCACCTCTTGTTTGTGGGTCTCTGTTATTGCACCCCCCCCCCATATGGTTTACAGTCTGTGGTGTGCAGCCTTTTATAGTTCAACCTATAGCTGCCACAGGCCGGACGTGCGTCGGTGCGCGCCGTGCCGTGCCAGGCCGGACACTTGGGCGCGTGTCCCGCTCGGTTGGTGGCTTGTAACTCAATGCGCAGCTCCGGCGGCCCGATCCTGTCGAAGCACATTCCCTCCGTGCCAGCGGGGCGGTGCATGACTGACCCGCGGGCTGCACAGCACATACACAGCGGCAGCAGCACGTAGCCTATAGCACGGGGCCCAGCCACCGCCGGAGCAACAGCACAACAGCAAACCCCTTGAAGTTTAACTTGGAATCAGATTCCCAAAGCGAACACTCTCAAACATGAGTTCAAACATGTAACTGAAGGGAAGAGGTTGCTTTTAGAAAGGTAAAAAGTGTTGTTGTCCATCACTCCTCTCCTCTGGACGATTCCTCAGCCCTGCTGTGCTGTCCACTGCAAATAACGTAATAAGATAAAATAAAAAAGGGTGACTGTTCATAGACCCTTTGATAAACCTTTGATCGGCAACTCTTTCTTTCTTTCTTTCTTTTACATTACAAAAAGGCCTGGAGTCTTGGCCGCTGCGGTGTCTTTGGGATCCTAAAATGCACAGAAGGAATCATAGGACTTTATTTTTAGTATTTAAACAATGTGTAAACGGTCAAGGTCGTGTAAAGATGCATTCTGGTGCAGGCCAAATCCAAGAAGCCGGTTATACTTCTTTGAAAACAAAAGTTTAAAAAAGATGATCCACAATGTGGCCCCATACAAGGGCAGTGAACTCACTACTACTTGAATCCCATGAGGAGTGTCGTCAGCGTGTACAACCACAGCAGTGCATGTATTTGGGAGAAACTCTCCTGTGGCTTCACCATGGGGAAGTAAAAAAAACTCATCTCTCTCTCTTTCTCTCTCAGTCGAGATTCAGAGTTGCCTGGTGAGTTCAGGGGATGTCGGCTGTGGGACCTTTCAGTGTTTCAACAACAACTCCTGTGAGATCCAGGGGCTGCACCACATCTGCCTCACTCTGCTGCACAACGCCGGGCGCTACGACTCACAGGTGGGGGTGGGAGTCTGACCTCATTTCACGCGGTGTCCGATAGTTAGATAAGACATTGTCAGATACATGTCGGTATTTGGTTCAATCCCCTCTGTCATTACAGTCATTTGTGAGGAATGTTCGCCGCATAGTGAACAGTGTACAGTTATGCACGCGTTACAGAATAAACTGACAGGGGGGAGGGGGGTGGGGGACTGGAATGAGAGAGGGAACAGCCTGTCTACTTCACTAGAATAGAAGTGCGTGAGAGTGATGCAAGTCTAACGTGTCTCCAGTGGGTGATGCTCAGTGAAGACCTGTGTGTGACTGTGTATAGATATATAACACCATCCATACAGTAACAATGCAACCCAGTGACCCTTCCTCTCTGACGAGAGCAGGATTCAAAGAGACATCCTTGTGGTAGTTTTGCGTCACTTTGCAGTCGCTTTTGATTCTGTTGTGTCTCTTCATTGTATATTTTTGTTTTCATTTGATTTACATATCAACAAAAATAAATGCTACAATGGTCACTTCATACAAGAGGCCCCCGTGACCCACAGGGCCCCTGTGCCTGTGCACAGTCCATCTTAAATATGCACTTAAAATGCATATTTAATAAATGTGCACTTCATGGTAATGTACATACATATTGTGCTAAAAGATTAAATAAGTCTAAGGCTGCGTGACTCAAGCTAAACGTCAGTATCCTCCACGTCAGCCTCGTCCACTGGTCGTGTAAATAAAGCGCTGTTCTAGTATTATTTGAGAGAAAATGGTAAATGGAAGCTAATTATGAGGAAAAAATAACCACACTCAAACAATATCTAGTCACCAACCAACAGATGTCTTCGGTGTTTATGTACAGTAATTCAGTCTCGGGCGGGGAACAGCTGGGGTCGCTGCAGTTACTAACATTACCCTAAAAGTGTTTAGCTTCCAGGACCAGCTTCCACACAGTGGTGAAATACTACATGGTACATGAGCTAATTGCGTATATAGATCTGTTTTTGAATCCACCTTTTACCTCACAAACTACTGTGGTTAGTTCATTTGCCTTCTCTTTGGATTTGGAAGTACTGTAATGCTAGGTTACCGCTCTAGGCTGTACACAGACATGCCAGAATTGACGTTGCGATTGCTCATAACGTGCAGCTTTTGCTAAACGTGCCATCGGAATGTACCATTGAACTTTCCTGTGACGTTCCTTCTCCTCCTCCTCCTCCTCCTTCCAGGGCAAGTCATTTGTGAAGGATGCGTTGCGTTGCATGGCGCTGGGACTGCGCCAGCGCTTCAGCTGTGTGAGCCGCCGGTGCTCAGCGGTCAAAGAGATGGTGTTCTCGCTTCAGAGAGAGTGCTACTCCAAACACCAGCTATGTCTGGCACTGAGGGACCACATGGACACCACGGGCAACCTAGTGCAGTTCCACTTGATGTTTCCACCAGGGTGAGAGAGAGAGAGAGAAAGAGGGAGAGAGAGACACACACACACACTTTTATGACTGACTGGAATGAGCTGTTTTATTATTAAACCTGTGCTCTTCCTACTGAGATTTCAAATATCTGTTCTCTAAAAAAAACATTTCTTTCTTGCTTTAGATTAGGTGGCCAAATGATGGAGAAATTGACTCAAGATGAATTTCAGCAATTAAGAAAAAGTACATTTATTGTATCCTCTGTTCCGTCAGAATTACACTAGCATCACTTCATGATGAGTGTTTTCTCTGAATATGCAATCAAAAAAAGTTTTTAACAAACACAGGAACAAACGGCAATATTTTTTCTCTTCTTTCTTGTGTGCTACCAGGCCGTACGTGGAGCTGGTGAACTTCCTGTTGAAGTGCGGCGACGAGGTCCGGTCGTGGGTCAGCCGGCGGTTGCGCGGGCAGTGCGAGCAACACTGGGGGGCGCTGTGCAGAAGCTTCGGCCGCACCTGTCCTCAGTCAGACGCTCCGCAGCACACCACCGATCCACCACCACCACCCACCGTGCCCTGGCCTTTCACTGCTCTGGGCACCGTGCAGCAGCCAACCAGAGCGGCCCAACCAGACGACGGGCGCGGGCTCAATCCGGTCGACAACACAACCCAATCTGCTGTCCCCGCGTCTGAGAAAACCAATGTTACCGCCTCATAGAGCAACAGGTCGACCACAGCTGTGCAGGCAGATGTGCAGACTGGGTACACAAGAGATACAAAGATCATGCACTTATTACTATTATTATATTAGCAGTAGAATTAGTCAAAGTAATGGTAGTTGTAGTTTTATTAGAGTAGTCAGTCTAGTTTTGCAAGCAATGCAACATAACTTATTTAATCTGTTGGCTATTTTGCCATTAGTATTTTTTCTGTTAAGTTTGATTTTGTACAAGGATGAAAACCATTTATCTACCTCACTTCAACATCAAAGTAAGCCACAGTGGCTGGATCCTGCAGCAGCGGATACGGACACGAGCAAACACTAACTGTCTCTAGCTCGAGTGCAGCTGATGTAAAGTCAGTATTCTACCTATTTAAATCAGTTTTGTTTGTTGTTGGTTTATTTTTTGTATTTATGAGCATTGTTATTTTATGCACCAAAACAACATCAGACATTATCTTGTAGACAGGGGTCACGGGTGCAGTCTGCAGGAAGGGAAGCACTCTCCTCATTAGGATGTATTTTTTAAATGTTGTACTTACAACATTTTAAACAGACCCCGGGTTCAAAGCTGTATTTTTAAGTTTTTATTTAAATTAATCTAAAAAAAATTAAATTTGTAAGCAAATTTTTGAATGAAATTAAATAAGCTACAATGATGTTTGTTTGTTTGTTAAGTTAGTCCTGACTTGTTTATCATGTCTATGATGGTGATGTATTGTTGGGTATTCTGCCATCTAGTGGCACATCTGTGGTAATAAACACAACGACACAGCCCTCCATATGTTGAAAATATATTGAGCTTTATTCAAAGTAACAGACCTTAAGTTTAACATCCACACAGCCACTGACAAGGTAAACTCATCCACAACTTTAACAACTGTGTCTTCCTCTCTTGAACACACACAGATTGTAAATTGACAATAAAAAAGTAGACAAAACAAAAGGTTACTGAATACTGCAGCTTTCACCCCGGGTAGTTCTTAATGCCAGATGAAGTATTAACGCTTCGGGATGAATCAAAGTGCCCATTTCATGCAGCATCATCAGGTTTAGAGGTGTCGGAATGAAATTCTCAATTCATAAAATTCAAATGATCTCAAAGCCCTTCTCTCCTTCTGTCACTTTTCATGCAACACCACGAAGGCCTTTGGGAAGCCTTATTGTACAAATCAACACCAAGATGTTGGCAGTGTTCTAAGAGAGATCAGGGAAGACGTGTAATGCAGCCAGGAGCGGGCTTTTCCACCCTCATTTGAGTGCGGCCATTTGCAACAAATTTAAATACGTTTGCCTTTAGACAATGTCAAACAACAGATATAACCATATTTGTTTCAAGCATGCTGAGTCTTTCAACCCATCGCTGTGGTTGCATGAAACCTCCTAATTCCAGTTTTAGTCTTACACTGAAGTCAACCATACAAACAAAGTGCATTTTGTTCAAGCTAAAAACAAGGATGCCAAGCAACGCACAACGTTTTCACTCGGCACCGTTTCTATAAGCAGCGGTCTAGTCTCCATGCTGCTTCTAACTCCCCATGTTGTACATGCGTGAACCCTTCACCCGCTGAAACTCCCTGTAATAGCTTCCTGCTGAGCAAAATACCTGGAACGTATTCCTTCTGTAAGCAGGTCATTGACCCAGCTGGCTGGTTAAATGAAGGGGAAGAGGCGTTTCTTAAGGATGTAGAGGACCGTACCGAAGAAGAGGGCCAGAGCCAGGAAGATGAGCAGCTTGTCCGTCAGCTCTCGTCGGTTGTACTTGAGGATCAGTTTCCTCCCCAGGTGGATGGTTCCCGTCATGTTTCTAAACTCATCATTGGTTTCCTGCACTGTCTTCGAGGAAGTGGCTGTGGTGGTGAGGAAGAGGAGGAGTAGAGGTATTAAAGGTTTCAAAGATTGGAGATGCGGATACAAAAAAACAAAATAAGCAGAATTATAACAGGGAAATGGGTGAAAAAGGTGTGACACAACTATACAAACACATGGACAAAGTACAGTTGTTGTTGTTGTTGTTGTTTTTTACCCAGGGTGCCGATGGAGTCCTCGCTTTGCTTCACCTGCTCAGCCATCATCCTGCTCATAGACATCAGATTGTCTGTGATGTTGCTACTGGTTTCCACTAGGCTTTCTTTGGTCACCTTCCTGAGACAAATACACACAAACCAGGTGATGCAGGGTTTCTGTTTCACACGCCAGGGAAACAGTAGACTTTTTGTTATAGAGGAAAGGTTGTTAGGAGAGTGATAAAATATCTCCTCTCCTTTTTCACAATAAAAGTGAAGACAAAATTGTTAGTTTCTTCCCATCGAGGTCAGAAGAAGACACACCCCGAGTTTGCATCTGATTAAATTACACTGATATTCTTCCCTGAGGTTCAAGCCTAAACCTAACCCAATCAGAGGCATGATAGCGGCTTCCACAAACTTCAATTTATGGAGCTGATTGAATAAATACTTTGCCTCCACAGTAGAGTCTCAGCAGAACTGCACATACCTCTGTCTGGTGCTGGGGTTTTCTCCCTCACGCAGCAGCTCGTGTTTCTCCAGGCTGTCTATGGCCAGTTTACAAGCCAGGTTAGATTTCCTCCACGCTGTCTGGTTACTGGAATCCACAGACACAGAAACCTTTTTTTGAGCTCAAGGTGTGGATGTACTGCACGTGTGAACGTATACGTGCGTATGTGTTTGTGTGTGTGTGTGTGTGTGTGTGTGTGTGTGTGTGTGTGTGAGAGAGAGTCATTACACCTCAGCATCTGCCGTCTCTGACTCTCTGTCTCTGCCTGGATGGACTGTCTGTCCATCTCTCTGTCCTGCTCTCTGGCCATCTGCTCCAGATCCTGACAACAACAGCATCATCAACTTGTCACATAAAATACAACAGTTTGGATTTGAAGCTATAAAAAATCTGTCACCTTAACACAGCACATATGTGCTGCTGGCGCTGGCGCCTGATCTGTTACTGACCTGTATTCTGAGCCTGAGCTGGTTGAACTTCTCTTTGACCTGAGCGTTGAGCTCCCTGAGAGCAGGCTGAGGTCCAGGACAATCCCTGATGTCCTGCAGGTATAAAAAAAATGGTTTTCATGCTGTTTTGTTTAACATGCCCATTGTGTATGGGCCTGTTAAAGCATCACATCAATAAAAATATCCAAAACAAATAAACAAAAATACATGTTGTGACTTGTGTGGTTTTGCATGTAAATAACACCTGAAAACTTACAGACCAGTAACCAGCTCTATTAATTTATTGATTTTCTTTGTATTATTTTTGATTAATCATGAGATACAGCACGACGTCATGTACATAATCTCATATAATAATATTCAATAAGAAATGTCAGAGCTGAGACTAACGTCATTGAGAGATAGAACTAGATTTAAAATGTTAAACCACTTATTATGATTGTTACTTTGATGGAATTGACAAATCAATATCTCCTGATTGCAAAATTCAGTTTTAAATTCATAATAATTACCTCACTGCTTATTTTAGTTTTGAAAATGTAGCTACGAATTTTGGAAGAGATGTTTTTTGTGGATTCATATGTAAAAATCCAGTCAGGAAGATAAAAACCGACATCTTTGATCAAACATTTCCATCCTTCATTATTGTATTTTTCCATATCGTCTAAGGTATCTGTCGACGTTCATGTGGACAGACATTGAAATTGATCTTTTATGCCTGTTTGTTTGGAGAAAGTTCCGTTTTCACGAAGGGAAATACCTCACACAGACATCGAGTGAATAAAACAGTTGACTGAAGGAAAAAAAAGTCTAACAGTTTCTATCATTATGCGAAGTCAGCGAGTCAGCGAGTTAAGTTCAGTTAGCATTAGTTCGCGGACACATTTCTAGAATAAACACGACACATTTACAATAAATGCATGAAAACATTGACAAACAAACATATTTCCAGCTGCTACCTGAATGAGAGCCTTGATTTCTAAGTCATATTTGATAATTTCTTGTCCACAAATTCGGACGTGGACATCCGCAGAAGACGCCATGTTTGTTTTTGTACGGCGAGTCGGACGGCCAAAACACGCGGCGCTCTACTGAAGGCGAAGCAACAAAGACCGTAGTTTTTTTTTTTTGTTTTTTTTTTTAATGCAGTGACTTAAACTAATTCAAGAAAAAGGGGCAGTGGGTCAAAAACCCAAACCGTGTTATTTCTTATGAAAAAAAAACCAAATTAATGAAAAGATTAACAATTTAATTTTGGGCTGTGCTCATATGTTCAAATAAATAATAAATATTTATTTTATTCAGAAAACTTTTTTCATGAAACTTAAATTTTTTTAGATTATCCAATTCCTACTGCATATGGATAACATCTGTGGGCTACACTTAATTCATGTGACCTTAATCTCTTCATCTCTTGATTGTTTTATTTGTATGTCTGTACCATTAAAATCACCTTGAAATATTCTATATATTTGTGTGCATCAACATATTTGACAAATGGGTCAGATAGGACTCAATTCAAAATTAAGTTATGTGGGTTCACATGCTTGACAACATGTTGAGTGTGTCACTGACATGTGAGTTTGAAAAACAGAACCAACAATCGGCCTTTGACAATTCATGCATACAAATTTTCACAAAAAACATAAAGGCATTGATCACTCAGTTTAAATTCCCCTCAATAAAAACACTCTGACCCTTGACTTTTTTTTCACAGAGGTCAAGGGTCAGATGTGATATAAATTAGCAACTACTTGTAGAGTGTGTGAGTATATACAAACTGGTTGCCTAAACTGAAGAATACCTGAATATGGACTCATTTCCAAAGGAAATTTTTGATTTACGCTAAAATCAACTGAAAAAATACAATAAATTATTGTTAAAAAATAACTGTACTCCTGAGTCTTCATTTTTTAAATCTGCAACACACCTGCACACAGTTTCATTCACCAATTGAATATACAAACCTACAAGAGTCAGGATGGGGTGCTAATGGTTTTTATTATTTTTATTTTAAAATCAATAAACCTAATCAAACTATTGTGGTTACAAGCAAAGCTGTGGTACCAACTCCTGGCTGATACAACACAGAAAGAATGATTTAAAAAAAAAAATAAGAAAGAAGGAAAGAAAGAAAAAGAAAGAAAGAAAGAGGCACAATAACACAACAGAGATTCAGGGCAGGTGTCTGCAGGATGTTGAGCAGCCAGAAAAAACCTGTCAGAAGCTCTGAAACAGAATGAGCTGTTACAGTACAAACAAAAAAAACAAGTTTTTCCTTTTCTTTTCTTTTTTACATTTTCATGCTTGTGCATAAAGCCACCCATTGTGCCTCCAAGAATAAGAGAAAAAAAGGTAAAACAGAAAAGTCAGTTTAAAACAAAAGTATAAACCCAGCACGACATTTATTACACAACATAAATATAACAACTGTCAAGATATTGTAATAGAACAGGCATATATGTGAACTACAAATATAGACGTCATTGCTAAGGAGAGGATCAAGTTAGTTTCAGCAGGATACACTTTCTGCAGGTTTTGCTTAGTTTATGAAATTATAATCACCAAGAGATCTATTATAGAGCACTTAGCAATGAAGTACAGCCTCCCTACTGGGACTGGTGAGAGGAACACACACAGGACTGGTTACAGAAAGATCCCATGCTGTTGATCTAGTCAAATGAGTTACCATACGAGACCAGAAGCATCATATCAATGGCATGTAGCTGTGGAGCTCAGAGTGATCGATACCTTCCACATCCTCTACATGTTTGGACTTGTATGGATTTCCTATAAAAACGTCTTCCTGTCTTTCATTATTATCAAAAGTGAAAAACAAAAAAAAGGAAAGAAAGAAATGTTTTAGGATAAACATATTTTTGATAAATGACTCTCCCTCCATGCATTTTGGCAAGTCTGTATGAATATGTAAATCATTGCAGTGTTGTATGACGAGTTGGTCGTGTGTAAATATAGAAAATGTTTGTTTTTTTTACTATCGAGGGTGGGTTGTTGTCGTTTTGCTTTAATAAGATAACCCTGCGTTCCATTACACCTCGGAACTCGGAGCCCAGAACTCGGGGTTTATCGTTCCAGTATAATCTCGGAACTCAGAATTATGACCTTCGAGTCGGAAATTGCGACTGGAACGCCCCTCAGAGTCGGAAAAAAAATCACCACCCCGACTTCCGGGGTCCGACTTCCGCGGGATAATGGAACGCAGCATGTGTCTGCAGGAGAGGAATCCAAACCTCTCCCCGTCGTTTCTCGCAGAGCAGGTTGAGGGGTCTCTGCCCACCAGCCTTTAGTCACCCCTTGCTCATCTCAGGAGCTACCTGACGAGACAACTGCGAACCAAAGCCCTTCTGAAAGGAAAACAAAAAAGCACTCAGAGGGGGCGAGACATCTCTGGCGCCGTGGTGAAGTTTTCCCAGAAAACATGATCAAGTGATCATGAGCAATTCTTTATTTTTATTTTTTTTAGAGAGAGCAGGCCTGCGAGCCAAACTTCTACCCTGAGCTCTAAGGCTGTGGAGCGCCCGGACCTCGGTCCAGAGTCATTACAAAAGAAGAGTTGTGTCAAGGTGAGGTTCTGTTCGCTGAGCCTGGTTTAAGGGTTCTACTGCCCCCACCTGATCGCACCGAAACTCAAATGACAAAACAACGCTTCGTGGGCTTCACACACAACAATTACTCAGTCACAATGAAACTGCCGATCTGCAGACATATTGTTTTCTTTAGCTGACATCATAGCAGAACATAGTGCAGAGAAAAGGGTAAAGTAACAGGATACCGCATGACAGGGAGGAGAAACGGACCAAAACAAATGAAACCAGAGCGTATCGGATGTTTCTGTGATTATACCATTTTTGAAATTATTCAGATTACGTACAATCAAGTTTCTCTCGACAACTTTCCACTTTGGTGGAATAAAATTTAAAATACATTTTGCAGTTAAAATGAAGTTATTGTCAAAGTTGTATGTAACGGCACAGACAGTTACGTCTTATTGTGACTGTGACTTGTGTCTGTGAGTCTCACGTGAAGTCTCTGACTCACGGCAAAGCCCCGCGCTTCAGCGGAAATAGCTATGAAGTCTAGCTTAAACAAACTGTGTCCTCGGTTTTCAATTTACAGGACTTGTAAAAAAAAAAAAAAAACAATCAAACAAATGGCTTTAACACTGGAATCAGGGGAAAAGGCAATAAAATATAATTTAAGAGGAAAATAAAAATCAAACGTGCAACATTTGACAGACTTTAGAGCATAAATATCAAACCCTAATCTCAATTTTTTTTTTTTTTTAAAAAAGAAGAAAAAAAGAAGCTTTAAACATACAAGCAGAACAGCGGCCATATAAAGATACGACATTCGTGATCTTACTGGATCCTGACGACAAGAAGACTGCTCTACATTTATCGGCGAAGCAGCAGCAAGAGTTACACGTCCCCACGTCAGCGCACAGCAGTCAGAAACAAAAGACTGACCCGAGTCATCAACAGAAGGAATAATATGGCTAATACAGCTTCTTAGAAACACAGCCATGTTAGCACCCAGCCACTGACAGATTAGCACCACGGTTTTCCTCCATGCTCAGTTTTGTCGCTTCGCTCGCGACCCGCGACTCAGTGCCAACACTGACTTCAAGGAGGTTCTGGCACTTCAAAATAGCAAAGTTAAGAAACAGAGAGTTCTGTCAAGCTTTTTTTTTGTTTTCTCTATTTTTTTTCTCGTCCCCCCTCTCTCCCTCTCTCCCTCTCTCTCTCTCTCTCTCTCTCGTAAAAGGGGTCTCAAGAGGCAGCAACACAGTGCTCCTAGTCGAAAACCGAAGAAGAACGAGAAGAATGCATTGTAATTGAGGAGTTAAAAAGCAGGCCCCGAGTCTCCCTCGGCCTCAGACACAGTGGAAGTTTTGCTCTTCTCTACATGGACACACCAGCGGTGATAGCAGCAGCAGCCGATACAGAAAACACAATAACGTGGCGTAGTGGGCAGAGAAAGAGGTTTTTTTTTTAAAAAGTTAAATAAAATAAACAGAGCCAGGTTTCCCAAAACAACGTAAATTCAGTAAACACATACTGTTAGTTTTCCTATCCGGACACGACAGAGGCGGATTATTGTACACGCTGTACTGATTTGGGGTTAAAGTGAGGTTTTAATTTTATTGTTGCATTTCAAAGTTTAAGGTTGTGGGAAACCCAGCCCCTTGTTTCTGTAGGGAAACCCCCTCCAGACCGACAGAAGGTGCAGATTTGTGTTCTCCTATATTTGATTAAGGCACCTGGTTCATCAGGCATCATATTCGAAATCTCTTTTTTTCTTTTCTTGTATATGTAAAAACCAAGTGCAAGGTGAGCAACGCTGTTGTCGTAGGAGAAAAGAAAAAGGAAAAAAAAAACAAAACCAAAAAACCAACAACAGGTGTATGTGTGGTGGTAATAACATGCCGTCATTGTGTCTTGGACACTCTAAACCAAAATCTAAAGTCTCTTTGTGCTCATTCAATAGCAGCAAGTTTGAAATCATTTGACTGAGAGTACAGTGAGCCCAAAAAGTCATGCAACAACCTCGTGATCATGAATATGCTTTCCGGCGACTGACCAAATCATTTTCTCAATCTGCATGAACTCCAGACGTCACTTGATTCTCTCGGTTCTATGCAGGGAATCGGCATGCAAAGGTATTACTCCGAACGCATCTTTTGTCACAGAGTACATTTCTGTATGTGTCTAATTTACACAGAGGCTAATACAGTGTACAGCCTTTGAAGATGAGGTGCAACGACGACAACCAACATGGGTTTGAACAATATAGAATACAGTAGCAATGCCTTGAGAGAAAACAAAAAAACCAACCTCAGTCAGACTCCGAGATGTTTCGGTCATTTATAGCTTTGTTGTGTTTCATTCCCAGACCCAATGCATCAAGGACATTCGTTAACACTGATTTTACAGACGTAGATTTTGTATGTGTTTTAGGAGTAGTTATGCGAAACAGGAAAGTTCCTCCCGTAAAAACCAAAACAAAGGGCCGAAAGGTGTTAAAAATGCACTTTACGGCACATATTCATTTTGCACTTATGGTTTTCGAATGGAATAAAGATCCCCCGGTAATGTCTGTGCATTGGTATCAAATCAGGGAGTCTGGCTTTTACAAAAGAACTCATGGTATGCTTAACAATAAAGATCATACATAATGTCAACAACACAGAAAACATCAGTCTGTTGTTGTTTAGAGCAAGAATCTTCTTCTGATTGGTCCAACAGGGAAAATCGTGCCATTAAATGGACACAATCAATGAAAATGATCAAGGGGAGGGACGTCTTGTCTGATCATTGGACATTAATCAGATGGACAATAATTTGCAAGTGGCTCTAAGTACAGATGCTAATTCAATTATTGGATTATTTCTTTGATAAAGAAAAACAATCAGCACCGCTTGACAAACCCCAACTGGAAATCTGAGTCATATCCTTAGTGGGAGGACAATGTCGCAGAGAACGTGTGAACCCTTGTGAATTTGTCTGTTTGTTGGCCTTTTTTTTTCAGTTTGTGTCGAGATCATTGCACCATATTGATTGACATTAACAATTCATAACACACACATACGTACAATATTTTGTACAGAGTAAAGAATGGCGACAATAATTGGAATATAAATATATTTTCTTTCGATTTTATATGTCATCACATACAGTATGTCAGATAGAAGAACGATATTACCCTGATTTGCTGAAGAAGAGCTTTATGGATCCACTTAGCTTTTATTGGACAAGAGTAGCACAAAGTTACACACTCTAGTAGCTTAATATTTGACTGATTAGGATTTTTTTTTTTTTTTTAGAACTCAAAAAGGAGAAGGAATAATTTTACTGGCGTGTTTTTTTGTTTTTTTTACTCATTTCCTTGACTGTTAAAATGCCACAGAGTCTCCTGGTTTGAATGTAAAGTTGCACAGCTTGCTCCTATCACGTTAAATGTAAAAACCTGTGAGGACTCTCTCTTGAACCAGCCTCAAGATCGTCTGCAAAACACGGCCGCTGCTCTCGTCAGCCGGCTGTCAACCAGCGGCCCTTTAACCACTGTTGACCCCCCCTACCAGACCTGGGCAAAACTACAGCTGAGAAAAAACGCCTCGAGCGTTTGTCCCAACAGCATACGACAAAGCACAAGCAGTTGAAACTCCTGAAGCGTTTTTCTCAGTGACATTTCACCAGGTCTGCTACTTCAATCGAGGTTGTTTTGAGCCAATCAGGCTGAATGGTTGTTTTGTTGATTTTGACCGTATATTGGCAGAACAATGTCATAAACCACGGGCAGACCCCTTGGCAACCGACTTGTCCGCCATGTAAATTTTTTTCATTTGCGAGGTTATATAAGAAGGCAATAAGTGTCCGGATTGAGTCTTCATTTGTAATTGGCTTGCCATACAGTACAGTGATATAGTAACTCTCCCCAGGGCGGCCGGGAACAGCATTTCTCAAACGAGCTCTTACTGGCCGCCCCGGGCTATAACCCACTCCTCATTAAGTCACAAGTAGAAATCAGTTTACAAATGATAACAATATAGCTCTCTGGAGAAATGTGTCTACACTGTACATCACCCTGAAGAGGAAGCCAAAGCAGAATCAGTTTTTCCATAGGAAACCTCTACTGAAGGCAAATGAATCGTGACACCAAGGGGGTCAGCATCAGGATCAACGTAGGGGCCCTGGAATCAAAACCCTCTTATTTATTTTTTTTGTAAGACCACAAACACACAATCCACACAGTCCCTGACCAGGAAATAGATTCGATCCTGTCGAGACACTTGGGCTCCGCAAAGCCTAGCAACGATATGCTCTCACACAACAATCCCATATCATCACACGGCTCCAGAAATGTCAAGATCTAACCCTCGTCAGGCCAAACGTGTACACCTTTTTCTTGCTAGTTCAGAGACCTGGCCAATTCAGGTAATAGACGTGTCCTCGCAAGTGGTCGTCAAGTGCACTTGCAGCATTCACACCAGGCCTTTTAGCAGCAAATGGAAGAAAAAAATGCTTTTCTTTTTGTTTTTTGTTTTTTTTTGTTTTTTTGGACAAAGTGCTTTTTGTTTTCAAACACATAAGATATAGTAATCTATACATATATCCAACATTTATAAGATACATATTAACTTATAGTCTATTTACAAAAATGAATCACGACTAAGAAAATAGCTGTGGACGGCAGAGGAGAGCAAGTCATTAGGCTACAACTAGACTAAGAAGTCAAATAAGAATCATGGATACTCATCTTTCTAGTTTCAGAAAAAGCACCAATTCTCCCTTTTTAGACAAAATGGAAAACAGTAAAAATATATATCGATATATATATATATATGTGTGTGTGTAGCACTACCTGTTATTCATTTACATGGTACAGAAATACCACTGCTCTGCATTGCCATCATCATTATGTGAAGGAGGACTGTGCTCACGTCACACTAAACTGAGTTCGGCCTCATGGAACTCTTATGTTGACTGAGTGTATTCAGGTTGAATTCTGACATTCCCGGGAATGGTAGTGTTCCCTCTGAGCAGGCAGCAGGGAGGGAAGCATACACAGGCATCATGCATCGTTGCAAGGTTGGGACGCGCTGCCAATTTGTGGCCCGGACTTTTGTGGCTCTGTGTGTTTTGGTGAACAGAACGTACGCTGAGGACCGAGGGGGAAAGGCCGGGGCAGATCCGACCTCTGAGGCAGCAGTGCCAATCCCAGGAATATGCAAAAAATTCAACCAGCTCCACCATCACAGAGGGAATATGTGTGAAAATCTAAATAACGACGCATAGAGCAGAATCCAGATGGGACAGAATCGAATGGCTTTGGCTTTCTGACAGCATTTCTGACAAGACTGCAGCTGGTTCCTCACCTGCCCTCCCATCTCCGCACTGTTGTCCTCGGAGTTCCTCACGTTCCTGGACGTGTCCCTGTCTGCGCTAAAGACAGCCCTGTCCTCATTCTCTTAATAGACAATTTAAACCAGACCATCGCTTGCTGCGTTGCGTTTTAAATAAATCCAATCCCAGTTCTCCGTATTCCTCAACTCCCTCTCTCCACTTTGTGAACCTGAACCGACAAATACTCTCCAACCCTCAGAGCTGGCAGCTAAAATACAAAAATATAACAAGAACCTTTTTTTTTTGGGGGGGGGGGGGGTTTCTGTTTTTCCTCTATGTTTCTGAATGCAATGATAGGCTATAGAAATGTTTCATACTTAAAAATGAATCAATTGTCATGAAAACTGGCATTTCACCGTAGATAGATATATCATTGATGATTCTATATACAGTACTTTAAAACACAATTCAGTAAATGTTTTTGTTGATGAACTAGACCTAGTCTACGTGCAGATTTTAAGTGACACAAGAACATAACATTTTGGTTATTGTTGGTGACAATTTGACAAACGAGCAAAAATGTAACATAGCTTATCTACTAGTGCTCTTGGTTTTTTTTCCTAGATAGAGCCAATGACACAGTTAGCATGTGGAGAGAGGAATCAGTTCGGGAATGAAGTGCTTCATAAGCAACAATTTTTAAGCCCACAGATGGGGTAAAATGTTAGATAAAAAAAAAAATCTATAATAATAATGAATGTTCCTTTTCTGTACAGAATTGGACCCAAGCTAATTTCACAGTTCTATGAAGTTCCCTGACCCTCCCACATTTCTTACATTCAATACGGCGTCAGGTAAGCTGTGCAAAACCTTACTTTAACAGGCTGGTCGCCGTTTTCGTTGCATGTGTCTTTGGTACAAAAAACAATCAAAATATAGTGTGCAAATATTTTTTGTAACTCTAAAACGAAAAAATATCAGGCAACCCTCCCCTGACCCCCAAAGACAAAGTACCAAAAACCATAAGGAATCTATTGCAGAGCCCTCCTATATACACAGACTCTGTGGCATCACGCAACGAGAGCTTCCTTTTGTTTTATGTACATTCAGAATATCTTTAAACAACTGAAATACACAACAAACCCCCACAGGTGTCTCCCTCCTCACATTCCCTATCAATCTCCCTCAGTGTAAAGAAGTCCTCTCCTTGGCTGGGCCTCATTCAAACTTACGGACACACACACACACACACGCACACGCACACACACACGCGCACACACGCGCACACACACACACGCACACACACGCACACACACACACACACACACAAACACACACACGCACACACACACACACACATACACATACATAAACAAGGCACAATGAATAGAACTTTGATCAAACACTAGTATGAACACACCAAACTGTTAGCCTGGTCATCTCTGCTGTACAAAAAAAGGGGAGCCGGTGCCGCTTCGTCACTGGGAGACACCTCTATGTACATGTGTGTATGACTATTGGAGGAGATGGATCACTGTTCCTTCTTCTTCATCACCACCGTGATCTTCCTCTCAGTCTGCTCCCATACTGGCAAAAAAGCCTATATTTCACCCAGTCCAGTTATAACCAGCACAAGGCCGAAAAGCACCAAAACACATGCGCCTCCTGTCCACATGGTCAACTACCTCCTGTTAAGTTAATGAGCCGTTAAGCTTCCTCCCGCCTGCCACAAACTTCCATGTGGCTTTGATTTCTCAAATTTTATTTTTCAGCTTCTGCTGCTGCTTTTTTGGTTTTTGTTTGGCGCATTCATTTGCGAGGATTTAACACCTTCATCTCAACAAGCCGTTTGGCAAACGGGGAATGGCATGAACATATTAAGGCCTTCAATACGAAATATTTCCTGCCACCCCGTAACGCCTTGGAGCATGCTGCTTTTGTCCCTGCAGCTGCCTTGGCAACCGAAGGCATTTGCGTCCAAGTGCCTTTCTCAGTGGGTCAATTACGAATCCGGGAGTTTACTTTTGTTGCCATGTGAAGTGAAGTTCTTGTAGAAAACGATTCCTGGAGGCTTTTCAATCTTTGATGGTGTCCGACGTGTGACAGTTCTTCCTCCGTCATTACGACCTCAAGCAAATTGTGTAAGTATTCCAGTGGTTGCACTCGTGTGACTGTCTCCGTCTAAGCCCTGAAAGCAAACCTCCAACAGAACCATCTCAACACACTGCTATGTTAAACACATCTAATAATCACCGGTGGATTTAGGACGTGCTATTGGCTATACACCTATCCATCATTTGCTTTTAGAGGCGTACTTCCCAACAGATGCTCACGATGGGTTGGGAGACAGTGACTCTCAGTATGCAGAGACAGAAAGCTACGGTGTATGCCATACAGGTGCATGGCTATTAACAAGCACACATATTAACACACGGGGAGTGGTACGTGTGTTTGTGTGACTAACAATGTGTATGTGCGCTGGGGTTGGAGGGACATGCACAGGGGAGCATAGTTACAATGGGACAGCATGGTGGTAATATTTAGTTCACTCCTCTCAGTGGACAGCGGCTTGTCTACATTTTGGAGGTAGGGACGCGCAGGCCGACCAGTCCGCCAGTGGGATCGCCACGTCCGGTGTTCTCCAAGATCTTGTTGACAAAGTCTGACGTCTGCCCAGCAACAGGTGATGCCACTGCACACAGAGACACAGGAGGATGCAGTCAGACGTGCTCAACAGTCTCAAATATGTATTACGAGAATGATTTTTATGCAGCTACAAAAACACTTTTAAATTATTGTCTGTAACCTGCCTGAGAGATCTTAATACTAACAACACTATTTTAATCTTGCTTTTTTAATCTAGGAGAGAATAAATCACCAGTTTCGTTTGTAAAAGTAAATTTTGCTCTGTTTAGATTGTTAATTTTATTTTGAATGACATCGTTATATCAACTTAAACCTATATTTCATCATGTGTTGATGGGGGTGGTCCAAGCAGGGGCAACAGAATTGGGTCAATAATGTAGTGATTACTAGGGAGTGCTCATTGGTCAGAATGTCAACATCACAGACGCTGTGACCTCATCACCTGCTTCCAATTTCTGAATTTCGATTGGCTAATTGTGTTTTTGGGGACTAGTCAGCTTTAAATGACTCATGTAGACTTTAACTCTCACCAATTGTCTCGTGGATGAGCCGCTCCAGGGTGTCAGTCATGTTGGTTTGACGCGGAGAAGAGTCCTTGACTCGCACCACAATCTCCTCCTTGATGGTATTGATCACCAAGAGCAGCCGATCTATAGAAAGATACATGCAAGTGCACAGATTACACACTCAGAAGTAGAAATTACTAACAATGAATGAAAAAACTGATGGAGAGTTTGATGACATACCATATTCTGTGCTGAGTCCCCAGAGCTTCACCTTGTTCGCCTCATACTGGGCCTTCTTTTTTAAACGACAAGCTCTACAAAACACAACAGAAAACATGACCCGCTGCTCAGTAAAAACAGCATCTTCCCTACAACAAATCTAAACTACACTCGCGTTGCGAGTGATAGAACTAGCATACAACGACAGACGTGCACGTTTTACCTGGACGCCAGCTTGTTTTTCTCCTTGCGGGACCGAGGTCGTGCAGTCAGCGGCAGCTCGCTCACCGGGGTCAGGTCGCTGATCACCTTGTTCAGTTTGCGGAGCTCGGTGCCGATCTGCAGCAACTTGCGTGGATTGGGAGTAAGGTCCTCCACATCCGTGCGACGTGACTTCTTCAGCATGTACTTTCCTTCATGACGAGCGATTGATAACAAGGAAGCAGAGATTACTTTTAGATTAAATGTAATACTTCAATAGATCAATGCGGATTTCAGATTTTCATGTCTGAAAGCAGCTATGCTGTGTTGTGGGAAATCCAAACCAAGACCTTCCTACTGAAAGATTCTGTGCTTACATTACACTCTCCAATAAAAAACATATATGATGTGAGCATGTGTGTGTATATGCGTGCGTGCCTGTTATGTTTACATACCATGGAGAGGCCCGTTCTTCTGGTACAGGTTGCTCGGCAGCGTGTGTCTGTCCCACTCAGACGGCTTGAGCAAGCGTTCCTGTTTGGAGGGGGTGAGCTGTTCGCTGTACTCCCAAAAGTAGCGGCGCTTGCCTCTCTTCCGGCTGGAGACCCCTGCTGTCAGGCCTTTGATGTCATCCATCAGCTCCACGTCACAGCCTGGTGGAGTTGGTGAAAATTTGTGTAACAGACCAAAAACAGAAAATGAAGATGAAACAGACACAGAATGGAGGGTGATAATGAAGTGACAAGATTGCCAGTGATTGGTTACATATGTTTACAGGATGTGCTGCGATGTCGGCTACCTGGCTCAGAGAAGGCGTCACTCATGTCATCGTCCTTGTCGGCTTCGTAGTCTTCGTCCTCCTCCTCTTCATCCTCATCGTCATTCTCAGAGAGCTCATGCTCGCTGCCAAAACCCTCATCGTGGTCTTCGTCATCTAGCTCCAGTCCATCGCCTTCCTCCTCCTCCTCCTCCTCCTCCTCATCCGCTTCTTCTTCTTCCTCCTCCTCCTCGTCCTCCTCCTCTTCCTCATCCTCCTCCAGCTGGGAGAGAGCTCTGCCAGCCAGTCTGCTGCGGGTTAGGAACAGAGAGTAGTTGTGTTCCTCCTCCTTGCTCTTCTCCGTGGCCTCGACAACCAGGACGCCACCGCTAGCCCCTGCCACACCATCGCCACTGCTCACCGGCCCAGATGTGCTGCCCTCCGGGGCCTGGCTCATCTCCACTAGTTGAGGCACAGTGGAGGACCAACCTAAAGGCATCTCTCTCCTCCCTGTCCCTTCTGCCCTCTTCTCTAAGCTTTTCAGGCTGTCGGAGCCACCGGCGGCAGCATCAGGAAGTACCGCTAAGGTGGCACTAGCTGAAGTGGAAGCCTTTTCATCTTGGGGCAGGGAGAGAGGTAGAGGGGGTTCTGACCTTTCAAAATTTGTCTTGGAGGGCACATTGGACTGAGCTTTGTGCACCGCACTCACACGGACCTTAGCCTTCCGCACAAAGTCAAAGCCATGGGATGTTGGGGCTACAAACTTGGTTACTCGCCCCTGGGTCTTGCTCTGAGCTTGGTTGTGGGTGAGACTGAGGTGGCTCTGGGTCTTAGCCATAGTCTCAGTGCTGGAGGGGACAGGTCTGGTGGCTTTTTGCGAGCCTTCGGGGAAGTCAGGGAGAAGACTGCGGGAAAGACGGGATGCGGATGTGGAGCTTGGGGAGGGCCGTACAGAGCCGGGGCCAAATCCTTGGCCCGGGACCAGGGGTCTCTTACTGTGACAGGGAATCTGGGAGGGCTGAGGCTGAGGCTGGGGGGAAGGCAAGGTCGGGTCAGCAAGGGGGTAGAGGGCCTCACACACAGGCTGAGAATCTTCGCTGTTGAGCTGAGCCAGTGTCGGGGTTCGACTTATCACTTCCTCATCCTGGTAGGGACTAGAAAAGTCATCCAGTCCGAGGAAATCCACCTCTTTGGTTCCCCAGATGTCACAGCTGGCCAGCCGTGTGTATCTATAAGCACAGAGAGACGCAGGTCTATCAACAGTGAAGGGTTGTTCCATAACCATTGCTAATTGAATTTAAAATGTAACCATTTCATCTCTTTGAACTAAATCTGAATTTGTAGGGGGGGGAAATGATATTACTTAAAAAGTTTTCTGTAAAGTTTCTGTTCTGTTCTGTATTTGGATAAAAAGAAGATGTGATAATGGATGACGGAAAGACATTTGACCATTTCTCTTAGTTGTGTAATCTTTTCAGGGCAATAGTTAATCCGAGTGAAATTTTTTCCCAACCATTTTCTTTTGCATCTCTTAAATTCACAATAGAGCTAAGATTAGAAGTAAATCTGTAATAATTGAATCTTTCTTGCAAAACAATTGCAGATTTATCTTGGACTTCCGTTCCAATGACGAGAACATAGTTTGGCAGTTTGATTGTTACAAAGGAAACAAACACAGACTTTCAGTTACGCTTGGGAGTGCTTGACACCGTCTAGCATCAGTGCCACTCGACTGCCGTCACTTGCTTTAGCAAGCTTTGTTGGTTTGCTTTGATTTTGCTTAATGCTTTGATTTGAATTTCGTCTGGATCTTAAATGTCTTCCACTTCCACATCATTGTGCGTTCAAGCTCACAGAGTTTGAGTTTTTAAAGTTGTTGTCAGTCTGAATGAATACATTTTTGTGAATGTAAACATAAATAGAGGAAAATATTCACTTCCAGGCAACCAGGGAGCTCAGAGTCTCTCTTAGCTCTCTACCCCCTCTTCGTTGACTTTAATGTCCTGGGCTTGTCCTGGAACTATTAGCTAATTATCACCCGAGTGGAAAAAAAAAATTGGATAATCAATTTGTTTTTGATTAGGCAAAAATGCCAAATACTTCCTGGATCAAGCTTAAAAAATGCAAGGACTTGCTGCTTTTCAAAATTTTCTATTATTACCAGCTAGCGGTTGGCGATATAAGTAACGGTATAAGATAAACAGCAAGCTGATTTTTTTTTTTTTAAAATGGCTCTCAGCCCCAAGATAATATGTTCCTACTGAAAACAGTCATTTTATGAATTATAATGCTAAAATATATTACTTTAGTTCCCCTAAACATCTCAACTGTCACAAGAGCAGAATAGTGTTTGTTGGGGACGCACATTTTTTTTGCTCTGATGATTAATCAAGGTACCACGTTGATGTATATTGTAATGGCTGCAAATAATTAACTTTCTCTTTGACTAAATAATTAACTTTACTTGCTGCTATTTCTAACTTGATTTAAAAATAAGCTACAGCACATGAATAAATAATCCAGTACCTGGTGAGGTCTTCCCAGTAGGAGTCCCACTGTTCAAACGCTGAGCTGCTGTGGACTATATCGCACTCGCCCAAACCCATGAGTTGATCCACACAGCCCTCCGCCTCCTTTCCTCCTTCCTCGACCCCCACCATGCTCTCCCCACATGGGCTCTGCCGGTGGGTTACGTCCCTGTCCTGCAAAGAAGAAGTAAAGACGGAGGGCGTGTCAAACAGGGATGAGCGAAAACGTGAACCGGTTGCGTCTAATTTCTGGAAACCTGCATCTCTGTCCAAAGGGGGAGGATGCTACTTAAGGAGAAGATGGTCTGGATTTGACAAAAAAAAAAAAAGATTTGGCTTTCCGTGTGATTTGTCTGTTTCAAGTATCAGTCAGAGAAGGCTTCTGGTCTCCAGGGTCTTGACAAAGTTTCCCAGTTTGATTCATCTTCCGCAAATTTAAATTTCCATGCCAAGAAATTAGTGCAACACCATCAGCCCTCTGCAGAAAATACAGCCTTTTTGACCCCTTGTCTTTACACGAGTAATTGGAGTAGATTACAGTAAAATATAGCATCATAAAAATTGGTTACAAAAGCCAGTAGGAGAGCCGACGGGTCATCCTACATATTCATGTGTTACTCAGCACAGAGAGCGAGGCAGTGAATCACTGCTGTTTTGTCTACGACAGGCAGGAAATTGAGGCGGACACCTGCGGCTGACAGAGCGAGCAGTGACAGGTGAGCTGTCCGTTCAAAGCTGCCTCACATCACCCACCTGTGAGCCTGGCAAATGTCACACGGATGCTAAACAATTAGACACAGATCTCGGCTTTAAATGCCACGCTGGCAGCTGAGCGGACCGCGTGCAAATGTTGACAGATTTTCAATGATAACTGTTATTAGTACTATGACCTAAAAATCTCTAAACTTTGCATTTACATACAAACTGAAAGTCTTCAATAAAACTGGCACTTTAATTATAGATTATAGAAGTCTAAGTATTTCTAAATTATTAGAATTCATGGTTGTGCTTATTATTCAGTGACCCACTCCATGTGGATGTCCTTCTTCTGTTGTCTTTTATTGTGCTGTGTGTCTATTTATCTTGCATGTATGTCTTGCTGCACCACAAATTGCCCCTCTGGGACCATATCAATGAAGTTGAAGTTGAAGTTTTGTCATCCCTGCAAACATTTGGATGTGTTAAAGCAGAAAAGCACTGTCTTCTATTTAGGTTAACCAACATGTCCTCTGTTTTGATTTCAACCCAAAATATCTTCTTGTTCGTATTTAACTGCAATATTTGAGTGTGTAGCAGGTTAACAATATATATATATATATATATTGTTAACCTGTTAATATTCAAATACATAAACTACAACTTCATCTGTGCCACAGTTCTTTGAATTGGTAACCTCTCTGGTGTCTGTTGGGAGCTTGTGCGTTCTGGATCATGTAACCTATTTTTTGTCTTTTATAAACAGCTGGAGATACTCATGCGGAGCTGAGCCGCGAGCAACTGTGACCACTCAAGTGTTTTTCCACTGCACATCATGGGAAGGTCAAACAAGCTATTTACCTTGGAGGTGTGCTGAACTTCCCCAACCACATTGAGAAGCCCGTCATGTGCAGCTCTTCATTGACCATCTCACTGTGACCGTTTCTTTTTGTACTAGTCCTCCCCAGCGATTTTTAAAACTGACCAACAACTGCAAAATTGTTCAAGAATAGCACCATATAATGTCCTGGCTGCATATCTTTAGCTGTTACACAATAAAAGGCTATCACTGTTTTGCCAGTGGAGAGCTTTTAATGTGAAGTGGAAGCCGCAACATGACGCTGATATCTGACAGTACGAACAGGAAGTGAAACTGATCTCAAATCTACAGGGATTCTGTTAGATGCTACAAAAATACAGATGGGGTTCCCCTTATGAGTTTGTGTATGTTTGTCAAACCCCCCCCTAGAAGCTTGCACGGCTTTCTTCAACATTGCTGTCTCTTTCTGAACTGAATTCAGCAACAGTTCAGCCCAGAGAACTGAGCAATGCAATAAAAATCTGAGTAATGGTAACACTCGTGTGTGCTAAGATTAATTTTTCATGCCAATATTTATATCAACGTTTAGAGGAACAATGAGAAGCATTTTAAAAGTCTTTCTTGCATGTGTGCGTGCGTGTGCGTGCGTGTGCGTGCTAGTGTGCGTCTGATTGTGTGTGTGTGTGTGTGTGTGTGTGTGTGTGTGTGTGTGTGTGTGTGTGTGTGTGTGTGTGTGCGTTTGTGCGTGTGTGCGGTCACTCACCAGTTCGTACATGAAATCTGGGTCAGAGCTGGTGGCGAGCAGATCAGTGCTGGTCAGGGCCTGGTCAGCAAATGAGTAGTTCTGAAAGGCGTCCGCAAAGGGAGGTTCCATCCCACTGACGCTAGGCTGCAACACAACAGGGAAAAAATTATTTAATGGACATTGACATCGCCAAAATCAAAATCTGATAACCAGAGCTTATGTGTTTGTTCTGTGTCACTCAAATTCAGTATTGTATTCACAATATGTAATATAGCCTGACTGATACTGGAATCAATATTTGTGGGTTTACAATATCATATAATGATAAATCAGCCAATATTGAAAGCTCCTATGGGCAAATTAAATTATTGATCAGTCTAACTCTAGTGCGTAACAGATGTACAGATGCTCTCATCTCATGTCCACTATGACTGAAGCAGATAACATATTACAATTATGTTACTGCAGTGATATGGATGATGAGGGAAAAGAAGAGCCGCATCATTTGAAGAAGAAAATCACTCCAAGATCATCTCCTCTGGAGGCTGATTGTGTAATGTTTCTATTAATTCAGCACCACAGAGAACCGCATCGTTTCATAAATATGTTTTTCCAGAGGATCCAGTGTTCACATATTCATTCACTAACCCATTCCCTCTTAGCCCATTTGCCCCCTGCAGCTGTTTGGATGCAGCGCCCACAGACGTGACACTGAACCAGGGTCAGTCTCCTCTCCTCCTTCAACACTGTCTGTCTGAGCCTGGTTTCTGAAAATCAAGCTCCTTCATTTCCATTTTGGTCCATTTTTTTATTTGCATTGTGTCAGTCAACTCAATTTTGGTTTAAAATAAAGATTTACTATGATTCCTATAGCTGTAAAGTTAAAATTCTATATTTGTATCCATCACCAAATGTTTTTTATGGTGTTTTATTTTTACTGTTTCAGACATTTCTGTTGATTTTGCAAATATTCACCAGCTGGAAATAATAAAATTTCCAAGCTGCCAAGCAATTTGTAGGAGGAAACCTGTCCACCTGTTTGGCAGTGACGGCACATTTTTCTATCTCTGGTGTCCGTCTTACCTGAGGCATTGCCAGACACAGCTCAGCGCTCCAGCAGTGGGGAACCTCTGGGTCTCCTGTCCAGTCCCAGCGGTGTGAGGTTGTCTGACAAGCACAATAAATCACTGCTGAGAGGGGACAATCGCAGAGAGCAGGTCGATGCAGCCTGCTTGGCTCGGGGGGGAGGGGTTGGGGAAGAGACGTCAGTAACGGTGCTCGACCTGGTCTGGTCTGCTGTGGTTCTCTGTGTGCTTTAAGTCTGTGGTAAAAAAAAAAAAACATAGAGAGTGCACAGAGCATAAGTATTAGAATCGAATGAGAAGGAAATGAAGAAACAACCCACCAGTAACATGCAGAGACATTTCAAACCACAGAGTTTGTTTGTGACTCTTCACCAGACTGCAAGAGGATGAACTGAGCGATGTTAACAGGTTTTTAAACAAAGAACTAATCAACAATGTCATATTTAATTTAAAAAAGACAATACATAATAAATCAACACATAAAAGTGATGATTAGGACAACAATAAATGATTCTGCTTGATTTGATGTTTGATAGATTATAACTGTTTTTCATGAAAAAGAAAATCACAGGTTCCAAAATGTGAATATTTGCTGCTTTTTTATCCAAAACTGTTGGTTTGGGGAAAAAAACTAGGAAAGAGTGTTGTCATGGTTATAATCATAAGGAGCTAACAGGCTTACAACAACATTTTAAAAGTTGAGAATAATAAACCTTTTAATTAATCACTATATTGTTTGTATTATTTATCAATGTCCATTCAGTGCCAGCCGAGCGGCATCCCTCCTTCTCTGCTGCTATTATCATGTCACCGTGCAGCTGCACAAACATATGTACAAATGGTCTGTATTTCCTAAAGGAGTGATGTGCGCCACCTTCTATTAAGCAGACAACATTTCACAGGGAAGCTGACTCATTCAGATGCTAACCGGTCCTTTCTTTTGTACCGTACAAAGTGAACGCAACAGATATTTATTAGAATTAACCTTTAGGTAGTTGTTTTTGAAGAAGATACTCTTTTTTCCATGTACTGGACCTACTCAGCTGTGACAACAGCCAGGCCTTTTTTTGGCTCACAAATATCTTCTGTATCTTTAAAGGGACACATCATGGGGAACACTGTCCGGGTGCTTCCGAAAATGCTCAGCAGGTTGCCTCCAGGCCTCCCTCTGTTTACTGATAAATGCTGGATGGGAGGCCGGGCCTCCTGACTGCATCCCCAGGGCAGGATCTAAAGCCAGCTTTTCGCTCGGCCTTTCTCTGTGGCCGTTAGGAACAACTGCAACAGCTCTGAGTGAGAATGACACGACTCAAAGAAAGAGATAGGCCAAAAGTCTGACTAATCACATACCTGGAAAGAGCTTAGTCATCACTACAAAGCATCCCGACCATGGACGTGTTCAAAAAAAAAAAATAGGACACGGGGGCCCACATCTTCGCCCTGCTGCCAAAATGTCCCAGTGGCCACCCGTCGTACTACATCAGGCCAATAAGTATTTTTGCCATGGACCTCCTTCATACAAAAGATGTTACTCATCCTGTTGTGATTTTTTTTCAGTCTTCAGTCCATGGTTTTATATTTTGTAAAGCTCCCCCCATTGCCCAGAAAAGCTATTTTGTGTGTGTTTTTGGCTGATCGGCGAGAAAAGATATTTTCATTGAAGTGAGTTGGTGGAGTTCAGTATCCAATTCTTACAATAAATCAATAATCACAGCAAGGATTTAAGTCCTTATAAGACCCAAATTTAAGACCCTTATAACCGTAACTTAATTTTAACCCTTGTCTCATTCTCTTCTTGTTTGTCATTGTCTCACTTTCCCGCACCACCTAGCAGCTGCAGCGCACGGGCTGTTTTTTGTTCCCTTCGCCAACTTTGAATAGCAAACAAATGAGAATCTGCATGGAGACATGATGACCCATGTAGCGAACAGCTGACACACACTCATACACCAGTGCCACTCCTCCCTGAGGCCTGGGGGGCGACATCACTTCCTCTCACAGGGTGCCGACTGACTCAAATGAACTCTTCACCCCTTAGATCTGTCCGCATGTATCTATTCACTTTGCACAGATACAGGAAGTGGCTGAGCTCAGTACTGGTACAGCTGAATTTGTAGAAGCAACACCTTTATAAAACACCAGAGCACATGCAAGCACACAGGTCTAGGCACATAAATATGCACGTACACACGTGACCAACAATAAATTCAGAAGCTCAACTTTGCAAAAATACAAATCTGTGGTTATCATCTTATCACAGTGTTTACTTCCTTCCTGGCCAGTTGTGTCTTGCTTCACTGGTAGCAGAAGCAGAATGACGAAACATACGGTGTGAACACAAAAATAATAACAGCATTATTCTAGACACACAGCTATCACAGAGAGAAACAGAAGGCCAGGGATCTAATAAACAGACGTGAAAAAAAAATGAGTCACAGCGCTTCACACCTCTCCAGTGAAAGCTGCACTGAATATTTTGCAGTAGCTGAGTTTGATATAATCCAACTCACCACTCAGAAGCTGACACGGGCTGTGATGTAGAACCGGATATTTATGACTGAGCCAGACGAGCCCCAAAAGATCAGAGCTGAATTTCCGTCTCTGAATTTGGTCTAACTTTGTTCACGGATGTCGACTGCCACTATCTTTTCTTGTAGCTATTATACTGAGTTTAGTTTAAAAGAAAGCTCAAAATTGAACCCTCATACATAGAGTAATGTTCACTAAAAAAGACAAACTGATGAAACGGTATCAAGTTTACATCTCAGACGTGCATAGGGGATTTAAGCAGAGTCTGAAACAAGCACCAGCTTTTGTTCTTCCAGCCCAGTTACTAAAACACTCTCCTCACTCACAGTAATTTAATTGATTCATGATTATACTGTCACAATGCAGTGTGGATACATCATTCTCTGCTGCCACAGCTCACATATTGGGCCCACAATCTGTCTTCTTCCACAATTTACAAAATGGGCTTTGGTTCTTTATGGCATCCACTAACAACTAACTTTAACACGTGGTGTCCCGACGCATCCTCTCTACAAATGTGTGATTTCCTGTGTTGATGATGACAATATTCACACACGCGGCTAGGCCCAAAATTAACTCACCCAACAGAAATCAGCATCCACCGGCATTATCTGGTAGATCGAAATGCGCTTTGCCATGCATGTATTAGAACATTAGTCAACTAGTTAAGTGGCAGAAAGAAAAGGTCTGATAATCATCATAAACATCTACAACTGATTTATTGTCATTTATCAGGTAAACAGCCGTCTTTGACAAGTATAAAAAAATTGATTTTTTTTGGTAACATGCCAGACTAAGTGAACATTTGAAGCATTTCGTCACTCACATAAATAAATCAATAGATCATGCAGTTATAACATTAATGATTAGCTGCATGATTAATACACAGTTTAAAGAAGACGTGTGGTTGGAAATTCATCATCCACTGGTAATTTTTATCCCTCCATCAGATCTAAAGAAAAAAGAAAAAAATGAAGATTTTAAATAAGAAAAGATTTTTATATTTTTTCCACCGCCAACCACTACTACTCTCCTCCTCTCCCCATTGGTTGCCGTCCGAACAAACAGAGAGGAAGCTGTGACTGCGCTGTGCTCAACTCATAGCTCCAGACAGCTCACATTCGGCGCCTCACAACATTGGACATGATCCAAGTAGGCCAATCAGCAGTGTCTTATTTGGAACGAGTTACCTACCGATACCAGTCAGTTCCTGATCCCTACGGAGATAAAAAATGAAAAAAGCAGGAGGTGCCAGTCTGTTTATCTAAAAAACAACATGTGGGAGAATCTCTGCAAATACCATGAAAGGTCAATAATACACATATCCTAAATGTGTGTGTGCACAGTGCAGAAACAGACACACAGAGCATTGATACTAACCAATGCCAAATAGGGTTGGTGTTGGTATAAAGATGTATCTTCATGGTTATTTGTATACTGCAGTTGTGTGGTATATATATATAGGCTGGTTATAATAGGGCAGCCATTTCACTGTTATTGACTATGCATTGATTATGTATCGATGTTCAGAGGTTATTTCTGATCACAACCTCATCATCATCTTTCATCACGTTGCAAAGAAAAAAAGTAAAAATAAGCAACTTTAATTTAACTGCAATTACAAAACATTAACATGATACCTGAGCATCAATTTGATCCTTTTTTTATGTGACGTATCGAAAAACTATCAGTATTTATATCAGGACGCTACTTTCAGTCTTTTCATCCAGCCCTACTGGAGAGAAAAGATAAATTTAAGAGATGACAACAGGTGGTTAGAGATTCTATCTTCTTTTCACTGAGTAGCCCTTGCAACACAGTACTGCATTAAAACCAGCTTTTATGACAGCAATTATAATAAATGATGTGTTTTGGCTTATCAGATTCCTTACTCTCACTAAACTCTACAGCTCAGTCATGATTATCCCAGTATAAGCATTTAAGAAATAACTATAAAGTATTTGTCACAGCAGACATGAATCACTTCCTCAGTTCAGACCATTAACTGTATATGGACGACATGACAGCTCTCCCAAAGTGAACCAAAAACCTCTGGATCACCCCCTGGTGGGTGGCTGCAGTAAAGGAAATGAACCCCGCCCCTCTTTGTTAGCAGATGGGACGTGGGCCAAATAAAAAAGTAAAAATACACGCCAAATAATTTTCCCAAACACGGTTCCTGTCATTTTAGGCAATGATGACAATGATTGACAGCCAAAACCGACTCGCAATTGGTCAATTGGTACCGATCACAACGGTGTAGACCCAGCCTCCAAATGATGTCACCAGCGCAAGATGGCAGTTCATGTGTCCGTGATATTTGACCTTGCACACGTCTAGTTCTTTAGTCCACAGCAGCTCTGTAACCCAACTAAGTACCTACTGTATAGGTGGATTACTGCAGGCTAGCAGGTCCCAAACCGGGGGTGGCCCTCGTTCGGTGGAATGCAATGTCCACTGCAGTGGGAATGCACAGCTTTTGTTCCGCAACAGACAATAATACTTTTTCTGTGACGACAGGTCACAGATGTGGGTCAGGAGATAGAGAGGGCTGTCTACTAATGACAAGCCTGTAATTTCAAACAACAGTTCCTCCAGTCTATAAAACATTGGAAAACAGTAAAAAAAAAAAAAAAGGCCCATTACAGTGTCCCAGAGCACAAGGGACATCATTAAATCGCTTATTTTGTCAAACCAACAGTCCCGAAAAAAATGGTATTCAATATAATGTGAAACAGACAAAGGCAGAACATTCATTTTCGTATTTTAGAACCAGGATCCATCAGACACTTGCAACTTCTGCTTTAGAAATTAACAATGAACATATTAACAAAAGCTTCGCAAGATTCAGCAAGATTTGCTCGGAAAACAAAACAACACGCAAGAAAAAATGTACTGGTGCTGTTCATCAAGTAAACACAAATCAAATCTTAAATAGGAAGAAGCCCATCTTGATCTCAAGTTCACTGTCAATATGTGCATAAAGTTTTGGGCATGTGAACGAGAAACATTTATGAAAAGAAACACATGTTCTGTTTCTTGATCAGGTAATTTCAGTAAGATTCCAAATGGCACGTGCTGTAGTAGCAGCAGCACACGTGTTTTTTGGTTATTATGAATGCCATTTTATCCCTTGTTGTTACAAAGAGATAGTAGTGGATGACCAGCTCTGGTGCAGACAACGCATCTGCTGATAAAAGCACAATGACGAGCAGTTTCCCAAAACGCTTAGATAAAAGAAAGCCAACAGGTAAACACACACACTACACAGAGAGGTATGGACGAGATGTAGACATTTAAAACATATAAAAAAGGTATTTGAACAAAATGTTCTATGGGGAAAAAAGGAGAAATAAATCACATCTATTGCATGCATTCACTTGCTTAGAGATGCACGGCATGAGAGCAAAAGCGTCACCATCACAACAATCATCACCATCCAACATGTAGGTGTAACCTTTTATCGACACCAATGGAATTGTTAATGTCACCAGCATCTCCCCAGCCTCTGCACTCAGCACAGATCCTCAGCAAAACATAACAAAACCACAATCTAACCCGTTGGGCCAACGCCCACGTAATCTCGCCTCTCCATTGGCCACGCGCAGACGACGTCCCGCCCCCAGCTGTGTCCGGCTGGCTTCCGTGACTGTCAATCACCGGAGCTGCTTCATACTAAACAGCCCGTTTCAAGCTAGGTTGAGGCAGAAGATAAACAAGTTGGAGGCCTCCATGCCCGTGGCCTACATAGCAACATTTATTAAGATATTTAAAGTCACTCACCACGAACGATGAATGCAACACTGGATCGAGCGCCGATCTATGAATTACTAATTTATATACATATGAAGAAAGAACGATTCTAACATTGACCTATTCAAGTCGGTGGTAAAAAAAACAACAACAACAACAACTAAACAACAGTTTCTTAGGGTAAAAATCCGTACGTATCTATCATCCCAAAGAAATCCAGCCTGGTTCGGGTGTATTGTTTCTCTGACATCGCATGGAAATTTCTGGCAGCGTCAAATGTGTTTTTTTTTTTTTTTCCAGCAGCAGCAGTGTTCAGTGTTTGGGGGGCGTGTACCCGTCGAGAGCACAGACTGTTCTGCCTGCGGGAAAAAAAGTCAGTGTTTGGCTTTTAACTGACTCTTCACACCGCAAATACACTTTGATAATGTACAACTAGACACATTAAATGGGCCCATCGAATTGGTGTAGGTATAATAGGTATAATGTAAAGCGATCCGGGACAGTTTAAAAGTGGAGCGTGCAAAAGCAACCTTCAATCTTCAGTGCAATCTTCTTACACAAAAGTGCCGCTTTCAACCAACTGAGTTACTTCCTCTGATGAGACTTATTAAAAATTAAAAATTAAAAAATATATAGAAGCAATGCATAGTGGGACGTTGATGTACGGCTGGTAAAGCCCCGACATGGATGTCAAGCTCAACCTGAAACGTTGGCTAACTGCACAGTTTCACTCCTCCCGGAAAAGCTCGACGAGCTGCGGACGCACATGCACTATTTACTTGGCCCGCAGCCATGTGTGATGTGTTATTAACGCGGACCTGACGGGGCTTGTGCCTCCCGTTCACCCGCAGCTCACATTAAGTATGGCCTCCACCCGCCCCCTTCCTCGTCCCCAGCTGAAGCCCGATACACAACAACAACTGACCCGCCGTTAGCTCCGAGGCTAATCCACTGCAACAAAACGCAGCGAGCGGGCGAAACACCGCCGCCCCGCGCGCCAAACGGGGCCAGAAACAGCTGCACTCACTTCACGGACGCCCCCTGCGTACGATTCTCTTCGCGCCGGACATCGTTCAGGCTGCCGTGTTGGAGATAACGAGGCCCACTCTTCAATGGAGTCCACACGCTGCCGCAGCTCTATCGGGTTTGTTTTGTTTTTCTTCTTCCTGACGGGTTCCTGGAAAGCGCGTGACTGCCCGACCACGTGGTGCCCGGCTGGGCCAATAGGAACAGAGTCGGAGGCTAGGTTGAAAACACTCCACATTTCACCAGATTCAATATACTTGAATATTATGTTGAATATCTACTTGGGCTTTAATCGAAATCCCGTGTCATTATAGTGAGGACATGAGGGGCCCATGGCTGCATTAATCTTGTAGAGGGCCCAAAGGCCTATATTAGCATTAAGGCCCACCTTTGAGATTGCTTTTATAAATGAAATTTATTATTATTATTATTATTTGACCACCACCTTACAAATCAGTTTCATCATGCACCCAGAAACCAGCCAGGGCCCTGATCTTCAAAGGTATTTTGCATAATTCATGCAAAAATTCAGATAGATGATGCAGTTTATTCTCGCTAAACTACTTTGTGTCTCTACACACAGATTGACGACTGATTCGATAAACCTGGATGAGGTGTTCTTCTGCTAACACTTCCATCTGAATGACTTGAGTGACATGGTAGCAGAGCTGGCAAATCCTTCAAGGGGATCCATCTGATCTGCCCCAAACTTCAGTCAGTTTAATCAAAACATTTTTTGACTGTGATAAATTGCAAATATTTCTTCAATGAAACAGGACGATAAATGGCCTGTACCTGAATTGGTCTGTAAATGATGGTAAATTCTGGCAGATGTTTACAATGTACCATATAATACCTGGCCCCATGTCATGTTGTTTGTTTGTTTGTTTGTTGTCAGCAGGATTATGCCAAAACTACTGAACAGATTTCCATAAAACTTGGGGGAAAGATGGGGCATGGGTGAAAAGAAAACCATTACATTTCCTTAAACTTTGCATGATATGACTCTTTATTTTTTAAGTTTTTTACCAATTTCCCAGAGAAAAATGCATGGGTTTTGATAAAAAAAAATATAGGAATATTAAGGGGACTGATATCTATGAGTGTGTGCATTTGGTGTGAATCCTAATAAAAATCAGTATCATGCAGATTTATATGTGGTGTCATAGGGGGATTGTTGAGGAACTTGACAGAGGTATGCACTCTACTGAGTGCCATTAGTTGCCATGGAAAGACGTGTACACAAATCTATGGTTTACTGAATAAAAGACATACAATACGCCTCACTTCCTCCTCATTTACTCTTCAATGTTCCAGCAGTAAGCATCAATGCTAAGTGTTGGGGGGTTTTCCCCCAAAAGACTTTCATTTTCAAGTGTGTATCTGAAATGATTTCACGAAGAACTTGAACTCCACCGTCAAAAGCATTCTTTAGACACAGAAGCTCTCTTACAAGCATGCACTGTTAGCTGGTCCATGTAATTATTTTATGGTGGGGGTTAAGTTAAGCAAGCCTTTTAAATTCCCAACGTACAAGCCTTAGTTGGCCAATTTAGCTTTGCATAAAGGCAGGAAACAGCAAGAGTGGCTCTTCTAAAACTCAATAATTAGTCCAAAAACCTAAGTTTAACAATTACAAACTCTTAGCCAGTCTTTTTTGGCTGCCCCGAACATGTATAAAGTAAGAAGAATACACTCAATTGGTAGTTTATTAGGTACGCACCTAGTTAAAACAAGAAAATGTAATTTCTGAAGATATTGCAATGGGATTTCTGCCTTCTGCACCAGCTAAAGCTAAACTCAATTGGTAATATAAGGATGATTGGCTTACACCAGTGATTTTATATGTCTGAGACTGGGGGCCTCCCTTCAGTCAAAGCTTGGAAAAAAAAGGTAACCCCCTCACGCCACCTTTGTTCACTTGCCCAGTTTCGCTCAATTTCTGGATGTCTACGCAATCGTGATTGTGTTACTTGATCCCATAGACACTCAACAACTGAGCAAAAGAAAACCTGGTTGTCGTTTGAGATATAGCTTCAGACTCCTTTTAAATCAATAAGCAATTGTTAGTTTCTTACTCAGAGAAAGTGGTAAAAACGGTGTTATAATTAACTAGAGTAGGGCACACACCTCGACCGAGGCCAACCCGCACCAAATTACACACACTCCTAGTCCATTATATGCCAAATTAGTTTCATCAAGATATATGCTTCACTACCAGGAAAATTGGTGTAAAAACAAACAAACAAGTTTGGTGGTTGGGGGATCATGTTGCATCCCTGTCACACGTCTGCTGCAGTTGCTTTTGTTTCTTGATTTTGATGCTCGCCACTTCCGTCCACAGACTCTCGGCTCTGAGCCATGGCAACTGACACGAGAAACTGAAAGGACAGGGCTCTTTCGTTACTTTTTGTTACTTTTCGTTACTTTGGTTACATTTCGTTACTTTTGTCACATTAATTATGTTTAGTTACTTTCGTTATTTTTCGGTACTTTTCGTTATTTTCGTGACTTTTCTTACTTTTAGTTACTGTCATTACCTTTCGTTACTTTAGTTACTTTTCGTCACTATAGTTACTTTAGTTACTTTTCTTTACTTTTCGCTACTTTAGCTACTTTTGTTACTTTAGTACCTGCGCCATGTCTGGGTCGTACCTGCGGTGTGTCGTTCCTCGGCCCTGGCAATTTGGTCTTTTACCGGCCCAATTTCAGAATGGGGTGATATCTTCTTTATAATTGCAAATATCAGGCTCGTGAGATTATGGCACCGGCAGCATGCGGCGCACTTACAGGCTTTCATAATTAAATAATACACACACTGAAGCAATTCATAAAACGTTCAAATAAACCACCATGGCACCATCTCGGAATAGATTGGAAATGTATATGCTCTCATATCTTTGTTGAACGTGACACTCAAATACAGATTACTGTACTCGGGAACAACAGGTATACCACACAGGCTTCAGATAATCTCCTGTAGCCTAAAGAAAGTTCGTTTATACTGTTCATTATTAATTCAATAAGTACAAGCAAGCAACCAAGCAAGACTGCAGAAGTCGACAAACAAAAGAAAGGCGTCGTTCCCACCCCTGTCCTCTAGGTGGCACTGTAGGATTCGCTTCAGGCTGCCAAGGGGCCGCCCGGTGCTCTCTTACCTCGTACTGATGATGTGTCGAATCGTGTCACTTCCTTGTCCCCGTCGTGTTCAGTTGTGATTGGAAGTGGAGTTCACTGAAATGCCCACAGAGTAATGCAGCTACGAGAGCTTGTTATTTAGTGCTGCCACCGTCTAAACGATATATCTTCTTTTTTTTGGTAAACCCTGGGAAGCCGGAGCACAGGCTCCACAGACGCGCGAGCTAGCTGTGTAGCTAGGCGGTCTGTCATTGGCTGCTGGGAAACTTATGGAAACATGGATTTCCTCTGTGATATAGTCCAAGCTCTGCTCGCATTGGCAGCTCTAGGTTTCATTGTGGTAAGTCGTTATGATAATGAGTTATTGTTGTGTTGGCAGCGATCTGTCGCAGCTTGGTTTGGTATCTGTCATGTGAAGCAGAAGCTGTCCTGATTCATTTCCTGTTTGGACCACTGTGGACTTCTCTCTCTGTGCACTTTTCCCATGTTAGTTGTCCTTTGTCAATGTCTTAACTATCTCTTTGCGTCTGTTTATGAAGCCCAACCTCGAGTTAGCACTGAGGGGGACATCATTTAAAATGCCCCAGAGCAGCTGCAAGAGAAGATAATTTCTTAAAAGCAGTTAAACCTACCTTGATTTACTTAAAACAACATGAAGATAACACGCTTGTCCAAAAATGCTGCCCTTTATTCATCTGGTAAAAAGAAGAAGAAGAAGAAGAAGAAGAAGAAGAAATACACCTGTGTTCTAAATACTGGAAGGCAGGGGTAACAAGAGTGCCACTCTCCATTTACAGGTGCTCATTGTTGCACATGTCACCGCGGAGATGGTGAACCTGACACGCCACGAGAAGGAGAAACACTTCCTCACCGCCTCAGGGGAGAAGGAGATGTTCCCCAGCCTGCACGATCCCCATTCCAGGGAGCTCTCTGTGGTGATCCCAGCCTACCAGGAGGAGCTCCGCAGTGAGTGGTGGGAGGGGGGTACAACCATGCTTCGGTCAGGCTCCTCTGTTACCTGTGCAGTGGCAGACATTACCCACTGAAGTCCACACAGCATTCAACTTGACTTGAATGGGGACTTAGCAACACTATGTTGGATGATATCTGTGTAATTGCATTACATGACACATTTACAGGATAAAAGCTGTGAAAGGATATCGGACCCATAAGCCAACTGATAACTTTGTTTGCTGCTTTGTAAATAATAACTGCACCATTTACTTTGTGTTGATGTTGGTGAATTGTGGACCATCCGTTGACTATCACAGTTGTGCAGGTTGGTGCTGTTTTACATGGTTTGCCTTGAACCGGCAGAAGGTTTGAGACTCTAATGTGAGTGTGATTGTGTGTCATGGCAGTGCCTGTGATGTTGGATGAAGCTATGGAGTACTTGGAAAACAGACAGGTAAGTGCTCAGCCTCATACGGGCAGTGTTCAGTTAAATCCTTACCTTAACGTAATTGTTGTAAAAGCTGCACAAGTATTTTTACTGACATAAGAAAAGCATTTTTATTATCCTCTGTAAAGGAAATGAAAGAAAACGTTTAAGGCATGCTGTTATTCTCAAATGGGTCAGTAGGTGGCAGCATTCAACTCTAAATGTGTCTGTGGTGAAACAACTCTGTTTTTTTTTCCTTACTGCAGAAACAAAACCCATCTTTTACCTATGAGGTCGTTGTGGTTGATGATGGCAGCAAAGACAAAACCACAGAGGTGATCATTTTTTTATTCCTTTTATTTGAGAATGTGACCAAGCACATTTTTTCTCGGCTCACTTTTGCTTCTTAAGCATTTCAAAGTGATGGCCGCAGAGGTTTGTGTTGTGAGTTGAGAACACTGTTGTGATGTCTTGCCAGGTTGCTTTGCGGTACACTAGGAAGTATGGTGCAGATAAAGTGCGGGTGCTGACGCTGGTAAAGAACAGGGGCAAAGGAGGAGCTGTGCGGATGGTGAGACGCTCAAATTACAGTATGTCTGATATCAGCAGCACAAAAGCAATAGATAGGAGTTTCATTTGTATTGATTTGTATTTTTTTTCTCTGTCTCGTTTGAAGGGAATGCTCAGTTCCAGAGGTAAAGTCATTCTGATGGCCGACGCTGACGGAGCCACAAAGTTTTCTGACATTGACAAAGTGGAGGCTGGACTTAAAGACCTTAACCCAAAACCGGTGAGGCTGTGCTCAGTTTTATTTGTTGCCTCTTACATACCTGTATCAATAGAAGGCGGTTAGAATATGACCATTCTTGAAATCCCTCTATGTACATTTAGGAGAATATGGGCATTTCCTGTGGTTCCAGAGCTCACCTGGAGCAAGAGTCTGTCGCTCAGGTAATTGTCTTGACTGGAGTCCAGTGTGTTGTACAGTATTGTCTTTTTAACCATGAAGTAACCTCTGTTGTCTCTTTGCAACACAGCGATCCATGTTTCGCTCATTACTCATGTATGGCTTTCACTTCCTGGTGTGGTTCTTCTGCGTGAGAGGCATCAGCGACACTCAGTGCGGCTTCAAGCTTTTCACACGTGAGGCTGCACTCAAGACCTTCTCTTCTCTCCATGTGGAGCGATGGTAAGGTCTTCTGCTCCACCACGGAAATGTCATGAATTCGTATAATGGCACAGTTTTGTGTGACAGCTTGGTGCTGCCACCATGAAAAAAATGTAATGTGATTATGGCGGGACTGGCAGCAACTCACTGTTGTAGTTTTATGCCTTGTAAATCTGTTAATCTGTTGATGCCGCATCTTTGTGAATTAAGGTTTACTAAGAATCTATCTGTAACTTGTTTCAGAAAGAAATCAAGCAATTTTCTATGATATTATAGACAGTATCATGCCTATCAGAAGTTTGAAACTGCCTTCATAGTCTGACTAGTCAACAAAGAGGGGGAATAAAAACATTTCTAAAAGTGGAAAGCCATGATGGCACCAAACTCTATGGACCAATTAAAAAAAGATGGCGAGTAAAGGAAGATTTCAATCAACCTGACCTACACAGTCCTGAGAAAAGGTCTGATCAGGCCACATGTGGCATCGTTTTGATCCAAGTCAGAAGGTTTTATCTGATCAGATATTGTCAACATCCTACAAATCTGACCCAGCAGTTGATGCTACTTCACAGTTTTGGTCACCGAGGATTGTTGGACACCCTTAGGTCACTGTAAACATGTGTACGCTCTCTTTCTTTTCACAGGGCTTTCGATGTGGAGCTCCTGTATATTGCCCAGTGTTTTAAAATCCCCATAGCAGAGGTGGCAGTCAACTGGACTGAAATAGAAGGTAGGTTTTTTTTGATGGAATATGTGCACACGTGTGCTACATATTTGTAGTTCTATAAATATCTCTGCTGGGTGTGTTTGCAAGCCTGTGATTGACTTTTATCTTCTTGTTATATTGTCCGCAATCATATATCGTTGTAGGAGTTCAAACTCACCCATCTTTGTGGTTTTTACTTTCTTCAAAGATTTTCTTTTTTCTTGTCTGTTTTCTTTTCCTCTTTCTTTTTTGACTGTAACAAATTTAAAATGACTGTTGCATTCCTTAGCCTAGTACAGCTGTGATTCTTTATTTTCTCATGACACATTTGCATGGCCTAACTGCATGAGATGTCGGCAAACAAGCATGTTTCCATTATTTGTCCCTTTTAAAGTGCCTGTGCGTTTGCTCCGCCAGGGTCCAAGCTGGTCCCGTTCTGGAGCTGGCTGCAGATGGGTCGAGACCTGATCTTCATTCGCCTGCGCTACTTCACCGGAGCCTGGAAACTGGAGTCACCGCATAAGACTGACTAGCCTATCACACAGGCCCTGGTATCCTAGAGACAGCCTATGATAGGGCCATCGAACCTTTCGATGAGGTGGGATCAACAACCGTGTCCATCGTACACTGTAATCCACATCAAAGAATACAGAGTACAGTGAGATACTTTCTTCTCCGGTCCAATAGTCACTGGAGGAGAAGAAGTGAAGACACAGTTGACGGTTCCTCGTGGTCCTGCCTTTTTTAAAATTTCGGATGTTGGCTTGTGATGGCCACTGTTACACGCACATTTCTGTCACCACGGCTTACAGAATGTCCGTATGAATAATCCGTTTACTGAGTTACTTCATGTTTATTTTGTGGCCAATCAGTTGTAAGTCACAAACGTGGAGGATCTGATAATCAGAAAATTGTTAAATGAGGTTTTCGAAAGGGAGAGATTGTTTTTTGTTTTTTTTGAGGAAACATGGTAGTGGGGTGATGGGTTGAATGACTTGAACTAAAATAAAAAGAAGTCAATGTTTGATGCTTTGAAAGTCATTATTAACCTGACTAGTGCTGCAACAATTAGTCAATAGACAGAAAAGACTGTTTTGATAAATGATACATCATTTAAGGTTTATTTTTTTAAAGCGGAAAATACCAAATATTTTATGATTCCTGGATCTTTAATGGCCAATTAAGCGGGTAAATTATCATCAGATTAGTTAATAAGTAAAGTCGCCCAACTATTAACAGTGAACAAATGGTTTGTAAAAAAGTTGACCTCTTTAGCTTCCCTGCGACCGTGGGAGGATGTTTGAGAGTCAATGAGTGACAACGGCAAAAGAACGACCTGAGGCCGTGTAATATCTCTGTTCATACTATACTGTGAGATCTTTCATTTTGTATTTGTCGAAAAGCCTCGCTTGCAGAGTTCTGGACCAGTCGGGAGCCAAGCCTGATAAGAACTTTTTTTTGTAACCGAACCTGTTAAACAGTGATAACGTGAAACTTTGGTAGGATGTGTTGTGACCTCTTGTCAGTCCGCGTCCTGTGTCTTTGCTCTTTGTCACCCTGCTATTGTTGACATTTTGCTGCAAAGCTTTTAACAGATGCCCCTTTATCTTAATACAGAGGCTGCACAGTCATTGACAAAGCATAACCTCGGGTCACTGGTTCTGAGATTACCACAGGGTCTCTATCATTACAGAGAATACTCGGGTCAGGAAGATGTCTATTTAATATAAGTGGTAGAATTCGCCAGGATCTGACTTGATTTACAGGTTAATTTATCTGGAATATAAATAGATGTAAAGGCTAAATTCCTGAAAGTAAGTTACCAGGGATCTGTTTGGGGAGGCGGTATCATGAGATTGTTTTTTTTCCTTGAAAATTGAAGAGAGCATAAAAAATCCCTGGATATTAATTGCCAAAAATCATCCCTTTTTTTCCTGTTTCCTATGCCCCATATATATTGACATCTTGGAAAATGTCAATTTGCAATTTTTTTTGCAGTCGTAGTGAATGAAGCTTCTTCACAGTGCTGCCTTCTTATGGGAGCCTGAGGTCTACATGGTTCCTGCTGATGCGGATGTCTCTGGGGCCCCTCGGAGCCCCCAGGGAGAGCATCCTGTTTGTGCTCTGCCTCTGTCTGCAACACAACAAGAGACACAGGCGGCGACGAGCCATGACACGGCTGCGCCTTCACAGTTTCCTGACGCGGTGAAAATGTGACAAATTAAAGATTTGCAGTGTAGGTGGAAGGAAATTAATGCAATTTTTTTCACTTTAATTTCTGTGTGATGCCAAAATTGATGCTTGAATTAAAAAGAAACCGCTTTATTGATGGACATGACAGATGTTCTGCAGGTGTGAATTAAAATAATAAACCAGACTTATTTCTCATCAAATATTTCTCTATAGTTATTTCTAAAGGACCCTTTTTCACTGGGACCTTCCCTGAGGCCCCTGGGACCAGACATCCTGGGCTTCGACAGACTTCCACCTCTTCGGGACACAGCGGCATCTTTGAGGACCCACCTGGTGATTGGCTGGTAAAATACATATATGTATATCTATATATATATACACATATAGATATGTATATATCTATATGTATATATATGCTATATCATACGGTTTTAGCAATGATCCCCGAGGAGGTTTCACTTTGTGCCCGGAGTATTGTTACGTTCCGCAGCAGTTGCTGTAAACTGTGAAAATGTCAAACTTGTAGACTCACTGTCGCCAGCCGGGGCTTGCGTCATTAACTGGACCAGTCACGGCACTCCCAATACAGGATCGTATCCATCCGCGTGTGCCTCCCTACAATAGATAATTGAGAGGAAAGAGGCACGCACGCACGCACACACACACACACACACACACACACACACTGACTGTTGTATTTGTCAATATAGAGTGAGACTGCGGATTGTCCCTCCTGCAGGCGACTTTCTATTGTCCCATTATTTAGGGCCACAGGTGTAGGGGCTTGTGCACGTGCAGGCGAGCACATATAAGAGAAAAATTGAGTTATTGATTTTTTGTTTTTTACTTGGTTGCAGTTGCAAATAACCTGTCGTATAACTTCTAATAAAAAAAGTTATTGATATTAGACCAATCAAGCAAGGGATGGATGCATGACATCCACCATCTTATCCTTATATCACACATGTATAAATGTATTTATATCTTATTCATAGGCTAAATGTGCGGTACAAAGAAAAAGTCTGGGGGAAAAGAGGGAACAGGTGGGGTTGTTGTTCTTCCTCCGTTAGTTCAAACCGTGGAATACTCAAAAGCGGTTAGAGTGTGGATGATTCAGACTCAGGTGGCGTGCACACGGGAACACACGCACGCACGCGTCTGCGCGTGCACGCCGCTGCGAGGCCTGAATCTTTGAAATCCATGAAAGTCCTGGGAAAAGCTCCAGGAGTGGGGGGAGGCGGAGGGATCTCGCATGCAGGGCGCTGCGGTTCCAGCCAAGCTGACGCCGCCGAGGCTGTGTGGCGCTCGGTCGGAGCCGCTGCTGGAGGAGTGGAGGCTCCGGGCTCCACCGAACCTGCGTCAAGGTGTCTGCAGGGGACCGGGGCAAGACCGGAAGGCGACCTTTCACAATAAAGGCGGATGTGAGCGCGATGGATTGCTGGCCTGGGTGTGTAAGTGTGCCAAATTAAACACAGAATATTGAAACGTTGTAATCATTCTAAGCCATGTTTATGGTTGTTGTACTCTTTTTTTTGATAAATATATTTCAAAATTATTAGCACATTTTAACATAAAAATGTGCATATCAAAAAATATAATACTCTGTTTGACTAATTCATAAGTTGTCGATTATTCTTCAAATGTGACATCTCAGAAGACGCAATATAACCATATAAGGAGCTGAAAAATCTATATTCTGCAGTGTAAAAAAAAATATTAGAGAACATAATACTTTATTTTCCACATTCAACTGGTTTACTTGCCCCCTGTCTTTTATATAACAAATGAACCACGCACCTGTCATTCACTGTGTGTTCGCTTCCCCTGCCACACTGCATGACAATGTACTGTTTATTAACAAAGCTTTAATTTGAAATCTGCAACCGGATGCAGTTGATTTATTGAGACCGGCTTGACGCGTTAACGTCAACACATGCTCGCAGACACAAACACATACACCTTCGCTGCCTCATCAGTGTGCCGGCTCGACCTGCAGACAGGGGATCTGTCTCACGCACCGGACTGTCTGCGGTGCACTTGTTACCACGACAGAGGTGAGAATTTTTTTTTAGTTTCATTTACTGTATGTATTTACATCTCCAGAAATGATTGTTTTTGGCACACACGCCTATATGTTGTTGTGAGTTTGTTGCATTGATCAATATTTAAAATTGGTGCTAAATACCCTTTGCCCAGCTGGCACTGTTTTACAACTTATTGTGGGATACATATTCTAACATCAGTATAATTATTATATAGTGAGATGACTGCTTTAATAAAGTGTGGTCTTGTAGGTGAGAATTTATGAAAAATCAATTGCAATACTTCAATTTAAGAAACATCAATGGTACAGTAATGAGGATATACTCTTTGGTGCATGCGTCTGATTGACCGGTTCGGGTTCTGCCTGTAACAAACTATGACAATAATGAATGTTGATGCCATGACAATAATGAATGTTGATGCCAAGTTCCCAGCCAAGGTGAGTGGCTATTGGGTTAAACTGCACAGCCCCGGATTTTGTCGCGGCACAAATGAGCGGTTGTAGTCGTAGTAAAGGAAGCTGGCGTGTTTACTTTTTTGGGCAGGGGGTGTCCTGGTGATAAAGCATTAGGTAATTAGCCTATCTGAGGCTGCAGACTCAGTGACGCCAGGCTCCACGAAGCGGCGGCGCGCTGATGGCGCATCCAGCGCGTGTGCGCTGTTTCCGTCACTGTGCAAAGCGCCGCGGTCTTGTCCGGTTTGTCTGCGCCGGTGAAGGTGACTTACACCGAGTGACCACTCCACTTATCACCCGCGCACATTTTAACAACTAATTCTAATTGAAAAGGGCACACGGTTCAAACATTGTTCCCGTTGTGTCTTCTACATCAGAGAGATTGGTTGTCCAATAATCCTAAAACTGCGGTTCATCTTTGTAAAGTCTTTTCCTGCCAAGATGTTGGTTTTTTTTTCAATCTACATCAGGCATGCATTCACAGTACAGACCAGAGAGAGAGAGAGAGAGTAAACGAGCAGATATAATCTGACACGCAAGGAGAAGTACAGTACAACAACAACAAAAACGTGTTCTCCCGGCGCATGTGTAATGCTCATGTGCCGCAGGACGTTGCGCCACATCAGATGAAATAAGCTGATCGACACAACAAACTCACCGTGGCGTCTCAGACATGATATATACTGACTGTCAGTGCAGGAGTATCTGAGAAAAGACTGAGGCATCAGTGGTACTGGAGTGATGTGCACCGAGAATGCCTCTGATTGAAGTAAAACACAATGGAATTGAGTGAATATTTAATATCCCTTTTTTATATATTGTCCATACTTTATTGATTTCATACCCATTTCCAAATAGATTTCTCGATGGACAGAGAGATGCAGACACAAACCCAGGGAGCTCTCTCTCTCTCTCTCTCTCTCTCTCTCTCTCTCTCCCTCTGTCTGTCTCTCTGTCTGCCTCCCTCCCTCTCCCCCTCCTATCCTGTGATGTGTTCTGGCCAGACAGTATGGCTCCTGGGCGTCAGTGGCATGATCATAGAAAACAGAGGCCAGAGAGGACATTCCTCATTGCTGGTGGATCTAAGAAAATGAGCCTGGCCTATCTTGCCCCGCACTCTCTCACTCTCAGTCAGACAGTTTTGGTTCAGGTCTCGTTTTCCTCCACGGAGAAAGAAGAAGAGTCATCAGTGTGATGCAGACGTGCTCTCAGTGCTGAAGCAGCCTCCTTATCACGGAGAGACTTCTCTGATGGCCAGATCATTAAAATGAGCAGAGTTTGGTAACGTGGTGTCCAGTCTTTAATTCCATCACTCCAGTCCAGTTCATCACATTAGTAACTCCCTTCTCTACTTAACCTCTGAACTCCTTCTCTAACCGTTTTGGGTTCAATTAGCAGTTAATTCTGTCTTTTTTCTCTCTCTCTCTCTTGCCAGGTGATTGGAACTTGACCTGGATTTCTGGCTGCGTGAGGAATAGCCTTTATACTACTGGAGGTTTTCAAAAAAACCAAGGGCTGCCGGATCCCTTCTGTGCCAACACAGAGAGGAGATTTAGGGTTTGTGCTGCACTGGCGGGAATCCAACTCCTCCAGCAGCACTGCTCGGAAGTAGCAGCGGAACACCAAGAAAAAGAAAACAGAAAAGGCCTCTGTTTACAGAGACTCTACCTCGCTACCTCAATTATCCCTACCTCTGCTCCTTTTCTGTCCTGGCTACTCATTTGCCTGTCCCGAGGGGAACTTTTATCTCGTCAACATCACCCATCAGCCCATCTCGCCTATTTATTCATCTCAAAATGAACTCCTCAAACTCCATTACATCCCTGTTCTCCTTCACCAGCCCGGCTGTGAAGCGCCTGCTCGGCTGGAAGCAAGGCGACGAGGAGGAGAAGTGGGCGGAAAAGGCCGTGGACTCTCTGGTGAAGAAACTCAAGAAGAAGAAAGGGGCAATGGAGGAGTTGGAGAGGGCACTCAGCTGCCCCGGGCAGCCCAGTGAGTATCACAGTGTCCTGCGCGCAGCAGTCTGGAGAGGATTTACGGGACGAGAAATGTTTTTTGGCTTTAATATTTGACTGTTTCTTGTGCAAAACATGATACTTTAGCTTTCTGGACCTCTAAACATTAAGGAAATGAAACAAGAATCAATCTCTTTGGTGGACAAGTAATGCTTTATGTTATGGGTCCGAAGTTAAAAATGTTGGGGGACAGACGTCTCTTGTCAATGTGTTCTTGCACAAGACCTGAAACCAATTCTAAAGAAACTATATTTTGAACAGCCCTAAAAAAATTCACATCAGAAACATTATAATTATACTCGTCTCATTATATTGTGTTGAAAACGTGATAAAATGAAATCTTATTTAGAGTCTTGTACATAAGCCGAACATATACAGTAATAAATACAAAAGTACAGCAGACTTAATCCTCATCTTACAGCATTTTCCGAGTGCACTAGAGGTAGTAACTCTTTGGGAAATGCTTTTCATACAAGACAAAGTGTTAAGAGCAGTTTGACAATGGCCTCAGCACAATAAAGGCTTCAAACAACACAATGGACTATTCTGTGAAGCTGCCGTTTCATTTGAAATCCTCCAGGCAAGTGTGTGACGATTCCCCGGTCGCTGGACGGCAGGTTGCAGGTGTCCCACAGGAAGGGTCTGCCCCATGTCATCTACTGCCGGGTGTGGCGCTGGCCCGACCTGCAGTCCCACCACGAGCTGAAAGCCCTGGACTGCTGCGAGTTCCCGTTCGGCTCCAAGCAGAAGGACATCTGCGTCAACCCCTACCACTACAGGCGCGTGGAGACTCCTGGTACGCACGTCAGCAAAGAATAGCGTCTAACCTAGTTTTACAGAGTGAGGTAATTGTTGACATTTTTATACGGCAGCTGTAAAGCCTTTATGGGTTCTCAAATGGTGGCAGGACATGTGATCCAATGCAGCGTCCCCAAGCCCAAGAGGATTTGTAGTAATATGATCTATCATAAGAGCAATTTGCAACTTGCTCCGTGTCTCCCTTTGTCTTTTTTTTTTTTTTTTTTGTTTTTTTGCGCCCTCTTTACTTTCCTCTTTCCTTTCCCTCGTCTCCTCCTCAGTGTTGCCGCCAGTTCTGGTCCCACGCCACAGCGAGTTCAACCCGCAACACAGTTTACTGGCGAAGTTCAGGAACGCCTCTCTGCACAGCGAGCCTCTGATGCCCCAGAACGCCACTTACCCGGACTCCTTCCCTCCGCTGCCCTGCTCCGCCTTCTCCTCCACCTCTTCCTCCCTCGGCCAGTCTCCCGCCTCACAGAGTTACCCCAACTCCCCCAACAGCTCCGCAGAGCCTGGCAGCCCGTATCACATCGCAGGTAGGGAGCCGAGACGAGCAAGTCGACCCGTTCAAAACATCTATCTGTCACGAAAGGCGGCGGCAGGTTTAGATGCACCTCAGCGGCTCAATGTCAAGTCTCGTGAGTGTGTGTGTGCGCGCATGAAGCGGTGATTTGTGACATGCTTTTTCCCAGCAGAGACTCCCCCGCCTCCGTACAGCATGATGGAGACAAGTCCTCCAGAGGATGTGAAGCCCAGCAACTCCACAGGAACCACTAAACTTACTTTTTCTGCTCCACACACAGGTAACCTCAGTTCAAATAAGCAGATGTAAATAGAAACTAGACGTGTACAAAATAAGTAGTGGGTGTATATGTGTGTGTATTAGATGGTAGGAGAGTGTCAATTGAGACTCAATTCTGAGGCATTGATTCCTTCATATCCGTAATATCTCTGCTTGTATTAGCCACCGCGCATAATGTTGCAAATCAATGGCAGGACGCTTTGTGACAGATTTATGGATTTGTAGGCTTTTTTACATCAATGTGATAAAGTATTTAAAATTCAATAGAGCATAGGATGGAACGTGTTCTTGGCTTCCAAGTCAGCCCGCCTCCTTCTCCCGTGTTCCTAGATTTACGGCCTGTTTGCTACGAGGAACCGGAGTACTGGTGTTCCATAGCTTACTACGAGCTCAACAACCGAGTGGGGGAGACTTTCCACGCGTCGTCCCGCAGCGTCTTGGTGGACGGCTTCACGGACCCGTCCAACAACAAGAACCGCTTCTGCCTCGGCCTGCTGTCCAACGTCAACCGCAATTCCACCATTGAACACACACGGAGGCACATAGGCAAAGGTAGGCTGGTGGACTCGTGCCACTCCTGCTTATCTGTACACACTCTTTTGCGTAACTTGGGTTTTTTGTGTGTGTGTGTGTGTGTGTGAACGGCACCCAGCATACATTAGGTCAGAGCAAAAACCGGGGGAAAGATTGTTTGCCAAAATGAATCGCACATTTTTTTTTAACAAAAACACCACTCAGCTTGTCTTCCTGTGCTGGATCCCTCAGGCCACATAGTGTTTTTTCTCTTCTTTTTTTTCTCATGGTGAATAAGCAAGCCTGCTTTTGTTGGACAGACATCAAGAGTCTGTGTGGGTTACAGTTAATCTTTGCACTGTGAGGATGTGTGTGGTTTCGAATGATAGGGGTGACACAAAGGGTTTGAGGGAATTTGGTCCCCAAGTCACAGACACTACTGACACGACTCAGACATTCCTCATTTACAAGCAAAGATGCCCTTGTGGTTTTTTCCCTCTGGCAGAATGTGAGAAGAATGCAGCCTTTGCAGTTTGTGAAACGTCAAGAGACTGAATATGTTTATCTTTGATTATGTGTTTGCAGCACTTTTTGTCTGGCTGGATGAGTTTTGTTTTCACGCTCTTTTGACACGCCGTGACATTTCAGCGTTTGTATTTGCATCACAGTCAAAGAACTTTGTTTTGTTTCTAGACATTCGAGTGTGTCATCATGACTTTTTGGATCTTCTCCTCCACCCCCCTCAGGCTTACACCTGTACTACGTGGGCGGCGAGGTGTACGCCGAGTGTCTGAGCGACAGCAGCATCTTCGTCCAGAGCCGCAACTGCAATTTCCAGCACGGCTTCCACGCCACCACCGTGTGCAAGATCCCCAGCGGCTGCAGCCTCAAGATCTTTAACAACCAGCTGTTTGCGCAGCTCCTCGCCCAGTCCGTCAACCACGGCTTCGAGGTCGTCTACGAGCTCACGAAGATGTGCACCATTCGAATGAGCTTTGTCAAGGTACTGAGCCTCCTTCGAAGCATGATTACACCGTGGGGGATATGTTTGGACTGCAGTCGCCTGAAGTCATGTTTAGCATGTCAAATCCCACTGTACCCGAATTAACTCCCATTAAATGTATTAATCGTTTACGGTTTGTGTCCTCTCCTCAGGGCTGGGGTGCTGAATACCACCGTCAAGATGTGACCAGCACCCCCTGCTGGATCGAGGTGCACCTGCACGGGCCCCTGCAGTGGCTGGACAAGGTGCTCACACAGATGGGCTCCCCGCACAATCCCATCTCCTCGGTGTCATAACACACAATCACACTTTTCAGTGTGGGCTCTTCGCACAGGTAGTCGTAGATTCTGTACGCTCCTCTCTGTCCCGTGCTCCCTCTCTAGACACCTTGCTCCAAATTTGAAAAAAAAAAACCAAAACTAATGTTACCGGCTTTGTCGAACCGTGCAGCAGAACTGAAAGATGCGTAGAATTGAAATTTATTCAGCTAATTTAAAATGTAGTTAAAATGATCAAGTGCTCTTTATTTTCAGTATGATGATGCATTTATCTTCTGTTTTCATCGGGACATGTCAACTGCACTCCAAGACGAGAGAAATTGGGATTTGTAGGTACAAGACTGTAGTATGTATTGTGTTGTATTGTAAGTGTTGACAAAATGTTTGACGTTGTGTACTGGTTGTTTTTTCTTCATTCCATTAAAGTGTTTTGTGTTTTTTTTCTTTAAGCATCTTTTTAAGATCTGAATATATATGCCTTTTTCCTCACATTAAGGAAAACAAATATCACCTAAAGATAAGGAGACATTTTTCAATGTTAGCACCATCATTTTATTATTTAAATACACTTCATCTTTAAAACACAAGAAAAACATACACGACACTACTTCTTCCTGCCATTTTTCAATACACTTTGAATTAAGCGATTGTGAAATGATCTCAGAAAAGGCATGATTTAAAAAATGCTGGGTAAAAGACATGTCCTGAGACTCGCTTGACTAAAAAGAGGCTACAGAAATGCATTACACAAACCGACCAAAGGAAAACCACATAAACATAAATTACACAAGATGAAAAAGGATGAAAGCACTGCACAAATAACACTAACACGAAGAAAGAATCTAGAATTGTTTGAAAAGACAAGATCAAATTAAGTTCAGGACTATACTATACTAACAAAGTCTTCAAGTCAAGTCTCCATATAAATAAGAGAGAGGGGGTTTGATGGTGTTAACCAAAATGTAAAATGTAATTATATTTTATAAACAGCACCAGACATGTTTTGGTTCACATCAGCTCAGTTCAGTCCATGTCCCTCCCATGCCTTCAGCCTATGATGGGTGTGTGAGGAGGTTCATATTAACAGCATATGGTTACTATAAATATTAACACATCTAAGGCCAGTGTGTTTGCATTGACCGGCCGCTGTCAGCAACCCTGGAACTGCCCCTGCGATTGGCTGCGGTTCTGTGTGGCCAGGAGCTGCTGCTGCTGCTGCAGGAAACTGATCACCTCTGGACTTCGGAGGAGCGACTGAAGGGGACACACACACACATTAAAATTTCAGTGTTAAATGCGACAACAATAATATTTCCGTACACACTTTACTGTCTTGTTCTGCCTTAACAGGGAAGAGAGCTTTTCTGCTGTGCATGGCAACATCACAGGTTCTAATACAAGAGAGAAAGACAGGAGAATGAAAAGCATTGGAGGGGCAACGTATAACCTGAGTGCACGCTGCACTGTATATAACCCAGGCAATGCTAACGTTTTTATATTAATAATGTTATTTCACGATGAATTCCTCATGATTTAATTTATGCCAAATTATGTTGCATTACTGGTTAATCTAAATAAACGGTAGATCATATCCTTAATGTAATTTGTTGTAAAAGATATACAATGTCATTTTCTGAGTTAATTATTTTTTGTTCTATACAAGCTTGAGTTCGTGTCTATAGTCCATGACATTTTTCTGCCTTCTTTGTCACCATGTGAGGGGGAATAGTTTCCTGAGCATTATAAGAGTTCTATCGTCTCTTTAGTCATATGATGTGCAGAGATATCTTAAGAAATGTGTTTCTCTGACCATATCTTTAACTGATAAACTCCAAAAGTTTATCAATAGTCAATAATCCCAAATTTGGTGAGAATGCGCCATGGGTTAATTAGTACACGTGAAAACAACAATAAAACTATAATAATAAGGACAATCATATACACATGGGTGACAATAAAAGGGAAATGCTGAGTAATGAGAGGAGGAAGAGGAAAAATAAGAAACACTTCCTTACAAGAAGGGGGCATTTTCATTGGATGTTTGTGGTGGCCCCCCTTTTTTTTGGAGGAACATTTTAAACTATCGTTCACTTTAATTTTCCACTCTTGTGTAGTTGTATTCAGGCACGATCAGTTTTTTAAACTATCGTTCACTTTAATTTTCCACTCTTGTGTAGTTGTATTCAGGCACGATCAGTGAACCGGACCCCCCTGGGACTCACCAGCCTCTTCTGGTTGAGGACCTGCTCGATCAGGGACGGTCTGGCTGGTCGGTCCCCCACCGCACCCAGACGCTGTTTGTTCACAGACACAGGACGCTCTTCGGAGTTTTCCTGGTAACCACAAGAACAAGAACAACAACAGAGACAGAAACAACCAATTATCTGGGGGTGTTTTGAATAGGGTTTCCCGAATATTACACAGTATTTCCTTTCTATTGCGCATTTTCAATTTCTTTAGCCTTTTCTGTCCCGCGTGGTTTTGCCTTACTCTTACTTTGGCACTATTTGGAATTTATTTATTGTATATATCAGTTATCTTATGTTTTGTTTTGTACTATTGCACCGTGGGTCCGGCTTTTCAATTCCTCTGTATGTCTGGAACAATATTGCAGGAATTGACAAGAAAGTTGACTTGACTGAGATTCAGATGAGTCAGGAACTACAGCGCCAGTGAGCCAAACGAGTCGAGAGTGTGATCTGCACTACAACAAGTCGAGGTTGACAGGTCATGATGCGTTCAAATGCTCTATGGAGCTCAGCCTCACGTCAATCTTCCCACTGGACATGGCCTGGTCACTCTTCTTCTTCTTGTACTTGTCCTTGTACATCTTGTTGCGGTGCTTCTTGCACATCCACGGCTTGCGCTGCTTGGCCACCTGCGTCGTGGTCTCCGTGCAGCCCTCGTAGGTGCACTGCTTGGGGGCGTTGTCGCCCTCCGACGTGTCCTCGTCGTTGAGCTCCTCCGGGCTGGCGGCGCCGTCCCGGGGGTCCGAGGTGTCCAGCATGTCGCTCTCCTCGTCCAGGTCGTCCATGTCGTACGAGGAGGCGTTGTTGTTGTCCGGTTCGTGCGGCGTTATCACATTCCTGCTGTCGACCACGCCGCCTTTGCTCACGTAGTACCGCTGTCCGTCTTTGGTGAGCAGGAGAGTGGAGTCCTTGTTGGCCGAGGCCGAGCCGTCATCTTCGCTCATGACTGCGGGGAACGACGACAACCACAACAGCAGCAGCAGCAGCAGCGGTAGTAGAAGTAGAAGTAGCAGCTAGCTAGCTAGCTAGCTAAGTACCATCCCAGTTAGCTCACGTTAGCAAATGCGGCTATATGTCAACATGTCCCCACCCAGTTGTTTTTTACAACGGTAGGTGTGTCTCTGCTCTGTTGTCATAAATACGATATGATTTTGGCGATAATTAATAATTGTTATAATACTATTTGTAGCCGCCTACCCGTGATACTTCCATAGGTCGCTGCGAGGAATCTTCTTCTTCTACCCCGCTGCGGTTCTATTCCAGTCCCTTACACTGCCCCCTGGTGGTCAAACCAACAAATGCAGGCTGATCACAATGAGCCTTCTTTTTTGTTTTGATGATGATGACGATGATATCAAACAATGTTGGAGCAACGACATTATTCATTTAAAACAATAATTATCACGCTCTGGTTAGGATTTGTTCCCTTATTAGTGAAAGTCCTGCTTTCACAATTTAATTTCAGTAAAAATACTAAATAGCAACAAAATCCCAAGTAGAAATATTCATACTCATATTAGTTATCATATCATATCATTGGATTATTATTGCTGTTACATTTATTTTTCCGTTTTACTGCGGAGATTTTTTTAAATGTTTACCTATATAGCTGAGTAGCTAAATCTATAAATGGTAGACTGTTTATAAGCTTGTCATGAGTTTTCTATGTGAAATCTGTATCTTTAAGTTACTTATAGTTGTCAGATAAATGTAAAAAAAATCACATGAGTGCAGAGGTGTAATGTTGCAGAATTAGATGGAAGTTCTCGAGTGAAGTACCACAAATTCCACAGTAAGTGTACTTATATTCCACCACTGGCAACAGAATATGTAGATTATAACCTAAAAGGAGAAATGATAGATGCATCAAAATATCGATATGTTTTGACGACTCTTATTATGAGTAATAATAATCAGTTAACAGTACCGAGCTGTGCATTAGTTCAATTTTAATTCAGGCATGAAAGGAGGACACTAAAATGACAGGATGCTTTTTAAAAGTTTGAAAAGTTCAACATTTGACAAAGGTAAAGCTCGGATAACTGTTGTACTTGAATCTAAGCTGTACCTTGTGCTGCCATTCTTGTGTGTGTGTGTGTGTGTTCGTGCGTGTGTATGTGTGTAATGGACACGAGGTAGCCAAAAACTATTTTACCATGAATAAATGGGCCAGAGAAAGTTCCCTCTACTCCATCATCCCACCTGTGTGCTGAGCACCTTCCGTGTCAAATACAGAAAGAATCTGGCTCCCACTTCTCTGGCCACAACTGTTGTGGGATTTATACCAATATATCAAGTACACCCTCTAGTCAAGTGGCCCTCAGCAGATAACGGTTAAAAATAGCGAAAAGAAAAAGCATCAGTGGCACGATGTGTTTGATAGGAAAAATTTACAACTAAATAGAAATGTATTCAGCAAACTCAGAGATGACTGCAAAGCCACTGAACTCTGCCGATTGGACGTTTTGAAAACTGACACTATCTAAACACAATCAAATCATATTGAAGCTCTACAAGAAACACAGACAATTTGCTTTTGGAACATATTTTAATTATTACTATTATTATTGATTGACCATTGTTGCACAGAGGTACAGGCATTGGTATTGCAACAGATTGTAACACCTTGGTGCAGCTGTGAGAGCACTTTGGTAAACCCATGTGCTGGAGAGTGTTTCCTTCAACAGCACGACAAATTCATACTGATTGGGTCAATATGACGGCACGTTACTGTATATGTGTGATGATGGGGGATAAGTACAGAAATGTATAGACACGCGTGACGACTGCAGGGAGAAAATCTGCACACACAAAAAACACATAACAAAATCTTTCACTCCCCTGGCTTCTCCTCTTTTCTTTATTTTATTTTTTTAAATCTCACATCAGTAACTGGAAATTCCTTTGCTTTTACAGAGGACGTAGCATCATTCCCAGAGTCTGACAAGAAGCGAAAATGCTTTTCTCATTTTCCTCTTGTCTGTGTAGATTCATCTAATTGGTAAAACATCAGGTTGAAACAGTCTCCTTCAACTCAACTGTTTCAGTTCATCCTGATCATCTCCTCTAGATCATTTTTTTTCCTTTTGCTGACACATGTATGATTGATGTGGGGTTTTTTTTACAGTTCCTCATAGACTAACTGCTAGTAAAGAAATATACTGTATTGTGAACTATCAAAATAAATAAAGTCATGTTATTTACATAACATATAAACAATACCTCATCACTAAACTGTTTTTTTTTTCAAATATAAGAATAGGCTACTGTATGTCTGTCATGCTTTCATCTGAAGAAATGAAGCCATGAATGAGGTTGTACAGAGCTGAAATTAATCCTTCTACCTGTACTGCTGCTGGTTCTCCGGCATCCATATCGACTTTCTGTCAGACCCGTCTGACTGCACCTAAGTCAGCAGTGCTTTGTGCAAAGAGCCAGTCCTCCTGAACTGTATAAATGTGTACTTTTACTACTGAAAACATTTCTCCAAAGCCATACAAATGGTACACCTGGGTTGCAACAACTTCACTTCCCTTTACTGCTGGAGTATGTGGAGGAAATATGCCTTTAGAGTTGGAAAATAAAATGTAAACAAGGCTCCATATTGTGTGCATGAGCATCACAAAATAACACGATTTAATGTGAAGTGCATGTCCGAATGGTGGTGGAAAATGTGCGCGTTGAGCAGAGAATTGTTCAAATGTTGAGTTTGCTACACAAGGACCCGAATTTATCTGCATTTTGTGTATAAAGATGTGATGAATGAAGCAGTTCACAAAGTTACAAGGACCAATCCGATGCACCATTATAGTCTTAAAAGCAGTCTGTGTAAATTGTAAACTGTAATACTGCAATCCAACGTTACAGGAAGGCAATGCCAATACTGTGTTTTTGCACAGGATAATAGCACAATTGCTGTCGTTGACCTGTTTCTGTCATTTACCTTTTTCAGTGAACACTGGTTTTAACAGATTTTGTAAGCAAAAAACCCCCTTTCTCTACATACTCTACCTCTCATTTACCAAAGATACACTGTTCATCAAGTCTACTGTCGCATACCCCACAATTTCTGAGCTCTACTTCTACACACTTCCGTTAGTTTAATTCCACAAAGCTCATAGGACAAGTAAAAAAGAACTTATCCTCAATGAAAAAAGAAGGTACATACTAAAAAAATGCAGTAAATAAAGAATGAATAAATAAGGTTCAATAAAACATGAACATTAGTCCATATTCTCATATTGCCTTTTAGAGCCGCTCCACCGTAAGGAAGTCTCCATGTTGAGCCCGGATCATAACTGAAAGGTCAACAATATACTGTTGCCCTTTCTCGCTCCTTGAACCCTGTAACATGTGCTCAGGTGAGAGAACGTTAAAAATAAGTCAAACAAAAAGTTTTGTAACCTCGTTCTGTCTTCCCTCCTCCTCATGATCCCTGTTTCTTGTTGCCTCTTTAGTCTTTCTCGACCATCGTTTTCTTGTCTCCACCCTTTGATCGATCTCTCCCCCAGGTTTGGAAAGATGGATTCAGGGAAGATTAAAGTTCTCTTTTGTTTTCCCACCGTAGTTTTTTCCCCATTCACCCCCAGCCTTAGATGAGAGGGTGTGGGTGAGCTGCCGTCTCCTCCTCCACCTCCTCTCTAGAAGGGCGAGTTGGGGGAGCAGACAGTGCTGGCTGAGCTGATGGAGATGTCATCAGAGTCCGATGGGAGGCTGGGGCTCGGGGAAGGGTCCGGGCAAGTGTCAGGGGTCAGAGAGGGAGGGGCCATGGGCAGACCAGGGAGGCAACTGGGAGGCTCCGCCCGTGGTATTATTGTCATCGATGTTGTTACTGGCGTCACCGTCGACATCATCTGCAAATGCAGTGGCTTCACATCCGGGTGGCGTCCTCGTCGGAGAACCTGCCCCTCCTTATCAAGAGGGGTGGCCTGAATGAGGGAGGCACATGAGAACATCGTGATTAGATCCTGCGATGCAAGGGATCCAGTCGCACAGCGGCTAGCCCAGTATGGAGGACCAGGAGAGCATCACCTTGAGTTATTAACTGATATTTAAATGGACAGATAAAAGAGGGATTAACAAAAATATTACATTAATGAAGTGTTTTTTTTAACTAGATACAATTAAAATACTATAAGTATATAGAGGAGAAGACAGAAATCAAATCAGCGTCCATTTTGCATTTCCGTGGTTTGTCTGTTTTTAATAAAAAATAAGAAAGAACATTATTTAAAAATTAAAATCGGTAAGCGAATAAAACCACATTAATCTCTCGTATACACTTGATTTGTTTCCTGCCTCTGTTGATTTTCTACATATCAGAAAATCCAGTACACTGTTGTGCTGTAATTGTTAGTTGTCACAGTAGCCACTGTCCAACAAAAGTTATGCAGTCCCATTTAAATGAAAATGGCATTTTAACCTACACTAATCATAGTGTAGGTAATTATAGGGAGGCAATTAAGTCTAAAATGGAAAAGTCAGTGGAAGCTGAATAGGCATATCAAAGTGGAACTAGTTTTCCACTGTAATTTCTATCTCTATTGCATTAAACAGCATTTTTTCTGAATGAGTTATTTGAATAAATGAGATGTTTTAGTTTAATAGATATAGTTTAATAAAAAAGAATTGCTTCTCATCTCTTTTTTTAATGATACACTAATACTGGTGCATGCATCCATTTGTAACAAATTATTCTATGTCTGTTATTAATTCCTCTTATCAAAGTCCAGTTAATGTGAAAATCCGCCAATGAATGGCTTCATAACTTGAAACCTTCATAACCATGAATCTCTTGGTCTTCCCATAAATCAGTGGATAAAGTGACACAACAGGGGGCAGTGGGAGCTGAACAGGGAGCGCTGGTGTAAGTGGAGGCAGAGCATCACATCAAGCAAAAGCAATCACTGAAATTCCTCGAGACAAGCAAGGGAACAGGGTCATTTCTTTGGAAAGGCGGCATTCACAAAGAAACAACGTAAAACAAAATGTGGATACTGGATACGTTGTCGGAGAGGCATTCACAAGGTGATCCACAGAAATGCAGGAGTCACTGACACACGGACACAACACAGACGACATGGCTTTTGCAAAAGACGGACAACAATGATGCAGGTACTGTACGAAAGCTGTTCTCGTAGCGAGCGGGGGATTAAAGGAAAGAATCAAAAAGCCAAGGACAACGGATCACAACGCAGGGACGACGTGAAGCTGTCAAAGCAGCAAGCAGTCAACAGGGCAGCACGCAGGGAGGGCATTCATTTCTGACACACTAGTTTTATTTTTTTATCTTTTCACGCTGGTTTGTGACCATCTACCCACTTGTGTCTCTATGGAAACCTGGCATACCTTATCCAGTACATGGCCGGGTGCTGGTAGAAATCCAACGACCCAGATCTCTGCATAGAAAAGCTGTCATCCAGCTGAATACAAAGAAAAACCAGCACAATCAATCTTAACACCAGTTCAGTGAGAGGGACATCAAAAGACACGGACTTCACGCAGAGAGTATCCGTCTGAAGACGCAGAGCGAATGAAGGAAAAAGACTCTGTCTCTCAGACCTCTGTAGAAATCACAGTCTCAGACATGTCAGTGTAATGAACCAAACCTACTAGTGGACGAGTTGGTTTATGGGTACTGGAGTTTCTAATAGTAGTGACTTACAGAGATGACCGACACTCCTGCAGTGGTGTCGTTGACCTTCGGGCTGGTGTTGAAGTGCTTCTTTATCTTCCCTGCTACTGACAACTGATGATCATTCTCACATAGCCCTTCATCCTGAATGGGAGGAGAGGGGGAAAAAAAACATCTAGAGTTTGTGGGGAAATATTGCAAGTGAATGAATGTGAGGGAGTCAACTGGCTCCATACTTACGGTGACCCAAGGGTGCTCGAGCACCTGGAGGGCAGAGTATCTCTGATCCACCTCCACCTCCAGCATAGATCGGATCAGCTCCTGCAGCACCAGGCAAACCATGGTGAGTTTTTCCATTCCCAACAAACATGCGTCTCCATTCACAATGCACACAAGCAGACGTGGATATTCACCATGGCTGTCTCCGACACGTTGTCCCAGTACGGTAGAGGGAATTCTAGCTGTCCCATTAGTATCTGATCGAACAGCACTTCTTGATCGTCACTGCTCCTGCGAACGAAACATTTACCTCCACGACTGAGTATTCGTTCGAGTTCACCAATACGGAAACAATACTTCAAGAGCGGCTTTTAAAAACGCAGCCGAAGAGAGAGAGAGAGGGGGGAAATTCACACGGCGGAGCTACTCTTACCCTCGGAAGGGTGGGAAACCACACAGCAGGATGTAGGTGATGACTCCAGCTGCCCAGATGTCCACCTTAAGGCCATAACTGCACAAAGCAAAAATAAATATGTTGATTTCATGGCAAAGATTGGGGAAAAGACAGGTTTTTTTGTAATGCAGAGCAGTGTTGTATAAGATTTCTTTGCAGTTCCTCTGTAACCAGCATCACAACTGCATGAAGACCCATATGTGAGCTGTGAAAGGAGTACGATGTTTGCAGTGATGAATGGTCAGTGTAAGAGCAAGTCCGCAGTCTTACCCTGTTTCTGCGATGATTTCAGGTGCTACATATGTCGGGGTCCCGCAGACGGTGTAGAGAGGTCCGTCCACCACAGTCGCCAAACCAAAGTCTCCCAGCTTCAGGCTTTTGCTGCCGTCTGCATGCTCATACACCTTAGCACAAATATACATATGATGAATGCTGTTAAATGTAGGATCCAGAATGGCTGCCGAATTATTCTGTCTCGGCTCTTTATTTTCATTGTCCCCAGGCTGAATCTGTGGGGCATTGGGCAAAAGTGGCAAGTGATACTTTTTCGCGAAACTGCCTTTTTTATTTTAATGGCCACTGGGAGGTGCCAGGGTGTGTCTTTAGCTAAAAAGAAGTAGACTGGTGTAGCATTTCAATATACTATACAAGTGTTTTTGTTATAGGGGCTGCACAAATTTTACAAACTATGACCTTAAAGCTGCTATAATCCATGTTTTTAAATATCAACAGCTGGTCAGATTACTACACGTCTGTGAAAGGGGACAATTATCTTTTTTTTAATTTCAAGACCCACAACTTTACTGTTGTGGTTGACTTGTTGCACGGTTCTCATCTGGGTCATCATTACTTAGCAATAGCTAATGTAATGTGCAGTAAGCAGCTACAGAGTCAGATAACGCTGACATGAATTGGTGGAGACCAAAACAGTGCTAAAAGGGTTGGCGAATACTGGATTATGAAAGTGTCGGAATACTTAAAAAGTAACGGTATAACAGAGAAACGACTCCAAAATGAATAGTGTCTGCTGGATGTTTTACCATTTCAGTCTTGGAGGTAATGCTAATGGTTTCATACATGTGTCAGGTGTACTATGTGTTTTGACCACATGCTACAAATATCCATATCAGGACCTTGGCCACTAAACACAGTGCATATAATAGTGAAGTTCACTGACAAGCCCACTCAACCTCAACACAACAGAGAAGGGGAGGATGAGCATAAGAAATACAAGAATTGAAGCTGCCACCTCAACTCAGCTTCGGTGAGTAGGGGTGAGAGTGGCAACACAGAGGCCAATCAAATATCTTTGGAGGGAAACATCTCTGAAGCCACTGCTGGCGAGAAAATCGGAGGAGCATGGTCCTCGCAATCATATGTTTCTAAAGGGGAGAGACTCGGGGTTGAGGAGAGGGCAAAGACGGGGACGAAGAAGAGCAGTCGACGTACGACAAGACAACGCGGAGGTCGACAGAAGGGAGGGCGACGGCGAGGAAGGGAGGGAACGCTCGAGGCTGGTGAAGGAGTGTGCGGGAGGTGGGAGGGCAACGGGGATGAGTCATCCTTTTGGCAGAGTGATATTACTGCGCCGTTCATTCAGAAAGGAGGGAGCTGAGAGACAGAGGAAGAGGGAGACGGCACTGCGGCATCATGTGTACAACACAGACACGTGGTGCTCGGCGCGAACTCACCAGCAGGTTCTCTGGTTTGATGTCTCTGTGCACAATGTTGAGGCTGTGGAGGTATTTGATGGCGCTGGCCAGATTGTAGAGCATGCCACTGGCGTCTCTCTCCGTGTACCTGTTGGCAGAGGTGATGGCGTCGAACAGATCTCCGCCCTGTGGACAGAAGGACGGACGGGGGGACGGTCAGTAAGGGGAACAATGTCACCAGAGTTTCTCTGGCGCTTTCACGCCGAGTGAGAACTTCGGCAGATTCGCTTCTTCGCAGTTGCTCATCTTTTCTGCTGGAAAAGGGATCCCGGCTAAGAAGTGGATTTAGTAACGAGGGTTTTTCGTCGGCTCAGCAGCTGGAGGCCTAAACGGTGTCCTCATTCCTCAACATCTCCTCCCCCCGTCTTGCATATTTCCCTTTCGTTTAAATTTTTTTCCCCTTTAATTCCGACTTTCTCCCAGGGTTTTTTCTTGGTCTGACTCAGTTTCTCATATTCTCTCCCCCTCTCTCCGTCTCCCCCTCTCTCACTGGACCAAGTGGAACAGAGGCTTAAAAAGGGTTTCTGTCTCTCCCTGCACAGACTCAGACACACTGTCAGCGTTCGACATGCACAGCAAGTTATTTCCAATATGAGAGCTGTCAAATCCCACAGCTCAGCCAATAAGCAACGCATTTGCACTTCACTGTACCTCCGGCTCACGGCCGAAAAAAGGAAGTGGACAGTCGGACGTTACACATCTCATTCCAAAACACACACACGCTGCTATAAGATCCTTTGCAGCGTCTGGTGTTGAAAAAAGTCTTTGTTGGTGTCATTCATTGAAACAGGAAAGGACCTCCACAAAACCGTTGCCTCAAAGTTGCATACACACTGTTGTATGTGATATAATATCAAACTTTTGGCTTCATATCTCGCACACATCCCATTCTAATCTGTCTCTCCCTCTCTCATTCCCTGTCATTCTCGCAGTGACTCTCTCCGCCTCATTCATCCACAGCCTCCCCTTGATCCTCCCACTTGGAGACGCTCACGCGTGCACACATTTCTCCCGCAGAATGCCTTCTCATCTATATTCTGTAGTACTCCACACAAGCAACACGAGCAGATGGATCACATTCCTGCCTCTTGAATTATGCACAAATATTTCTCGACACGGAGAATGAAGAATGTGAACACATGAGCGCTCCAGGGCAACAGACTTGGTTTTTGCTCGATTCCACACTGTGTGGCCGGTTGGAATTCATCACTGGCCTCGCTAGCTGAATGTTGCAGCCCCGTGTGTCTGCCGCCGAGTCCGCCTCCCTGCTCCTCTCCACCACTCGACAACTGGAGATAATGATCACCATCTCATATACATCTGTTATCAATCGGGTGAAGTATCTCAGCCTGCCCCTAACCAGAGTAGGCGATGCACAGCTTCATGGACAATAAGGAGGTAATTGCAGTACACAAACATGGGCACACACACCTTGACCAGCTCCATGACCAGGTAGAGTTCGTTGTAAGTGTCCACCTCCTCTATGAGCAGCACGATATTTGGATGCTTGACCCTGCGGAGGATGGCCACCTCGTTCTGGATCATGTGCTCCTGCAACAAGAATTGAAATCAATTTTACAGCCAAAGAGAAAAAAAAACCGAAGGAACATTGTCTTCACGAGTAACTTCATGTGAAGAGAGAAGAAAAATGTGTTCATGCATCAGCACAAAAAGTTGATTTAAATGAACTATTCGATGGAACTGAATTCACTTATGTAAGATTTGGATTGCACAGAGCTTTGATGTTCTCCTTAATTCTTAGTTATTCTTAGCTGTTTGTTAGTTCAATTGACGTGATGACTCGCTGTTAAAGATTGTTTTGCACTTCAGCAGTCTCCAACACAAGTACAATCAGAAGCACTACGTCTACTTGTGTGGGTTCAGTGCTCTTTTGCTCCGGGAGTCCCGTTTTTTTGTTTACCTTGCCTCTGCATTTGCCCTTGTTGATGATCTTCAGCGCGTACTCCCGTCCCGTGGAATGCTCCACGCATTCCCGGACCACTGCGAAGTTCCCGTCGCCCAACATGCGTCCCACCTTGTAACGGTCTGATAAGTAGGATGGCACAGCTGGAACCTCATCGACTAGAACCTCAGCTGCAGGGAGGAAGCACCAGGTTCAAAGCAGCCAAGGGACTGAATGGCAACCATTTCGGTGTTTTGGCCACTTTTTTTCAGACTGATAAGAATTGATTGTGTACACGCAGGTAACAGCATGAGCCATAGCATGGGCTGTGGCAACTACAGTGGCTAATAACTAGTTGATGCCTATGGGGCTGAATGGTGCGGTGGAACAGTGGTTAGCACCCCACAGCAAAACGGTTCTGGGTTTGAATCTGCCAGCTGGGGCCCTTGAATGCAAGTGTAGCTAATGGATGGATTGTTGATTAAAGAACAAAAATGGTGAACTTAATACAAATTGTGAAAAAGGGAATTTTAACATAAATAAATACAAACAGCACCATTTTTGTTAGCAAAATAATTCTTATTAAACAGCTATATTCATCCATGAGGTTTTAAAAAGAGGGCTCTAGTTACATCACACGGATGACATTTTGTCACACTCAGGCTCGGCAGAGTGCTAAGCGAAGGGTCATCTAACTGGCAAATGGAAAAGTAAATGTGGAACAAAGTGGCAAATCAAAATGCGAATATATGCAATTAGAATTCAATTAAATATGAATTCATGCATTGATTTGTAACACTTGGGAAGATTCCCTGGCTCCCCTATGAATGAACAGAATCAAAGATAGATGTCACATGATATTAAGACTTCTTTCACATCAAAGAGATTCATAACATGGAAGTCCTGGCTTTTCCCCTTCATAGTTTGCCAAAGAAACAAAATATAGCAGCGCCTTACTGTTTATAGTGTTACAGAGTTTAATGGAGTCTAAAGGGTGAAGAAAGAAAACCAGAGGAGGGGAAAGATGTGAGAAGTGCTGAGAACATAATGTACAAATCCCGAGAGGAACACGGAGATTGGAGAGAGCGATGCATCAAAGGTCACGAACATGATTCAGACGTGCATGCTATTTGCAAGTACAGCGCCTTTGCCCACTGACGGACAGATGGGACATGTAGCATAAAGTTTCCTCACCTTCACTAATGAGTCCATCCCCATCTTCCACTGACACTGAGCTGGAAACTTTAGCGGAGGATAGAGAGGTGGAAGAACCCTGGGAGCCCTACAGAGAGAGAGCAGGGTGGCAAGAGGAAGGTCATTTTTTGGTCGTGTTGCCCAAAATTGTTTTTTAATATCCACCTCACAATCAAACAAAATGCAGCGAAACAGTCCGTTCGGCTACAATCTCAAAAATGATCGACTCATCTCATTCCCGGAACATCCTTAAGTCTGTCTTTGCATCTGTCTGTCTAATGTATGATGCTGCGCGTGTTCCTGTGTGAACACTGTGCCCATGAAAATGGACAAAACAGATTTACTTAAGCCACTGAGCTGAATATAAACTAGTTTCCTGGTCTGCAAACCACCGGTGAATGTGTTTGTGTGTGTGTGCGCACGCTAGACCGACCAATGCACACAAACTGCATGCCAATAAGGTGCTCCTCATTCACAGAGCTTTGAGTAACCGCGGTGTAATTTTACCTTTCTTTTACACCTCACGACTAATTCATAACGCAAACTGGTTCATTACGTAAAAAACCCCAAAATACAGGCTTCGGCAACGTTAATGAAGGCAGGTGAATACTACCTTTCATCCGGTACGGGGGTCATTAGGGGAAAGAGAGTGGCTGAGATGCGGCGTCTGCCTCAATCTAAAGACAAAAACTCATTACGGCCTCCACCTCGTAACCCTCCGTCTGGTTGTCATGGAAGCAACAAGGATGGGGAGCGAGGATGGAGTCGAGACTGTAAATGAGAATCTACCCGCTCTGTGCTCCTTTCCTTGACTCTAAAATTCTTTGACTCTATTTGTTCAGTTTTGTTATTTGCCTCTTCATTGTTAAGATTTTTCGAGTGCTCAATTTCTATCTTTCCTCACTCTCCTTTTGTCCCCTCTCTGTTCGAATTCTTCTCTCCTGCCGCACAGTCTGTACCTAAGACCCAGCAGTGAAGGACCTTTGGGATTTGGGGGTTTGCAGTAGTCGAAAATAAATCCCGCAGGTGGAACTGGCAGATGTGGCCTTTGCCATCAGTTTTTTAAAGTAAAAGCTGAGCCCCTTGACAGATGTGAATTATTAACAAGTGCAGTTTTGCCTAATTCTATGTCTTCATGTGCCACTTGCCTGAAATGTTGAAACGGAAAAATATGTCATGTGTGAATTCACACCAGAGAGTATATTAAACAAATCAGTAGGTCCTGACGCCTTCGATGAGAAGAGAGTTTGAACATGCTACTGAAGCAATTGAAGCTGGCCACTGTTGTGATAATATAGACTATAATATATATAAAAAATATGCAAAATATACTAAATGAGGCCATAAATCGTATGGGTCATGAACCCCGCCTCCTCCATGTTGGCAGACGGGACATGGACCAAATTAAAAAGTCAAAGTATACGTCAAACACATTTTTTCCCAATGATAGTTTCTGCCATTGCAGGTACATTTATGAGCCTTATATATGTTCAAGTATTCCTGTTTCTTGTCAGTTTGGTTACATCATGATTTACAGCTGAGACTGACTCACGATTGGTCGTGTGCATGTATCGGTGGGACTTTGATACCAAGACTTGACTTGACGATCACTAGCGCATAGACTCTGGCTCCAAATTATTATAAATTAGCGCAATATGGCGGCACCCATATCTGGGATATTTTACCTTCATTTTTGTACAGTGTGAGTTTCTTTTTATATGTCAAATGTCAAATGAAATCACATAACAGGCTCCTGAAAGTGGGTTTTTCACAACAGTGCAGAACATATCGCGTTGTACAGTATGAAAATATTTGCTGGGAACAGATCTCAGTCGTAGTATAAAGCCAAGCTGTGTGTGACTGTGATGTAATGCGTGTGCATTCCAGGAAATAGAAGTAATTCTTAATTCTTCATTTGATTTCTTACATCCCGGCCTCATGTGAAGCTCTTTCTACGTCGTCCAGTCAGACTCTGATGCGGTCGTGAGAGTTCGCTCTCTGAGAGGAAAAGGCCACCCTTCGTAACCGACATAGATCTGACAACTATTTACAGAGCTGAGCTGCCCTACATCTCTGTAAGCCACGTAGCTGACAGCTCTTTTACTCACACTCTACCGCTGTAACCTGAAAGCCACCCAGGTGAGTGTAGCTGTGAGTCAGGCAGAGTTTGGTTTACGTAATGTTGTTTTTGGTCTGGCACTCGTCGCGTATCAAGAAAACCAACGTATTACTCATAAAGCCAATGACTCTCCTGTGCTTGTGCTCCAAAACATCCTTCTTCTGCTCTTTTATTTCCTCGGCCCGACTCGCCGCGTATATTTACTTCCCTTATCTCACATCCAGCCCCGCCGTCTACTCGCCCTCCCATTTTCAACTCCTATCTCCCTCTTCCTGCCACCGAGGGAAACAAAATACTGTTGCTATGGAAACTGTTCCCAGAAAGAGAGCGCGGCAGCTGATGAGACTTTCAGTGTGGAGACAGAAGCCCATATATGGCCATTTCCCGTCTGCGGGCCGGGCGGTACGGGTTCAGCCTTCTGTGAACACTGTGTCTCTTTCCAGCGTGAAAAACTGCGAGACAGATGGAGTGACAGACAGAGTCAGACAGGGTGAGACAGAAGGGGGACAAGAAGAGATAGGAGGAAGGATGTAGTCTGCTGCGGTTCATATGGATCATTAGATTTGACAGGAACTGTCGTGTTTTTGTTAGACCATCCGGCTTTCTCGCCGTTGCACAATGCGACGTACACTATTCCTGGCTCTGCCTCGCCACACGTTTGCTCTGGCCGTGACTCACACCGCTAGAAAACACACTGACAAACCTTTTACATCATGGCAGGAGCCGCAGCTCCTCAAACCCCCAAGGGCAACACTCAGCGGGCTGAATACTGATCAGTGCATGAACAGGAATTAATCAGGATGTCCATTATTGACCTTAAACGTGGAGAATCGTCTCGGAAAGCAGATGTGTAGCGGTGGGAATTATGATTCATTTTGCGGTTAAAAAGGGACGTCTGTCAATTTTCAGGAGTCAGCATTTAGCACGCGCCACACGTTTTACATAACCAACCTAAGGGGTAATGCTCGACGTGTCCTCAATGCCCCCGTTTGAAACAGATTACGTCCTAAAGCCTTCTTTCTCTCCGTCCCTTAAGCTGTGGGGAGGGGGGAGGGAGTCAGACCTTTTCTCCAGCAGCATTTCTTCACTTTCACTGTCATGCAATATCCAGCGAAGGCAGAATTTATTAGTGTTTACTTCAGAGGAAAGAAAAGTCTAAGAAGATCTGACAGAAATGGGGTACCGTTTTGTATTAACTTCCTGTCTGTCATAACAAAACAGGGTAGAGGAGATAAAACTTCTTGTCTCCTATTCTGGTGTCTAGACAGGCTGGAATCATAATCTATTTGACGCTGATCTGAAGAGATCAACACTGTTTGGGTTGTTCTGGCTCTCCGCTTCTCCCAGTTGGACACAGGGAAGTTTTCCAATCACGGCCCTTGTGGACTGCAATCCTGGGGAAATCACAGAAACGTGATTAAATGCTTCAGGGAAAATTAAAAACGAAGAAGGAGACTTGGGCTGCCTCATCACATAACAAAAAAAAAAATCCAGAACAGAGGCAGGGGAACAGGGAGGATGAATGCACCTCTGGGACTGTGTTTGTGTTGTAATCTCTGGTCTGCTCTGCTGAATACTGAAGTAAGTTTAACAAAGTGGAACCACTGATGAATATCTAATTAAAGACAATCATCTTCATCGTAATCATTCACCGTCGACTGGAAATGATCTCGATACGCGGTGTTTATGTATACGATGCAAAAGCATGAAAATAAATGCAAATGAAGAGCACGAGAAAGAAAGAAAAACACCATGTGAAAATGAAATGACGATGAATTTAATTGACAACAACAAATGGAAATTAATACATTAGACAAGGAAAAATACAGACAGAAAAAAAATGAGCCTTGGAGAGCTGGCAGCCTTACATCAGGAAATCACAATATGTAAATGACGCACCGGATGATCAAATATAATTTCTCGCACAAATTTTTTCCCGTTTACAGATCCGTCGTGAATGTAAATGGCAGTGCGAGGTCACCAATTTTTTTTAAGGGGGACTGTTAAAAAATACGCGAACACAAACCAGATCAGAAATGTTCGGGAACAAATCTGTTCGACGAACAATAAGCTTTGAAATTGCCGCAATTGCACCGTTTCCCCCCCTGTTTCCTCATGTGCCGCAGCCAGTCTCTTTGGCAGCCACGGGAACACAAATTGAACAAGCCATCCAATGACATCAACACAACAAACAACAAATACAATCTTAAGTAACAACAACACACTCACACGGATGAGATGAGACAATAATTGACAAGTTGAGAATACACACATGCTTCTTCAGTCTGCCCGCCCCTCCCTCTCACACACACACACACACACACACACACACACACACTCACATAATTTAATTATGAATCACCCAAAACACAAAATGTGGACGATAAGAGCGAGAGATGGGAGCATGCAGTTCAGTGGATTATGCACATGAATGACTCAGCGGTGAGAGGAGGATACAGGTGACATATACTATGGTCAACAATTAGCACTTTCCGTCTCTCGTACACTCCCACTGGTTGTCCTGTTGGAATCACAGACCATCTGTTTGCCTTCCGTCTGTCAGTCACTACTCTCTCTCTCTCTCTCTCTGTTTTTTTCTTTGAACAATTTATTTCCCCGCGTGTGTTTTCCACAATCTAACAGAGCTGTGGCCTCGCCGGCTCGTTTGGTTCGTCTGTTATGGTCTTCAAACGAGACGCCGACAGAAAACCCAATTCAAGGTTCGTGTCTGTGTCGACGTGCGTGCTTCTAGGTTCGATGATAAATATTACGGCAACGGGACCATGGGAAGCTGGAGTGCTCTGTGTGAAGCGGGAGGCCGTGTAAAGTACAAAGGAGAATAGGGGGGGTGGGTGGGTGACTACATGAATGTAGACCATCATGCTTTTGTTGTTAATTCATAAAAATGGGTCATACTAGCGCGAACCAACTGCGTGCAACTGTGCGCAAATGGCGATTGCATGTATTTTTCTGAAGCCTACGTGAACGGACAAGTGATTCTCTGTCTCTGTCCGTCTGTATGCATGCACTTATGTATGTGTGAAAGCGAAAAGGGAGGAGCCACGGCGCGGTGCCATGACTGCACGTTCTGCTCAGGGAAATAGGTTATGACGGTCTGAACTGAGCGAGCGGACCTATTTCCGGCAGCAAAGTGCCTCTAAGTGTTTAAACGCATGGTCCAGGGAGGTGAACTTTCTAAAAGCAATGCTCGTAGTAGGTCACTGAGGCTTCGTGGAAGCTTTCAATGCTTTTATTTGCTGAAATAAATTATTTGCTTACAAATAAAAAGAGAAAAAAAAATTCAGGTTTTCATTTCATGGAAAAGGGTCATTTTCTGAGTCACGGTGTGGTTCGATTGTGAGAAGTGATTTTAGGCACGAGGGTGAGAAAGGTCCTCACGTGCCATTGTAAGTGTAACAATAACAGGATTTGACTTTGTGTATGATTATTCGTGCATGTTTACACATAGGTAACAAACGAAGGAGAGAAAATGTGAAAATATGGCGTCGGGGACTTAATGACCTAATGTTGAGAAACACACACTCGGCTTGTTGCTGTGTACAACTCGAATTTAAATGCCATTTCGCTGAGGTCATGACCGCACGACACAGCGGATTTGTGAAGGCTAATGTTTGACGAGCGACGTGGGTGGAAGCCGAAAAAGACAGGCAGTGAGGAGAGGAAGGACATATACTGTATATACTTCGTCACCTCTTAAACCTCGACTTCCCGGGATGTCACTCTGAATCTTCGACGGGCGGGGAAGAAGACAGCAGCATAAACTGAGCACTTATCTTAAATTTAATGTAATATAATAATAATCTCTGATTATTAACTGCCCCTCTTTTTTTGGGGGATTCAACGAGGAGTAGAGAGAGAGAGTTTGTAGATGCCTGCACTTCCCAACCTGTTTCCCTTTCGACACCAAGATGCATGGTGACCCACTTCCAGTTATACAGATGACTGTGGAAGCTCCAGTGCACCTTGTTCTCTTTCCCCAGCGCCTATAACCTGAATTTGATCTGCGCCTGTTGCCCTGGCTGACCTTCATATCACATCAATACAACCTCATTAAATGATGGATTCACAGGCCTGAAGGCCAGACTCTCCGCCATCACATGTAGCACCACACTGGAGCTACTGAACGCAAGAAATTAATTCTTAATTCTGAGCTGATTTCATATATAGTCACTCATGAACACAAACATACACATGCACGCACACGCACGCGCGCGCACACACACACACACACACACACGCTAAGTAATTAGCAACCTCTTCTCTGGGTCCTATTCAAAATGTATTGACTTTAATCACATTCTTGCTTTCTCTCCCCCGAAAAAAAAGAAGTTGTTGTGCCTGCACCAATAAATAGCCCAATAATTACAATATAAATCACAGCTACATTTGCTGTCAGGGAGAATATTGATCCACACTTGCAGTGGGTTTTCAGTCAGTGAGTTTGCTTGAGAACTACTCATGCTGGAGGGAGCCCATACGAATGCATTACATGCTCTCATATTATAAAGTGCTGTGTCTATGTGCGGGCGAGGTGAGCCGAGCGTGTGAGTGTCTGTTTACGACGGAGAGGGGAGTAAATCAGCAACAGGCTTAGGAGCTCCTGCAAATTAAAGAGCGGCTGTTAGGATTGAGGCTGATATTAAAAGCTCACCATCACCACTGTCAAGGACTGGATTAACACATACTTTGATCTTGAACGTACGCTCACACACACACACACGCACGCACACGCACGCACGCACACACACACACACACACACACACACACACACACACACACCCTGCACATGAACCCAGCCTCTCTAATGCAGAATTCAAGGTTATCTGTGTGACGTGCATGCTCCCGTTCTGCTCATCAGTATTTTCTCTACAGTGACGACAAGATTTACAGTGTAGTATAGATTTAGTTTAGAAGCTTTAACACATTTTTTGAAAACCCAAGCCAGTCACTGGCATAAATAATCAAATTCGCTAATATAAAACGTGTTTCTAAATCTTTCACACAATAGGACAAGTACAAAATGACACAACTTGATAAAAAAAGTCATCCCCGATCAGAAGATCAGTAATATTTGGGTCTTCTCTTATGCTAACATGCAGAAAAGCACTGCCTGGTAGCTAACAGGGGATGCAAACCAAGTTTTTTTGCAGAGTAAAAACAGGCTTGAAGATTGGAGCACAAAGCCAATCGTGAGATCCGATATTGCACAAACTGCTGACTGACAGATCAGGTCTCATCTAAAAAAAGTCAGTGACAGCATCGCTCACTGTTGAGCTACCAAAGGCAGACCGAGTTCTCCATGAGGAACGAGAGCTTTAGGTCAACATGTGCGGGAATGTGACAGGAAATCATCGTGAGCAGGGGGGAAATGTGCCCTTTAAATCAATTAACATTGGATAAAGTTGTGACATTAGAGGATCCTAACACGAGCCTGCCGCTCTTGGACTCCCGTGGCAGCGCTGCGTGAGGGTCAGAGGTCAATGCCCCCGGCCCTTTCTGAGACACTATAGATGCTGGGATGTTGTGGTTCCTTCGCATTCTAGCAACTCTAAGATGTGGTCGGCCTATGCTCAGTCACAGCTTTGTCCTTTTCCTGAGAACATAGAGGGAATGTGTTATCGATTTAGCGTCACTAAAAGTTAAGGGCGACTGTGTGCGTGTGTGTGTGTGTGTGTGTGTGTGTAGTGCACTCTTGTCCTACCTGGCGTTGGCTGAGGCTGCCCGGGCTGGTCGGGGAGGGGCTGGGAGATTTTCCCGAATGAGGAGTGGAGAGCTGGCTGGCCGGCGTCCCGTTCACTGGAGGGAGACAAACGAGAGAGGAAATGGAGCAGGGTGGGATGGGAGGGGGTGAGACCGGGGAGAGAAATATTGAAATAGATGATCCTTTCGGTGCGAATGGATGTTTTTCTAGAACAGTTATATTTCAGTGTCTGGCAGCGGCCCACACTTCCACCCTCAGCATCTATCCATTCACATGAGTGAGGCAGAGGAGAAGAAGAAGAGGGGGAGTAGAGGAAAAGAGGAAGAGAGCACTACAGTCCACATTGCTCTTATTTTTTTTTTTTTTTTAACCTCAGCCAAAACACAAATAATGTTGCTACAAATCTCCCTGAAACAATCCAGTAATGCCTGGGCTTCAAGTGCAAGGCTGGGAGTCTACATACAGCGCACAGGCTGTCCTCATCCCCCCCCCCCCCCCCCCCACCCCCCCCCCCCCCCCACCCCATTTAATGCACTGGTGACCTCAGCTCGGTCTACTTCTCCAGCTGCAGCACAGCACAAAAAAAAAGAAAGAAGAAAAACCCCAGCGGCATCACCTCATTTTTAAACAAGAACATCAGATTAATCAACGCTGCGCCCCATTCTCCTGTGTGCGGTCAAGCAAAAGAACAAGGCAGCAAAAGTGTGGCAGCATCACAGACCTGCACGCCAGACGAGAGCCGGTGTCTCATTCGACTGCAGACATGGGACATTTCCCCTTGGCAACCAGACACTGTCTCACCTCAAGACAACTCAAGGTGGCCCTGACTGAACTACATGGATCTTTTCCCCCCCCAAAATAATAAAAATCTCTTTTGTCTTATTTTCTGTCATTTCCCAGCCCTTCAAAATAAAATCACAAATGTCAGTGTACAGCCTTAAACCCATTTCCAGAGCCTGTCCTTCTTGATGCAGCACGAGAAATGGGAGCCACGGTAAGACCACCATTGTGTAATGTTTCATTCAAGGAACTTTCTGCATTATTCCACAGAAAGAAGCCGAGGACCCCGCAGCGACTGCCACTGCATCACACCACTCTGCTTCCATTCAAATGGAATAGGACCAATGCAAATAAAGCTGCTCTTGTTTCCCCGCAGACATCTTCATTGATGAAATTCAGCATCGGCGCTTACGCACACCGGACTGACGCGCCTCGCGGTTACACAACGGTCGGCGCGCGTAACCGTCCATCTCCCGTTGACTTCACAGTGCCAACAAAAAATCACCACACTGCAGCTCGTAGGAGCCGATGGCGATTCAGCCATCACACCAGGGGGCGGCCCGAGCAGGGACAAGTAAAGTTTACGCGGTCTGGGGGGACGGGGGACGGATGGACGGATGGATGGACGAATGGACGGATGGATGGATGGATGAGAAATGGATCCTACCTTCCACTTCCAGCATGATGGGAAATGCACAGTGATAATCCAACGCGGTGTAAAAAGAGAGGAGGGAGGAGAAGAAGAAAAAAGAGGATGGACAGCAGCAGCACCTCCTGTAGACGAGCTCCGTCCGAGTGTGATAGTAAACTGTGGTGAATGGGACAGAGAGGGAGAGGGAGAGGGAGAGAGAGAGAGAGAGAGAGAGAGAGAGAGAGAGAGAGAGAGAGAGAGAGAGAGACGGAGCGGCGCTGTACTACGAGGAGGAGAGGAGGCGGGGAGCGAGGCTGCTTGCGCAAACCCTGACGCGCACCGGCACCGGGAACAGAGAGAGAGAGAGAGAGAGAGAGAGAGAGAGAGAGAGAGAGAGAGAGAGAGGGAGAGAGAGAGAGAGAGAGAGAGGGAGATGGAGAGAGGGAGAGGGAGAGAGGGAGATGGAGAGAGGGAGAGAGGGAGAGGGAGAGAGGGAGAGAGAGAGAGGGAGAGGGAAAGAGGGAGATGGAGAGAGGGAGAGGGAGGGACAGGGAGAGAGAGAGAGAGAGAGGGAGAGAGGGAGATGGAGAGAGGGAGATGGAGAGAGGGAGAGACAGGGACAGGGAGAGAGAGAGAGAGAGAGAGAGAGGGAGAGAGGGAGATGGAGAGAGGGAGAGGGAGGGACGGGGAGAGAGAGAGAGAGAGAGAGAGAGAGAGAGAGAGAGAGAGAGAGAGAGAGAGAGAGAGAGGGAGATGGAGAGAGGGAGAGGGAGAGAGGGAGATGGAGAGAGGGAGAGAGGGAGAGGGAGAGACAGGGAGAGGGAAAGAGGGAGATGGAGAGAGGGAGAGGGAGAGAGGGAGAGGGAGAGACAGGGAGAGAGAGAGAGAGAGAGAGAGAGAGAGGGAGAGAGGGAGATGGAGAGAGGGAGATGGAGAGAGGGAGAGGGAAAGAGGGAGATGGAGAGAGGGAGAGAGGGAGAGGGAGAGACAGGGAGAGGGAAAGAGGGAGATGGAGAGAGGGAGAGGGAGAGAGGGAGAGGGAGAGACAGGGAGAGAGAGAGAGAGAGAGAGAGAGAGAGGGAGAGAGGGAGATGGAGAGAGGGAGATGGAGAGAGGGAGAGGGAGAGGGAAAGAGGGAGATGGAGAGAGAGAGAGAGAGAGAGGGAAAGAGGGAGAGGGAGGGACAGGGAGAGAGAGAGAGAGAGAGAGAGAGAGGGAAAGAGGGAGAGGGAGGGACAGGGAGAGAGAGAGAGAGAGAGAGAGAGAGGGAGAGAGAGAGAGATGGAGAGGGAGAGAGAGAGAGACATCCTCGAAGCAAAGCTGCAGCATGCTCTGCATTTCAGGCTGATTTTGTACTTATTCCTGCAGCGCTGCACATCAGGCAGAGCTCATCACGCCGAAGGTGTGGAGGTACATGAAGGCCCAAAGCAGAGAGATGCTCAACAATGTGAAACTACCTGCAGGAGCCTTCCTGTTTGGGAATACATGAGTCAACCTGTGCTCCAAGCCGTTCCAAATGTTCAAATGTTGTCGAGCAAGACACTCTGGACATCCGCAGTGTTTGTGAGATACTGATTTGACCACAGTGAAGTGCAGCCACAGAGGACGTTGTTCAGCTCCTTGTGTGAAACACAGTGGTTACACAATGCTTCTCATGTAGAGCCTTCATAAGTGATATGTATTCCGTCGATCCAACAGTTGTTGCCTTGGTCAGGGGATCATTAGAAATCCTCAGCATTCATCCTCTGGGGACCATGAATATCTGCACCAAAGTCGTGGCCTTTATTTTAAGAACCACATCACACCATCGCACGAATAACAAACACATATACGGTTCTTGATATAAAACACATGGGGACATATAAGGAAGTTCCTGTATTTTCTGTTAGGGCTGTCAAAAAGGTATTGTGGGAAACTCAAGGCATGACATCAGTGAGTATAGCGGTAACACAACGTTTGGGGACAGTTGCGCCAAGAAAATAGGAGCTAAAAATGATAAAGTCACGTGTTTATGAAACAACATTGTGCTGTTTCATAAACATAATTCTGCCTTGAAGCACACACACACACACACACACACACACACACACACACACACACACACACACACACACACACACACACACACACACACACACACACACACACACACACACACACACACACACACACACACACACACACACACACACACCCCCCATCACTTCCCCGTTAATTTGAGCTGGCATGAGGCATCGGAGGTGAGCAGAGAAGACAGATGGCGGGACGGGGAGAGAAACTATGTGTACGGGTGCAAATTGTTTTCTCACGTTAATTTTGGATCCGTGTGTATAGACACTAAACCGGGGTTGTGAGATCAGAGCGATGACAGTGTCAGGGTGACACGCAAGAACCTGTCCACACCCACCCGCACATACTGTGAGACTCTATTTTGACTCTATTTTACAATTGTGCAAGTGTGAGGTGATGCTTCACGTGGAAACTCTTTACGCAGTTGCCACTGTGTCAAATAGCAGATGGACAGACACGGTGGTTGTTTGGCTTCATTCGCACAAAACCTTACATTTCTGTAGGATAATGCAAAATTTTAATTTGGTGGTAAAACATTCCAACAATTTTGCACATGGTGATAATCAATTTTGTGCAAAAACACATTCAAAATATCACACCGCTTTCAGATGGCTATAGGGACCTTCATTTAAAGAGATGTGCAACACTGTCTAAAGCTGTTTAAGAAGCACACAAAGAAATTAGGTTTCCGTCTGTATTTAAAATTCCCTGTCCGAGGCAACTGATTCATTATGAAGCAGAAGGTGTAACTGAAACAGTCACAGCCCCCAACCAAACCTAACCTTTAATAAATCCTGTGACTTTGAAAACCATTTGGATGCACCAGTGTCCCAATAAAGATCTACTTAAATGTCTATTCATTTGTGTGTATATAAGATAAGATAAGATAAGATAGACCTTTATTCGTCCCACAATGGGGAAATTCGGGCATTTCAGCCGCAAGAATATATAAGAAATTCACAAAAAAGGGTTAGTATGTACAAAATTTAACAAAAAAATAACATTAAATAAAAAAATCCCCAAAGGTATATAAATACTATATTAAAAGCAGTAGCATATAGTTTGCACATGGAATATAAAAAAATATAAAGTATAAATATTGCACAGTAAGTTGTTGCAAGTGTATCGGTGAGTTATTTTACAGTGGTTGAGTCCTGTGTGTGTTTGTGTGAGTCCTATTGAGAGCAGTGCTGGTTGTGCAGTGTGTGTGAAGGAAGGACCTGCGGTACCGCTCCTTCACACACGTAGGGCGAAGGAGCCGGTCGCTGACGGAGCTGTTCAGTGCAGAGACAGTGTCCATCACTGACGATAGCTTTGCTACCATCCTCCTCTCTCCCACCACCTGCACTGTGTCCAGGGGGCATCCCAGGACAGAGCTGGCCTTCCTGATCAGTCTGTCTAGTCTCCTCCTGTCAGCTGTTGACATGCTGCTGCTCCAGCAGAAAATGGCTGATGCCACCAGTGTCAAAGAAGGTCTCGAGGGCCCCCGGCACTCCAAAGGACCTGAGCCTCCTGAGCAGGTACAGTCTGTTCTGGCCCTATAAATATACAGTATATATGTGTGTGTGTGTGTGTTTGTTTTGTTTTGACCGATCATGATATATATATATATACATATATGCAACAGACAAACAAACAAACACATTTGATTCAACAATAAAAAAACAACGTATTATCGGTAAGTTATAATAACGTTTGTGTCTGTCTGTCTCACCAGTCTGTTTGTGCGTCCCTCACACACACACACACACACACACACACACACACACACACACACACACACACACACACACACACACACACACACACACACACACACACACACACACACACACACACACACACACACACACACACACACACACACACACACACCATGAGAAGCAGCCGGACCCACAGAAGGACACCAGGTGGTGTTTGACAGCACGAGCGTTGCGTTACAAGCTCTCTCTCTCAATCAATCACCCCGTCTCTCAGTCTCTCACTACCTCAGACATAAATTTACGCCTCGCATTCTTCTCTCTGTGCAGCTCCTTCAGTCCAGATTATTGGATGTGATAATGATTCATTTTTCTTTTCTTTTTTAATCAAAGCCCGTGTTGGCTAAATGAAAAATGAAAATGGGACCTTGAGGCGACTCTCACCACACCTGAAGACCTGCAGAGCTCTTTATCGTCTCTGTCGCTCCAAGTGTGAGAGTGGATGAGAAATAATAGGATTCTGCTATAGCGCTGGTTTCTAGATATCAATCAGTAGACAGCTTTCCTGTCATCTATTGACTTCCCTGCCAAGATCGCAGATAAATTGTTTTTTGAGTTTAGCTGCACTTAAGTAACTGAATAATCAATTAATAAAATTTTGATGTGCAGAGTTAATTGTTTTAAAAAGCTGGGTCTCTAACAGTGATACAAACAGGACTCCTCTGTTTCAACTGGAGTGTCATCAATTCATATAAATATGTGCCTAATCAATAAGCTTAAATAATCATATTCATAATAATAACAACTTTTGAAGAGTTGTTGTGGTTGACTTGACGTGATTTGACCTGTCACTTCAGCAGCAGTTCGATGTGATGCAGCTCAGAACACACGTTTGATAGTTATGGCAAAATGCAACTTTGACATCCTTTCTCGAATATTAAACAAATCCCAAACGCATCTTTCACAAGTGTAAAGGTAACATCATGCCACTAGAACACAGCGAATCTATGAATTTTGAAATTGCTGCCATCGTCTGTGTCAACAAAACGTTGTAATTTCTTTCCCACATCACTCACTGGGAGATAATCTGCTTCATCTGATTTGAAATTGTATAATGTTCATTATTAGTTTGGAGACAAGATCTCAGTTAGGGCGTCTTGTGGACACATGGAATAACAACAGAAAGGGCACCTCAATAAACCATGTGCGCACAGTAACAAATGTTATTGACTATTACCATAATCCTCAGACAAATTGTCCTCGGGGGGAAAGGGGGCCATGGTCCCTGTTAAAATGCAGGCTCCGTCAGCTGTTTATCATTATCTCCGGTCGCTCCAAACCCCCCCAACTCTCCTGGTACAAACTGATGATGTTGTGGGTAATGAATACTAATGCAGCACAAAACAGTCAACGGCAATCTGGGAACATTTGCTGACGTGAAGCGGCCGAAGCGGCGCCAGAAGGGGGAACAAACCCCGGGACGTTCTGACTCAGGGCCCCAGCGAGGACCGAGCGTCAGTCAGCTCTGCTCTCCACTGCAGGCCTTTATTTCCCACCGGAAGTCACTGCCATATATGGCACATAAGACTATTGTGTCCGTAGCTACATGCTCCGTCTGTGCTATGTTTCCATGGCAACCAAGACGAGTTAGTCTTCTACCTCTCTCCCTTTCTCTTTCTCACACACACACACGCACACGCACACACACACACACACACTAGTATACACCTTCATTCCAGACTCGCTTCAGCCAACGAGATCAGATCGCGCGTGACTCACTCTCATAACCTTTTCCACAAAGTTTTTTCAGGCCATCACCACCCAGAACTCCCCCCCCCCCGCCCCAGCTGTTTCTATCCCCCTTACTTTTTATTTTTTTTTACTTCCATCTCACAGCTCAAAACACAAAAACTACTGGTTTTCATTATAACATAGCTGTTTTTGGAGACATCACCAAATAAATTGGAAAAAAAGCATGTGCCTGTGCTTCAGCAGCAGGTGGAATTATTTCGTCCTGAATTTCTGCACGTTGCATCACCCCTGGAATCAGCCCAAATCCTAATGCCTCCTCGCGCTCAAATAACAAAATGATAACGGTGGGAGAAAGTCATGTGTGCTGTTGAACAAACTGGCCGTTTTCTCCCCCCACACAGCCAAAGCTTAAGCTGTGCAATCAAGAAAAGAACAACCAGATATTTGGTAAAAGCTCATAAGTGATCACCAAGTCCTCCCCAGCCTTGAGCCAGAGTGAACGTCTGCCACACACAAAGCTGCATTGAGCTGTAGAAATCATTATTCCTCTTCATTATTTAGCACCATTTCATTTTGTTTCCTTTGTCCTCAACAAAAAAATGTTTTGGCCTTGTTATTATCAGCCATAAACAAAGCAGAAGGGAGCATCTCATCACATTTTCTTTAGTATATCAGGTGAAGAGCAGCTTGTGGGGAGCTGCGACCTCTTTCCCTCTTCTCTGCTGCTCATCTTCATTCACGCACGGTCGCACCCCCCCCCCCTTTTTTTTTTACCTCTCTGTTTGCCTTTTTTTCTACGCTCCCTCGTGAAATCATTCTCATTTGAATTCATATTCTGAATGCAATGAGACACAGCTCACACACACACACACACACACTCATGCACACACAGCTCACACTGCCAGACACACACAGCTCTGATGTCATTGCAGTGTTTGTTCATACTGTTTTCATTCGCCGTGGGTCTGCAACACTGATTAAGCATTGAGCTCGAAAAGTACCAAGCGATCGCATGAGGAAGTATTAGGACACAAACAAGTCCCAACCATGTGCTGTAGGTAAGCTGCACATGCTCATCATGCACAAACACCCAGATGCAAGCAAACACTGACACACACTCAATAAAAAGAATCGGATGTTGCTATGTATACCCCAATACAGCAATGCTAACTTGTATTCACTCATATTTAATTCAGTAATATTGTAATAACGACATTTCATCATGGCGAATGATTGGATAATATCAATGAGCCGTAGATCGTGTCAGTAATGTCATTGGTTGCGAAATTTAACGCATTACGACACTGTATGACGTCATTTTCTGACTTCAGAGTGACGTCATGATAACATCATTCCTACCATATGATCATTAATTATTTTTCGATATACATTAGCTTCATTTTGTGTCTATAGTCTTATAATGCAGAGATACCTAAAAAAAAATGCATTTTTGCATGGCGTCATTTTCTGATATCCTGACTTATCACTTATCATATAATATCATATAATGGAGAATCATTTTTCTGTTCAATATAAGGATTATATTGTCTCTCTAGCTCTATCGGATTATCCATTGCGGATATATATTCAAAAAGTTCGGCATCTGGAGATACAGCGTCCGCCCAAGTAATATTCCCATCTACAGGAGAGGAAAAAGAGGAAGAAGAAGGAAACTTGTTTGATTGACTTACAGGATGCAGGGGACTTGCTGCGTCGAGTTTGGATCACATTCCTGGGGGAGCCTCGGCTCAGAGAGCCAGACATCTTCCCATAGGCCACCGACTTCATCATACGGCACTCTGCGAGCACACAGACAAAACAGACGGATGGGTTCAGAAGAAAAAAACGCAGATTCCGTCGCATTCATTTAATCATCCACACAAATAGTCTCCCAAGCTCATACGTCTTAGACAGACGGTCCCAAGGCGAATCCAGGGACTCGGAAGTATTTTCAGTCCAAATCCAAGCGAGGTAGAAAATGAACTGCTACAGGTAAAGGACGAGAGAGCTGCTGCACTCGTGCTGCTGAAGGAAGGAATATTAAGTGTGTGACACTGTGACACACATGAATAACCCCCCAAAAAAGAAGCTTTGACACAATAACAACTGAGCATTTTGAAACAAAAGTTGCTTCAGGCTGAAATTCAGATCTTATGGTTTATTAACCAACTATTGTTTTTATATTTTGGATTGATTTTGACCTTTAGTCATACAAAAAACCAACACAGCTGTAATTGGTTTTACCTTCAGGTCCCCTTGCTTTCCAAACACAGTTATTGTCGGAGTTGCAGGAGTGACAGTGGCGACTGACGGAGGTCTGATGTTTTATATAGACACACAGTCCGAATAAATGAGTTATGTGGTGGTATTCACACTCGACCCCTGCCTCCTTCATCCCCAAAATTTTGCTCCTCTCCTGTTCATTAACCCAGCCCCATTATAGCTCATTACCACCAGCGGGAAGGCGAAATTATACACAGTCTGGCATTTGTGTGTGTGTGTGTGTGTGTGTGTGTGTGTGTGTGTGTGTGTGTGTGTGTGTGTGTGTGTGATGTCCTCGTGTGGCAGTCACTGTGGCCCCGAGTAATGTACAATGCAGAGTGTTAACATGATGACAGTGTGCCAGAGCTGAGGCAGAGGCGATAATTATAGTGATGCCGAGAGCGGGCAAAGTTGTCTGCAGCTCTGACTCCGACTGTCTCTCTGTTTGGTTTGCAGCTCTGCTTGCCTGTCTGTCTGTCTGTCTATTTCTGCCTCCTGCGCCTCCTGCTCTTCACGACATGAGATGTCAAAATGTGCCCGCTGTCCTCTGGCACAGAAAAAAAATATATATATATATATATATATATATATATATATATATATATATATATATATATATATATATATATATATATATATATATATATATATATATATATGTTCATCACTCTGTGTGGGGACAAAACTCGGTTCGTACACAGACTCATTTTACCTCGATAGTCCCCACAAGGTTAGGCATTGATTTGAGATTAGGGCTGACCTGAATGAGATAGAGATAGATGAAGATCTTTATCGTCACTGTACAAGTAGAATGAAATTTGAATTGGAGCAATACTACAACCGAAAGGATAAAAGCATGAAATAGAAGCCATAAAAAGGAAAAGGAAAACCTTATGGTTAAGAAAACATAAGAGTCATTTTCTCATAGACTTCTCTAGAAAGGATGACAAGTATAACGTATTTCTCTGCGCCAGAGTTTTGTGGTCTTTCTCCAGAGAGAAGAAGGTTCACAAAGAGAAACTGGCTATTGGAAGCAGCAAGCCATTATATTTTGCAAATGAAAAGAGTGTAAGGGGGCAGAGAAGGAGGGAAGATGGGGAGGAGGGGGGAAAAAAGAGAAAAACAACAGGAGGGCGGAGGTGGACATTGGTGACCCAGGTGGGATGGATATTATTAAATTGCTGAAGGGATACAGGGGGAATAAATGAATTGGGGGGGGGACTTTGAACAAAAGCCTTGGCACACTCATTCATGTAGGAGACAGGGAGAGGGACGAGAGGATGAGAATGCAGATGAGCGCTAAATGGCAGCCGTCCTCAATGGTGGAGGGGAAAAGAGGAGGAAGTGGAACAATGGTACAATAGGTTAGATGATGGCTTTAGAAGGAGAAGAGAGCAGGGGGCGTGATGAGGTGGACACTGCTCTCCCACCTGAACCAGGGACCTGTGTCACATTGAGGGAAGACGGGGAAGGGCTACTGCGGGAGTGAAAGGACATGGGGGTACATTTCTTTAAGCGGTCGACAAGGAGGGAAACCAGAGAGGGGCGGACCACGTCCGAGGGACGAACGGCTCACCAGTCGCGTCCAGCATCAGGTCATCTTGGTAGCGCAACTTCTCCGGTCCACACGCGACAAAAACGTCTTCATCACCGAAGAAGTCTTGCAGACATGCCACCTGGAGACAGAGACACGCGGATGGCTTCAGTCATGCAGATACACACATTCTCCTTCCGGCAAACTGCCAAGAGCAATGGCAGCTTTTTTTGGTGATGGGGGGGGGGGGGGGGGGGGCTGAATCTGTTGTCTGCATATTGTTAAAATGACAACTCTCTAATCAGACGTCTAGTTTCCGTTCTTCTAGGTGACTGATACTGTGCGTGACATACACGACATGAATTGGATTCATGTGCTCAGGTGGAAAGGCGACACGAGGCCGAGCCCCAGGAGACGGATATGGAACATCGCAGGTGTCTGCCTGTGTGTTTCTGTTTTGAGCGCCTGCTCATTAGTGTCTGTGAATGTCTTTGCACACGGCAAACATGTCCCCGGGCCGCCGGGCGGTGTTGGTTTCTGCACTTAATCAGTCCATCAGCGACCACATCGAGACCTCGCTGACTCATTTGCTAATGCGCTGCAGCACGTGCGCCGGGCGTGGGGACAAGAAAGTGGGGGGGGGGGGGATCTGTTCCCTGAAAACACAGTATCTCATGAATGGTAATGAATGACAAAAAAAAAAAAAAGGGAACTGAGACCAGAGATGTAAGTGCGCATATATGTGAGAGAGAGAGAGAGAGAGAGAGAGAGAGAGAGAGAGGTTAACTCTGAGTTATCTGACTCACAGACGCAGAGTCGTCCTAGTGAGTCACAGTCATTCTTTGACTGACTCCATATTGTGACGTTAACACCAAATGTACAGGGACACGCCGACCCTGTTGTAAAAAACATTAAAGCACTGAGTCACTACAACACAACACAACAGGAACTGGATGAATAAGACGACAGGTTGGGGTTTTTTTGGTCTGCAGAATCTTGCATTTTGCCTACAGGTGCCTGATTGATTCATTATTCTCAAATGTTCAACCTCCTTACCTGCTTCATTCTGTCAGCACAAGACAGATGTTTTATCACATCTGTAATTTCACCTGCGAAGAAGTCAATAAGGTGCTCATCATGACAAATTGGCTGAGCTGCTCTTCATTGTTTTCTCTATTTGATTTGGAAGACGGCTGATTCCATATCTGATCTGAACTCGGCATGAATTACACAAATAACTTTAATTACACCCCACAGGCCAACCATCACATTTCAATGCCGAGACATCAATATCCCAAATTACATTTCCCGATAGGCAGGTTAGGATTTACAAGAAGACAATAGTTTATTCATCCTCTATGACGAATCTCCCACCAAAAACCTATTAGGAGCTATTACAGTTTAAGCTGCGTGCATGTCGAGCACCGCCTGGGGTTAACACACAAACAAAGAGCCACCGTTGATGCATTTCCCTGGCAATTAACATCCAAGAATCCATTACAATTGCTTTATTAGCCACCGATCAACACCCCAAAAGAAAGTCACAGCTAAAATACAACAACCAAATAGGCGATAAACAGCAAAGAGGCCATTCATACACACGGACACGGACACTCACAGACGGACACACACGGACACACACGGACACACACGGACACACACGCACACACAGACACACACGGACGGACACACACGGACACACACGCACACACAGACACACACAGACACACACACACACAACCAGCCGATGGGGTGCAAAAAAAGTTTCATCGCAGACAGAAAGTAGAGTTTTCATTTAACTTTTCAGACACGTTTCTGCACAGGCACACGTGGACACTCGAGGAAGAGATTCTGGTCTCAAGAAGAAAAAACAGAGTGCATATTGCCTTGTCCCCTGATATCCCCTGATACCGTGTCAGTGATTATTTCAGACGCGAGCGTCTCGGATTCCTAACAAGATGGCTGTGGTACAGATGCCGGTGCCGTTAACACCTCCCCAGTGTGTCTAGGCCACTTCTACCTCTCGTTGAGGTGTTTTTGTTTTTGCTTTTTTTTTTTTTCACCGTAGTTTCACATTATTTTCATCTTTATCATCAATTCCATATTGCTTGCTGCTGCATACACTACTTGCAATATCCATCTCAGCGATGGTCCTTTCTCATTATTTTCAGACATTGGATTATTTATCAACTATTAAATGGCGTCGGCAAAATCATGTCACCACAAGAATTCTCTGGTTTCGTCTTCTCAAAAGGGAAGGTTCTTTTGTCTGGTATATGCTGGTATATATGGTAAGCTTTCAGTCTGTGGATTTAGAAAAAAATAGCCCTGGGTAATTGAGATGAACGTTTTTCACAATTTTCTGATATTTCGTTAAATGTGAATCATTTTAATCAAGAAGACAATCGGCAGATTATTTGATAAAGAAAATAATGAATAGTCGCAGCCCTCATTTGCTAATTTTTGTCATTTTGGCTGTGAGGGCTTGTTTGACAATAGCATAGACAAGTTGACAGACAGTACTATACAGGAGTTCCCCCTGAAACAGTGCAGTAAAAATACATAGCATGAATCTAAATTCAAAGAGTAAGCACTTTAAAAATGCTCTCAGATAGAGTACATCTACTTTTTAACCACTGGTGTAAACTGACATATGGAAGAGGCACTTTATTACCCGACACCACAGGCTGGGTGATCTACAGCCGGTGAACAAAATAAAAAAGGTACTATATAGTGGAGGATCTATATATATATATATATATATATATATATATATATATATATATATAATGTAAAACCTCTCCCTCCACCTTAAAGCCTCTTTATTCTGTTTATATTAACCAGCGCTGATCACAGGTGACAGGTCCTCTTTAGCTGACACAGGGGAGTTGCTCTGTACATGATTTATCTTCGCTCTACTTGAAAAACTGCCCGACTATCTCTGCTCTGGCTGTAACCGCGTGTTCACACAGGACGCTCGCGTGGAATGAGTTTCGAAATTAAAATCTCTTTTTTTTATTTATCTGGAAGTTTTTAAAACGTTGTCCCGAGGTTCTTTGACTGCTACATGCACTGGCATTGTGTGCTTTTGACCATGCTTACACGGGAATTACAAAAATACTGATTAATAATGGTAATGATTCTATTTATTATTATTAATTGATTGTTAGCTGTTGTTTGATGCAAAAAAAAAATAATGAAAACGCCCAATGCAACTTCCCAGAGCCCAAGGTGACGTCTATTAATTGGTTGTCGCGTCTATATCGTCCAAAATCCCAGGTACTGCATTTAAAAGGATAAAACTAATATAGATAATGAGATATAAAACAAAGAAAAGTTGGATATTCCCACATTTGAGAAGCTACAACTGGTAAATGGTTGTTGTTTTTTTTTAAATGAAGTAATCAGTTTTCGTCTCAGCTCTAATGTAATATCTATCTCATTGCTACATTTCAGGATGAACTGCATCAGTTTTAACCTTGAGTTCTTTTTGAAAGCCCACCGATGTTTATTCTCCAGACACGTGTCCTGTTAAAAGCTTGAGGATGTGTGTGTCCGCTGCTCTGAGTCAGTCCCACCACATCCCCGGGCCTGGACTGCTGCTGCTGCTGCTGCTGCTTTTGGATTGAGGCTCTTTGAAGCTGCTCATCCCAAGATAGAAGCTGTGGCACCCCGGTGACACCAGTTCTCAGGGAGGAGAGAAGAACACAGGCAGAGTGCAATCAGAGTGATGAGGGGATAGAAGAATCTGGGAAGCAGGAGTGTGGGGACAGTCCTCATGTAGGACAGCCTCGCAGGGCACCGCGATAGGCCGAGGCTAAAATAATGTGGAGCAACACAGCAACACGTGCTGTGCTGTACGACTGAGGCAGGGTGTGCAAAAGTATGGTCGCCATGGTGACCATGCCCCTCCAGGCACTGGTGCACGGCCGGTGCGTGCCACCGACTCCACGGTGTGCACACTGCGAAAGAGAGCTCCGTCATTCATATTTCATCTACTATGGGCACGATCTGCTCCACAGAACTGTGTCATTCACACGAATACACACCCACCAACGCACACAAGAGGCTGCTATTGAATTTTTCAAAAATCCAAAAGGTGATGTGGCGAAGAAGATGCTAGTAAAATAAACAAAAAAACCCCCAATGATGACGAGGAGGAGGAGCTGGTGGAGGATGAAAAACCGAAACAACAAAAAACAAAATCACCAAATCCTCAGAGAGTCGGCGAGGACGCAAACAGACAGAGGGAGGAGAGCAGCAGAGGAGGAGATCTATTCCTGACTGCTGCTCTGAGCCCAGTGACAAAACACAAGCTGCTTTGATGTGTCTGGTGCTCCGTCGGCTCGCACACAGAGAGCGAGCGCGGTTACACAACAGCTACCGCTGCTAAGACAAGGACGGGGAGAAACAAACAAAGGAACAGAGGGAAAAAAGGGGCGACTAGAATAAGGGGGGGGGGGGCAGAGGAGTGTGTGAATTGGCATATTCGCGAACCCTGCTGCCACCTTTCGCACATCTATATTGAAGAAAGTGACTCGGTCGACGTTCCCCTTTACCCGCATTCAAATTTGATCTGTAAATATTATTTTAATAACTAGACTGCAGGAGCGAGGCAGAGGGTTGACAGGTTCCCAGACTGTGCAGCACGTCTCACGCGTCCGTCTGGGAGAGAAAAACACCAAACACTTCCCCTGATTGTCCGACTGCCACCATCCACTCTCTTATCTGTGATGGTGCTAACAGGGGGAAAGGAAACTGACATCTGATTGACATTTAGCTGTAATCACAGACAGTAACACAATCATTACATAGGAAGGCTTGTACAAGAAACACATGACTCTACGACCAAAGAAGCGTGACCTTCATCAATGTGCCCGTCAAGCCCTCCAGAAAATGTCTTATACAACAAATAATAGAACGATCTCTCAGCAAAGCCATTTTTCATTCTTACTACGCCACCTAGTGTACAAGCGAAGACTTAACAGCTTCTAGTGTGTCTGTTTCTACCTCTCTCTCTCTCTCTCTCTCTCTCTCTCTCACCTTGATTTCTTCCTCTCCGTCTTGAGATTAAATACAAATTGCATATTTTGGTCAGACACAAGGCCGCACCTCATGTCATGTGCGCGCCAATTCTGCGAAGGTGGATCACAAACTGAGACGGACGAGTCACTTGCGCCACACGGTGGCACTGTTTAACAACAACATGACGTGCGGACGGACCCAGAAGCAGGGTGACGAACACAGTCTTAGAGGACAATGTCAAAAGTACAGAGGCTTTCAATCGGTGTCTCTGCAGAGCAATACTTCAAATCTGAGCGTCTCTGGGACACACGCGGGAAACCAACAAAAGAAGGCCTGCAGTAAAAATACAAACTGAAGCCTGTCACACCTTTGATTAGACTACACATGACACATGGTCATGTGTCCACACACCATCCCACTGGGGATCACCACCAGCTACGATAACACGAAATCTTAGCACCTTTGTTCACACTGTTCGCGCTCCTCAACAATATCAGATATTTCTGTCTCCGTGTCAGATTTCAGGTCGACGTCTGGACTCAAGCACAGAATTTACCCGTGCAAAAGAGACTTTTATTTATTGTTTTATCTCACACTGATTTAGCCCAGAAGAAGTCTAAATATTTCTCGCTTCCAGTTTCCCGAGCGTGAGGATTTGCCGCACTTCTATTCCCAGTGTTCCGGCGGATTGAATATCTTTCGAGTTTTGTGCTGTTGCTGGGACAGAACACAAACGGACGAGCACAAAGCCGGAAAAAGAGAGAAGAAAGACAGAGAGAGAGAAAGAAAGAAAGAGAGAAACCCACTAATCTGCTGCGCCACAGTAGACGCGCGGTGGCTACGCAGAGAGACATGGCGAGGTCAACGTAGCCCTGCGCACATGTCGGAGGGACGAGCTGTCGGCACTCCGCTGGGGGAGCGAAGCTCAGTGGAGCTGTCCGCGGTGCTGAATCAACTGCAGCTGGCCGACCGGGCCTGTCGAGCTGCTCTTACCACGGACAGATGGATTTGATGGGTGAGACAGATGAATATACTGTAAAAAAAAACAAAAAAACATACAGAGACAGAAGTGGGAGCTTTACTATTGGCACGGCAGCATGTTGGGACGGCAAGAGCCATCAGCCGGACATCTGAACTACACAAGGTCTGTGGACCCCGATCGATACAGCTACAGACATTTGTCACATAAGAGCTTATTATTCACACACGGCATGACCTCCCGCTGCCTCGGTCGGAGAGCCAGGCGGCTGGGGGAACGAGGGAGGCCAGAGACGAGGAGGAAGAGCCGACAGACAAATGGAGGAAAAGTTGATGGGATGCCAATTAACGCTGCGGCGGTCTGAGTTCGCACTGCTGCTCCTGCGTGCACCTCAAAGCAGCGCAGCAGACTGACTGGCTGCTGCGTTGCATAACAACTTATGTAACAGCCCTTGCTCTCCAAGTGGGGGGAGGGGGGGCGGGCAAACTTTCTTTATGATCTTGTGTTTTTCCTTCAAAGTGTGAGCACATCTCCCTGTCTTTCATGTGTCTACAGGGAGCCAAACGGCCGGCGTGAAAGGAATAAAAGAAAAGGGGAACTATGCAGCGCTGTTCCCGCGAGGGCACAAAACGGACGTCGCGTGGCATCGGCCCCCTTCCTTCCCCTTCCCCTTCCCCTTCCCCTTCCCCTTCCTCTCCCAGCCCCTTTCTCTTGTGATTTGTTGAGGTTCCCTCAGTATGACTTCATCTCTTTTTTTCATCCGTCCACCGCCGGACTTGTCGAGTTATCTCACGCTTTTTATCCGCCTCCCTCTTTCTCCTCGGGCGCAAATTACTTATTCCGTCAGCGGTTCGTTTCATCTCCGCCGATTGATCTGCCTCGACCCTTCAATCCGCTGTCTGACCCCGTTTTTGTGCACGCAAACCTACTGTGAGTGTGTTTTGGTGGCTACCGTTTTAGTAGTTTGTTGAGAATTCGGGCTGCGACAAAGAATATTCCTTCAGCGGTCGATCATTCTGCTGAATGTTTTTTATATAGACTTAGTCTAACATAGACTATCCCACCCTCCTGTCTTCTCTAATATAGACTATAGTCTAATGTAGACTAAGCGATCAGCCAATTAATCAAGATATAAGATATCAAAGTAGCGATGAAGCAAGAGTTCTCCATCACAATTTCTCAGCAGCAAAAGACGACGTCCTCAAAGGTCTTGTTTTTCCCGGAACCTCACATTTGACAGCAGTCGATTCAGTTGCTGGACTATTTAATCAATCAGCTCTGTAAGAACACAACAGACCGGATGGAAAATACCACTCCCACTCCAGTTTACAGTGACTGCAGTAACAGAGAGGTGGCAAATACTCCACTTAAACTGGCTGCATATAAAACAGTTTTGATTTTTGCCGTACGTGTATATTTGGAAACTGATGAGATAATTGCCAAAATGCAGACCCGAACTCAGCGGACCTTGAAGAGCTGATATTGCCAGACATCGACAGAAGTAAACAAGTTACTCAAGGTTGAAAAACAAGCAAGAGATTATTGGAAAAACTACATACTAGGATTCTTCTTATCATTTGAGATGGTGTTTATAGAAGTTACATCGGTACAGAGACAGGAGTTTTCCATCAGTTCGAAATGGTGCAGGGTGAGAACGTTGCGATGTGCTCCGTCAAAGTGGGACACACTTAGCGGTGCGTTCATTATTCATTTTAAGATGCATTTGTTCTGATGTTTTACAAGCCAGTTGGGGCCCTGGTGCCTCCGCCACCGAGTCAGGATCAGACAAAACCCTTGGCAGATGAGATGTGCGTAAGTTCTGCAGCCTCGCCCTTTAAGCAAATGAAAACACGAAGCGGGACACACTCTCTCAAATGCAGATTTAGTTGAGTGAGTCAGGAAAAATCACGAGTCAGACGATGTGTGCAGGCGCGCGCGCGTGTGTGTGTGTGCGTGTGCGTGTGTGTTTGTGTGTGTGACGGAGTTGTGGGGTGACGAGGTTCTCAACAGTCTGCCAGTGCCCAAAACGTCTGCCATCGATCCCGATTTGGCAGCATGTCCTCTGGCTACAGACAGCTCCTCAATCTGCCAATTCACCCTGTGCTGCTAGAGAGAAACACAAACTAAACCGACCGACTTGAAACACAGACCGATAGAACGAGAGAATGTAACATAAGTGCCGAGGGACGCCGTACGAGCCCCTTATCAACAATGTAATTTACTACAAATGACATTGCATACTGCAAAGTAGCAAATGTACTGTGTACTCGGTCCTCTGACACTCCCAACAACACACACACACACACACACACACACACACACACACACACACACACACACACACACACACACACAGACACACACACACACACACACACACACACACACACAGACACACACACACACACACACACACAGACACACGGACAATGTTGCTGACTAGCTGTGACTCAGCAGATCAGCCGGAGCAGATGGACTTTGCTTCCCACAATCCTCCTATGAAGAACAAAAAGTGACATCACCAGCAAACAACCAATCAAACGGAGATTTACAAAAACGGCTAAATTTTTTTGTTCATGGGCAGAGCCTATTCCCTGCACTTCGTGACACGCAATATTTTTGTGAGTGATGCCGCTGCGCAGCTCGATACAGCCCTGAGAGGAGACAGGAGACATGGAACGGAACAAAAATAAGAAAAAAACTGAGAGGACAGGAGGGTGGGATGGCGTGGAAGGACGGTCAGAGAGAGGGAAAGAGGGGAGGGAGAGGGCGGGACAGAGAGCGGGGGAGAGAGAGTGATGCCATATGTTGCAGCTCTTGGATTTGGGGGGTGCATGCCAAGAGTGCTAATTAAATGAGGACTAAATAGCCATGAAAACAATGGCATGTTGACAGCAAGGGACAGGCCGAGGGAAAACATGAAGTAGAGGGAGGTGAGAGAAAGAGAACTTAACATAAGAGGATGAAAAGAATGATGCAGATCGAAGGGGGAGCAGGAACGGGAATGGGTGGAGGGAAATCGGAAGGAGAATGTGAAGACACCGAGAGAAGGAGAAGGAGGCTGCGGACAAAACAAAAGGATAAAGGGATATTAAAAGCTCTCCAGCGTTTGCCAACATGGAGAAGGACAAGCCAACCGTGCGGCTTGAAAAAGTGAGAGCTGCACTGCAGAGAGTGAACAAGTGGTTCCAACTCACTCTTCTCCGACATATGATCTCCGTTTGACATGTGACATTTACTTGGCACAAAAACACACGCAGCGCAGTATATCGGTGATGTGCTGTGTGAAGGAGATGGACAAAGGAGACGCAAATGCTTCACAGGAAAGGACATGAACTCTGAACTCATTCGCAATTAGGAAAGGACACACGTGGTTCATCGAGTTTGCATGCGGACATTTGCTTATTAGCACTAAGCACAAGGTTCAGCTGAGGCTAATCAGAGACGGTCCTCCCGTCAAAGACCAGTGGTGCATAATGTGCAAAACTGTGGCGAAAGCGAACATGATCGGTCCTCTGGGCGTCACGGATGTCTGGAGAAAATTCAACGCCAATCCTTCTCACAGTTTTTGAGAAGATATTCTCAGTCTGGACCATAGAGTGAACATAAAAAAATGAGGCCAATGTGGAAGTGCCTGAAGCCTGCATTCGCTGGAATGACCAGCAGGGGGCGACTCGGTAAATGTCAGTAAACATTTCCCTGAGGAGTTTATGGTTCAATCTCAAGTTTCAAGTCTTCTTCAATACAACGTGACTTGGTAAATGATGGTCCCATTTAGAATAAAGTAGACGATAAAGTATGGCATGTATGGCATGCTGTGGGGCGTGGACACGGCGTGATTGACAGCTGGTACCGTCCAACAGGTGCATGGTTGCAGGTGTAGGTGGACAAGCTCTCGGTCAGGCCCCACCCCCCTGCTCCTCCAAATATGGTTACTTCTGGTTTCAAAAAACCAAGATGGGCGCTGGCCAACATGCTAAGCTCGAGGCTTCAAAACAGACAGACATCGACATCCGAGCCAGGATATCTCCACAAAAACCACTGAAGGGGTATAGAAAATAGGCTTTTGGAACTTAAATGAATTGGCCCTTTAAACCCTTTTCATGTGTTTATGTTTTGTTTTGTATGTATGTTTAGTATGGGCAGTCCGTCAGTGTGGGAATCATTTGTCTCATGGCTCCAACCCACGCAGGCACATTCTAAAGAATTCCATTAACGAGACACTCAAAAGCCCAATGCAACCAATCTTAGAGATGACTGAGTGGCAACACTTCATGCACTGGTTGATAATTGCCTGTAGTTAATGGCCAGTGATGCATGAGCAGAAATCCAGAGGAGTCCATTAAAAAGAGTGTGTGTCACTATCCTCGCCTAAGTATGCGTAAGCCTCACAAAGGCTCAAGGCTGGCAGCTGGGGTCCGACACGGCGTTTGCGTGTGTGTGTGTGTGTGTGTGTGTGTGTGTGTGTGTGTCTTTGTCTGTGTGTGTAAACAGAGCTTACATGTATTAATAGACCAGCCATGTCCGTGTCCTAAGCCACTTATGGGTCGTCTTTCTTGATCAGACCAATCGCAGCAACGCTATCATCACAGCGTTACAGCGGGTCGACCGGTTCCTTTGCAACTCGACCAAATCGTCATGAGAAATTGGCCATGATGCAGAGCTTGCCATGAAATATGAGGTTGTGGTAAGCCCCAAAGGAGAGGGGATGGAGATAAAAATACCCCCCACCAGATACAGTGAGACCTGAGATGGGGTGGGGTTGGGGGGGAACAATAGAGCAGTGGGGGGCGGAACTTGATATATCGTTGTTCACTCAGTTGCTCGTATTACAGACAGAAATGTGATATGCAAAATGATCACAGAAGAGTAAGCTCGCAGCGGGCAAACTGAGTGTGTGGCACATATCAGATGCTCACAGACACTTGTTCACAGCCTGTCATATGTTGTCTCCTCTCTATGCACATCTCATCGTTATCAGCGGTTCTCCAGTTACTGCCAGATAGAAAATCTGCACGACGCTGATGGGAGGAAGTCGAACTACCAAAGTCAGAGTTATTTAACACGATATCGGTCTGGTTTAGAAAACAACACTCAGCTGTCGTATAGGCAAAAAAGCCTTGGCCATCACTCAGTCACAAATACAGTGTACACCAGAAGACACACACACATAAACAAAGAGGCATGATAAGAGGACAGATCGTCGACAGTTGATGAAACCGACTCTCACTAACTCTCAGATGAACTCTTCCAAAACCAAAAACATAATCCATTATTCTTTGCAGTGCACTTTGGCGGCATTTTTTTTTTTTTAAACTAAACTGAACTTAGATAGAACGAGATTAATAAAAAGTAACTACATAAAACAATGAATGAACAGTTTTGTAAGCAGCTGCAATCCCCGAGAGCAGTTAGAGACAAAGAGAAGGGAAGGGATATGGCTGTGGGGGACGTACGGTACATATTCATCCCGCCCCACTGTCTCTGGCCTCATTACAGGGGTTAATGAAGGCAAGAAGCCGGAGCTCCGGTCCTCACATGCTCTCTCTGGGCTCTGCAGCTCTGTGGGGACCCAACATTACTGGCAGCCAGGCCCAGAAACCCACTTCTGCCGTGGGCTCAATGACATCCATGCCCCCCCTACACACACACACACACACACACGCAGCTTGGGTAATTACCTAGCACACTTCGGACATTCGCTACTGTACATTCACGTGTCATTAACATTCCTTCCTACGCTCCTTCACTCATCCATATGTTGCGATTATGATTTCCTTATCCAAATGCATACGTAGACGTAGTTTTTGAAATCATTAGTTCTTGAGGTTTATGTAAGCTTGCGTCGAGCCCAGTTCTCTCGCTCTACAATGGTTAAGTTAACATGAATTAACCACATTTCACAGGGGGTTTAGATCCGCTGCATGATTATCCAGTGTTTCCTGAGACCTTTCACCTGTTCAGGGGCAGCAGGCTGTTCAGGTCTCGTCTAGGATTTCCAAACACACATGGACACTATCAATCCGTTTTTATTGAATCCCACCTTGCATTCTTCCCTTTGCCAGTTAGTTCTCCTAATAACACAATGAGAAACGACAACGCTCCCACATGCATTAACCCACGCGCGCATACAAAGTCACACATAAAAAGTGAGAAGGAGTTGGTTCGGCACGCAGTCCAACCCAGGCAATTTGGCAGTGAGCGTGTTACCATGCCTACAGGCCCAATCAATATCACGTCTAAAAATAGCATGAACCATAATAGTCTTACTTCCAAACACAGGAGGGGGTGAACTGGGCGAGAGTGGCATTCATGTAATTTGTCTAATCTCCAGCAAGACTGTAACAAGTGGCGACCGCAGAGTTAGTGAGCATTGTGCAAAAGCGTGAGTTTAATCCCCACCAGGAGGTTTCTCGAGGAAAACCTGATCCTGGCATTTTATTGGCTGGCGCTGGGATCTCGCAGCAGGTCGGATCAGCAAATCTGGAATGACTTGCTGCCAGGTTAACAGTAGGTCGTTGCAAAGACGGCATGACGGGACGAACACGCCAGCGCCAACGCATGAAGACTAATCTTTAGAACTGGGATAAATTGTAATGTGGAGTGTTTAACAATTAAGATCAGAAACTTCCAGAAAGTTCATGAGAACGAGTCACAAATTGGCCTTTAAGGAGATAATCACTTGCTGTTCGACGCCCTCATCAAACGGTTTTCAAAATAATTGTGTCACTGATGCTTTTGCCAGCCAGAGGAAGCGTGCTTCTGTGGCGCCACATTCAATAACTTGGAGCTACAACATGACCTAGAGAGAGAGAACCAGAGGGGGGGGGGGGGGGGGGGGGGGGGGCAGACACACAGAGAGACAGAAACATTGATGATGGCGGGCGGCGTTAGAGATGGAGAGGTGACACAAAGACAAACAGAAGGGGACCAGGGAGCCAAATCAAGTTAAAAGACATGAGATGAAAGTCCCAAAGAGACGCCGCCTTTCCCTCTCGGACAAATACAAACATGAACATGTGCCAAGCACAGATGATGAGCACAGTGAGTTTGGCCTCGTTTAACTGCAGTGCAGACAAAGTTCGGGGCGAGTTCGGACCAGTTCAGAATATGTGAATGTGAGTCTGCGCATGCATACTGTATACAGTGTACGTCTACTGTGTTACAGCAGCGGCTCTTTTCCTCCCTCCCTCCACAGCTGAGCTGAGAGCAAGCTGGATGGGTGGGTGGACTATCAAGGGGGCCGGGCCTTATTTTTGTACTCGGAGGCAAAGCTCTGGCACACTTTGCTGCAGCGTGGACGAGAACCCAGACTCCATTCATAGCCATCTGTCATCTTTACCTTCCCTCGACCTCTTTCGGTCTCTGCGTCACACGTCGTCTCCACAGCTATGGTTGTGACCGGGGGGGGGGGGGGGGCGGGATCCATTTGGATCCGTCTATCAGCCTGTTGATCTTTACTTTCTCCCTCTTCAAACAGCACCAGCACAAAAAACACCACTATGTCAATATGTTTTTGAATCTTTCCGTTCCAACGTCCAACACACAATAGAACAACTCACACCAGCTCTCATTGCAAGAGTTTGTCTCTGGACTGGAAGCCAAACGTAAAGCGGTTGAATGCACTCTATCAATGATAAAAACCAAGTGAAAGCCATGTCTGATGTCCTTTGACACCAACAATTCCATATGCGGCATTTCAGCATGACACACTCGCACAGAAACGAGGAATGGAGTCATTCTGTTTGACCGACGCAAAGATTTCTCACCAGTTTTCCCTCCAGGGTGTAGATCTTCTTCACCACCCCAGAGTCCAGCTTGATGGCATCGGTGATGTCGGTGAGGACCTGCTCGTAGGAGTGGGCCGTTTTCTTGTTCAGCAGGATCCTCACGGCCTTGCGGGGCTTCACTCCGCTCCGCACCACCGTCACCAGCTTTGGACGTATGAAGTCCTTGGTCTCGCGGCTCTCGGGAGCGCCGGCGTTGGCGCTGCCCAGGGAAGGGGGGCCGCGCGAGGAGGACGCCGAGGCCTTGACGTTCACCGACCAGTTGGGGTTCACGTTCTTCGTGTAATCCAACTTTTTGTACGCCTCGATGGAGCTGCACACGTAGCTGTCACCTGTTGGGGTTGACATGAGATTTATGTCAAAGGAGATGGGAATCTCATTCTCTTAAGGGGGGGGGGGGGGTAAATTGTGGAAAAATATGAAAGAATAAGGATAAAGATGGAGAAAGGAAGGACGTAAAGAGATATGGTAGCATACAGTAGGCTGGCTACTTTGTTATGAGCAACATCTTCTAACCATGGCAACAGCTACTGTACAATACAACATTATGCTTTCCTTCCTACTGTTCCCTTATTGAAGATGATGCCAACAGCTCACAGCTCTGCCCATGCCACACTGTAATGATACTGGGAGGCACAGATGCAGGAGAGAGCTAATCCGAGATAAAGCATATGGCCATCCAACAAGTGATCCACGTCCATCTTCATAATAATAATCTGCAGTGTGTTTAGTTTGATTAGCCATTTTTTGTTGCTCACTGTCCAAATGTTGAGGCTGATTTCAAAAGCAGCCTGTAAATGGGTCAGACTGTGGGGACTGATCACTTCAGTTACTTTATTCTGTGCAGCGAGTCGAGCAGCAGCGGGGTGGAACACAACATGGCAGCTGACCTTAAAGGCCTGGAGGCCAGACTGCAGAAGCACTGTGCGTTTCTATATTCACCTTCTACCAGTTGCTCAATGTTGGTGATCTTGGCGCCATCCAGGGTGTAGATGGTGCGGACCCCCTGCGGCAGGTTGACGTTGTCGGACAGCGAGCGGGTCAGATCCGCCAGCAGGGCGTCGAAGGTGCGGAACCGGTCCGCGGAGATGGCGTACACTATCCCGTTGAAGTAGCGATCCCCGTTGCGGTAGAAGCGCACCTTCATGGCCCTCTTCTCCGCGCTCAGGGTCTTCAGGGTCCGGGTGCGATACAGGCTGCAGTGCGCGCTGTGCGTGGGACTCGGCACCCCGTTCATCCTGGCGCTGGAGGAGCGGCCGTGCCTCTGGCCCCTGTCGTCGAAATGCTCCATCTCCATCTCGCTGCCGAGGCTCACGACCACGGCGGTGCTGTCTGGGAAGGGAGGATGGGGGGAGGGGGACGACAACAACAACAACAACAACAAAGGGAGGTACGGGATAGGGGAAGGTGGACGGGTGAAAGTTTTTCAGCAGCGAATAAGTCAACGGAGGAGCCGAACGCGGGGGAGCGTGTCTGCGCGGCGGATGGTGGGGTGAACCAGCCGGTGTCCGTCGCCGGTGCGCGGTCTGAAAATAACTCCCTAATGACAGATTAAGTGCTTTTAAGCCGCCGAGCAGCGGACAGCGCGCCGATCTGGCACAGTGCGCTGATCTGGCACAGTGCGCCGATCTGGCACAGTGCGCCCGAGTCGTCCTGAGGCGCAGATGGGTGAGAGGGAGTGAGGGAGAGGGCGACGGTCACGAATCGATAGCAGCACATCCATTTCCCTCTTTATGAATATTCAGAAGCTGCGAGCACCCCCCCCCCACAACCCCAAACATTTACATATATAAATAAATATAATATATATATATATATATATATATATCACAGGCAGAAACAATGATTGACTCCCTGTGTTTAACTTTGTCGTATTGACATCAATAAGCACGAATCATACAAATAAATGAAAAACGACGAATAATGAAAGAGCTGATCACTTGTGGATCAGCTGACACTCTCACCTATGCGAGCGCTCAGCGCCTCTTTGACGGTCACCTCCAGCCCGACTGATGCTGCGTTTCCCTGGAGATATGAGATGTGCTAGAAGTGGAGCGAGCTGTGTCGCCGACACCGGATGTGGTGCTGAAGAGAGATCCCGTCCTGGGTCCTGCGGTGAGACCCTCCTCTCTCCTCTTGTCAACGTGTGCGTGTCCCTTTGTTGTCCGGTGGATGAGCTCCACCACCACCACCACCACACACCAGTGTGTCTGTGAGAGGCTGGACTGGGAACGGACTCGGCAGCAGCTGCTTCCCCTCCCATTCTCCTTTCACCCACCTCCTCTCTCCTCCTCCACGACACTCTGTCGTGATTTTCATTTAGGCTGCACCCCCACTTCTCATTAGGATGCAAACCCACGCTTGCTGGACTCCCCCCCCCCCCCCCCCCTGAAAGACACGCGTCGGAGGGTGTTGATTTAAGAAAATAAAAAATAAAAAATCAAAAGGAGCTTATTTATTTTTTCCCCTAGGAAAATCAACATCCATACAACTCAGCTGATCTTCAGTTCTTTATGTATCTCTAACTACATTTGAATTAATTTTTTTTCATCAAAACATGAAATATAAGATGTAGCCTATAGTGTGAGTGGCGTGTGTGCGCGCGCGCGCGCTCGCGTGGCCAAATCACATCTCATTAAAACCTTGAGACTAAAGCAGCATTAAGTTTAACCTATTAGGATCTTTGCACGTGAGATGTTATGTAACACACGTCAACCATCAAGGCAGCCTGAGGGTTGACGTGTGTTACAAACTACTGTATACAGAGCAGCTGCCACAGGCATCCCAATGTCACGTGTCAAGTATGATTTTTAAAAAGTTTTTAAATGAATTTCTTGTATGAAAACTCAGCCGGGATCGCACCGTCTAAATAGTTTTGAAAGTGTCATGTTGACTTTATCCAGGGCTGCATGAGCCACAGGGGCGAGAGCTGGAGAGTGATGCTGCCATCTCATTACCATCAGCTTGTTTCGTTCCCATGAGCTCTGAAGTTTGTTTGTATGTGACGGCAGGAAACAGTCCCTCCGAGCACTGGCAGAGATAAAAGACCACTGACCTACATCCCGGCCTCCAGAGACCCACCCGGTTCCGCTCCATCACCACCACATGAGTGTGAGCATTTAACTGTGCCAGTGATGGTGACGTCCTCTTAAATTGCTCTCCATGTCCTCGTATTCGGCGGTTTGACAAGTGGAAGACACTGTTTAATGTGTTGAGCACGACACGGGTTTATTATGCAAAAGTTTCACTCTCTTTGCATTCATGTCGGGTTTGTGACATTCAATCAATGCTTGATTCAGAAGGTCACGCATCTAATTCGTCCGATTCCAAAAAAGCAAACTGCATCTGACATTTTAATGGTCAAATATGGTACACGATTAAATCTTTCATCACTGCTTCCGAGAGCAGAGCAGCTAGCGTGAGTATGCGTATGAATCCATCAAAGTGTTGCAGTGACACACAGATTTTTCTATTTTGAGGAGACGCACGCATGGGGCCCCACTGTACGTCACAAACTGAGGTCTGACTTGACAAGGTGTTCCCGTCTAAACACCGTCAAATTCTGGGGAAGCAGGGCACGCGTGGGGGAGACTGTCGTCGGGCCAGTGCAAGACAGATGGAGGACAGGGCGCAGGACACAGTCAAGGATCTAGAAGCAGGGCAGTGGTCTCATTTCCAAATGGATATTTGTGAGTCACACTGATATTTGTCGGTGTCCATTTGTATTCAAATAACCAAGGAACGCATGAAAATTTATAATGTATTCTTACTTCTGTGGCATTTCTGGGGTTGGAGGAGTTAGAATGTGATCTACATCTTCAATGCTATCTCTTGGAAGTTATTGCACTCTTCAAAGTATTAAAGCAACACAACTATTTATTTGCACCCCTATTTGTAACTGTATTGCAGCTGACTAGCATGAAATACAGTATAGTCTTGGTAATATTGCATCCATAAAAGTAATAAAAAGTGGGTGAAATTATTCAAAGATTGAATTTTGCCATTGGAGAGTAAGGCTATCAAAGTGTCTGTGCAGAAACAATTTATTTTAATTGCAAATGAATCTATGCAGAGCACATTTAATGTTGAGTGGACAGTTTCATGATCCGTTATGCTTCATTAAAAAAAAGAGCCTTTTTTTATGTCAAGACGGTCTCAGTGACTCTGATTTCCACTTTTTTGGACTCTAATAGTTGCTTCAGCACCACTAACATAACAAGTAAAAACATAACTTAGCACAAAAATGCATTTTTGTGAGGTGAATGATGATAAACAAAGAATTGGAGCTCATTCAGATTCGGATAGTTGGACTAATGACCATTGCAGCGGTATATCCCATTTAGAATAACTGTGAAAAGGAAATCTGTCTTTACTTAAGAGCTCAAGAGAGAAATTAAAAAGCCGGCCCCCCACAAACTGTTGACAGATGCTGTTAGTAATTATTGTATCTTTATGCTACAATAAATTTCTTCAGAATTTTGCACGGCACGCTCTGTGTGAACATGGAGATGGCCAAAAAGTCCGTCTAGGTAAGTCAACTCATATGCATATTTATTTCGCGTGCATGCATATGTGAATGCACACATGCACGCTTCTCTACTGTACATACACATTGCACGTACACTACACCTTTTTGCAGCATACTGCGAGTACAGTGAGAACAGCTAACAGAAATAGCGAGTGCAGGCAGCAGCAGTGTGATTCATGGTGTTTTGACAGATAGCGTAGTGATTCGTCACCATGTTTCACCTGTCAGCAGAGGGGGAGGCAGCGCGCAGAGACTTGTAGTAAGGCGGGCTTGAGAAAGGAGGGAAAGAGCAATGTGGCGTGCTGCAAATGAGCTCTTTTTTTTCTCCATAAGGCAACCAACACGGCCTGGCTATCATTAAAGGAAGTCATTAATCTCAGATAAACAACCCTTCACTGCAGCACATTCAGGATCGTACACCAACTCAGCCAGAAACTGAGAAATGTAATAAGTAAAGGAAAAATATACTTCGATGTACCTACGTCAATGGCGGGGGGAAAACAATGTCTCCTGTGGCAATTAGAGCATCACATGGTGATTTATTTTATTGAATCAATCAATCAATCAATCAATTATTCTGTGATTATACCCTATTTGAGGAACTGCATCATAATTAGTTGATTGGACATCAATATGGAGCGCTTGAAATGCAGCTTGGGGGAAAACCAAACAACTTTAATTTAATTGCTATCAGGTACTTTACTTTATTTATTTGTGTGAGAAATGTGTTGGAGGTGGAATTCCTTGTCTTAAAACCTAGTTTTAGGTCAGAATCCAAAAGCTTATCAATAGGACATCACTGAACTTACAGAGCGAACGGTGAACAGTAAAAGTTATATTTCATTATATAAAGCTAAAAAAAAGGTTAAGACAGAATTATGAATTCATGCTGGTTTCGCCTGTAAGATGTTGCTTCAGCTCAGAGTTTTGAGGCGGACAGGAGCCGAACCCATCCTCCGCACTTCTTCACAAACCACGAATGAAACGACTCCTGGCAATTTTCATGTTCACCACGCTGCGTCTCACGTGGACACATACAGATTTCATACACCCACATTTGTAGAGGTGGTCAGTGGGTGGGACGGGGGAGACCGGTTGCTCTGCAGATGAACTACATGCACAGAGAACAGTGGTGGATGTCGTGCTGCTTACGTAATTGCAAGTTGTAGGAGGTGCTTTGTAAAAGATATATATAGAAGAATAGGAGGAACAAAAACAAAAACGGCGGTGACACTAGAAATGTCAGACCCAGCAGCTTTCTGCCACCTTAGGAGATGACCTCACTGCACTCGAAGCCTGTACACCCTCCTGTAAAACATTTCCATGTAGAAAAAAAACAACAAAAACACAAACTTCATTATTAATGTGACACTTTATACCATGGGTTCAGTGAAACACTGAAGTATAATACTGACTGTGGCACATGACAACCTGAACTGCATCTTCATAATCAGCCCTTGAGAAATGTGAACAAAGCCATAGGAAGCTGGCAGACACACGCGTGACATATGTATAGAAAATATATATATATATATATATATATATATATATATATATATATATATATATATATATATATATATATATATATATATATATATATATATATATATATATAGAAAATATCTCCTGCAACCATTCCATCATACCCAGAAAAAGCAACAATACGGGATATTTTAAAGAACTATTCTACATAACTATATTTCTTAAAGAAATATTTTAAGCCAGGACTAAGGATTGTGTTTCAGGTAGTGCTTTAGGGTGGGTAACCTGCTTCCCCTCAGGGATTTCTCTTCTTCTCTTCTCTGGGCTGTTGACGCTCCACAACCACCTCCTCCTTTCACGTGCGCTCCTCCTCCTCCTCCATCTTCTTCCCTTTCTTTCCCTTTCTTGGAATAAGCCTCTGCATTCCTGCGGCTTTGCTTCCCTCTACGCACCAAGAGATAAGACCACAGTAAGTGAATGAATTCTGTGTTGATTTATACAGCATGATTCATTTATCAGCTACGTATCAGGAGATTGTACACCAACTGCAAAAGTAAGTCTAATCCTCCCCAAAAAATATGGGTTCACCCAGAAACTCTACGCTGATATTTACTCACAGTTCGTGAAGAGTCAACTAACTGATTTTAGTGTCTTGTTTGGTTTCTTCTCTGGTATGGCTTTGTCTCCCTTCACTCTGAAGACACTCTACAAGATCTTCCCTATTATATATTTTTTCATAATCACATTATAAAGCTGGATTAAAAATGTGCTTAAAGGCAATAACATTATTGTGTACGTAACAACTCTGCATTTCACCTGACCCTGAATGCACTTTAGCTGCTTTCAATTTGGTATTTTCAATGTTTTAAATAATGTGTCCTGTATCTTAATCCATTGGTGTGTGTATGTTTGAATATGATCTGCCAGCTGACTGAAGGTGAAAATTGATTGTGATGATTTGATGACCTATTTGTTTTAAATTGTTGCCTTGTGAAGCACCTTGTGATTTGAATTTGTGAAGCTGATAAATACAAGTTATTAATGTGTCCATCACCTGTACCTCCTCAGTTTGCTGTCTGGCGCCCTCTGTGGCTGAGTGGAGTACTGTCTTCTTTGGGCTTCAATGGTGGAGGACAGCTGTGACAGTGGACAGTCCATTAAAATGCACTCCAGACACATAGAACGTACTGTTTGCACATGTACTGCATGTGTGCTTCTGTTTGCTCAGTCGCGTGTCGTACAATGCCACTTCAAATGTAAAAGATGTGTTTCCAAAGTGTTAAGAGAGAAATGTAGTTGAGTTCCCTCGCAACTGCTGTGGTTGCAGCATTAAGCAGAAAGTCCTTGACTGAGTTATTTCACTGAACAGAGACTCACCTATGACATAACAAGAGAGAAGAGCACCCGGGGATGAATGAGAAATCATAATTAGACCTGCTCTCTGTACTGTACTGTCCTTGTGGTGCACTTTACCGTGGCAGCAATTCTTCAGCATGGCATACATTGAATATTCAATGATTGATAGTCATAATATTTGCCTTGAGAGCGACTGGTTTGACCTGTCAGGAGTCGCGGACACCTCTATTATCACGGATGAAAGGGACCGCTTACCTTCGCAATTTCTGAAAGATATGCCCGCCTCTCATCATTGGTTTTATGGAATGCCTGACATATGAAAGAAACAGAAAAGCCGTCAGTAATCTGTGCGTGTGCTCGTGGGTAAAGTGCTTGTGTGCGTATTTTCTGCAATGTTAATGAGCAACGGCTTACAACGCGGATTTACTGGTTGCACATGCTGCGTGTTAAACCCGCATCTAATATCTTTGCTGTTTGTCGAGCAGGAACAATAAACAAAGAGGCAAATCACTAGAACCAAGAGCACATTGGCCCAGTCGTAGCAGCACGAGACGAAGGTCAAGGTTCGATTTTGCATCAAATGTTTGCTGGGGAAAAAAAAGTAAAATCGGACAAATCTCTTTTTCAATCCTTTGCTAATGGTGGTAATTCAAATATGTACTTATTACCTGGCGGAATCTCAAGCTGCTTGTCCAAGAAAAAGTAAAACTGGGCCAGCAGACATTGTGACCTTCAGCAACACTCGCAACACAATATCCCTCTAGAACTAGAACAACGGAGAGCAGCACCTTTCCCTCCTGTTCGGTCGTGAGGTGACAGTCCGTCAGCTGACCCTGGAGGTCACACTTCTCCTCACTCAGGAGCTTCACACGCTGCCTCAGTGTTTCCTGCAGGGAAGCGTGTTTAGTTCGAAATTCACAACAAAGAGGCAAAGCATAAATCAATTGATACTATCTATGTTCAAGGATTAAACGCTAACAGAACAGTTAATGCAGGAAACACACAAGCACAAGAGTGGATTAGGCCGTGTGAGATTAATTGTGCAGAGCAATGAGACCCGGTGTATTTCTGGGTTGTCCTTGTTATTGTGTCCCTAAAATAAGCATAAGCAATAATGAATGTCACTGTGGACACCGCTGTGTCTGAGCATGGAGCATTTGAAATGTATCAACGCCTATGGTAAATGTTCGACTCAGCCAAGTATTTCACAAATGGCTGCAGTTACATTTACATGGGCGCATTTGCAAAAACGTAAATACATGCAGGCATTCATTAATCCTGTTTATCTATATATTTATGATGCTAATTTTCATTGTAATCCTCCTAATCAGCGTTTGCAAAGCCCCTTACATTTTCCACACAAAGCAGAGGATATGTACAAATCCAGGGTGCATGTGATTGAAGGTTATCCGTTATGATGTTTAACAGAAATAAATTAATCAGCGGATGCACCATAAAAGCATACAGGAGGTACAGTAGGTATCGGATGACTCTTTCTTTGCAGCTGGGAACACCATAAGTATCTGTTATTGTTTTTTTTACAGAAAACGCGGCCCTAACATTTACTCATGTCACTTGTTATTAAATAATCTACATTCTGACTTAGTGTCATGCTCACAGTTTGATCTTCAGTCCACAAGCTTTGCAGTCCCTCCCTGGATTCACTAATAAGCATCTGTTAGTTCTGCCTTGAGGCACAAGGACACACACACACACACACACATTTAGACTGTATTTGTGCAACGTTCGGGGTGTGGTGCGAATTCGAGTATCTGCTTTAAACCATTGTAATTAGTGTGCATCCCTCTCCTATGGTGTGTAATCCTGTGATTACAGTGCTGTGATTAAACTCTGGTTTATTCGGCCTGCATCAGCGGAGGAGGGGGGGGGGGGCGCTACAATCCCTGTCTCCCCTCATTCTGTGTCTCTGGCTCTCTCTGCTGGTATGTGCCTCTATTCTTATATACACTCTTTCTTTTTTAATTCTGCGCTTGACAAAACTCCACAAAACATGAATACGGCAAAAACAGACCACTCACGATTGGCATGTCATCATACGACCGGATGGCGGCCAATCGATCTGTGAAAAAGCAACAGGCTGTGTTAACATCATGTATGCATGCAAGAAGTACAAACTTGCTTGAGATGAAGATGGATGAATACATATTTTTACCTCTGCCAAGGAGTTTATGGGATTGGTTCGGTTTGTCTGTGTGAATGCCAGCAGGGCTACTTAAAAAGTTATGGTTGGTTTTTTTATGATTTTTTTTTATACCAAAGTTAGGTCCTGGCCACGGTAACAGGTGCTTAAATATAATTTTGTGAGGGATCCTGAAATATATTTGTATGGCTCACTTACTATAGGTATGTAGTTCTTTATGAGCTTCTCTCAACACCCCTCATCTTTGTTCGGAGCAGACAGAAGAAACTAAGGTTCATTTTTATTTCAAGGTGACCAAACATCATGCTGTGTGTATTGTCGTGGTTTTTCCCCAAAGTGGTTTTTGATACATAGCTCAACTGTTGATGTTTTGCAAAGACACAAGTCTCGGTGTAAATATTATGTAAATAATGCTGTACTCCAATAAAAGCTACAGTAACAAATGTTCTTTATGGCATGAACTCCCTCAAAAGCCGACCTGATCCTGTGAACGTACCCATGGGGTTGCCTCGCAGGTCCTCCAGTCGCTCGTGGATCAGTGAGATCTGTCTCTCCAGCTGTCCGTTCAGCTCCGTCTGCGTCTCATACCGCGTCTTCCACTCATTACCTGGCACACGTGTGAATAAACAGAGGACACACCGCGTTGCAAACTACACTGAAGAGTGACAGCGTTGGAGGCCGGCATGATGGCTCATGAGTCATCACGATGTTAAGAAATGTAAATGTGGCATGAAAACAGAACCTTTTGGAATAAACTGGGTTTTCTGCAAAAACCGTGTAACGTGTAAACGCGTAAAGAAATACAATGTTCCTAAACTGATAACCCGGCACGCAACATGTTATAATCTTTCTTGGATTATTCCTTTGGCCTCCAACAAGCTCTTTCTGTATTTGTGGCTCAGACCTGCAGACGGACCTGTTCTGAGTTTGTCTGATGTGAGCTGCTCTCCTGACCCTCATTCCACAGCATCTCGGCTGGGTTCACTTTAGCATATTAAACAATATGGCTCATATTGTAAAATATGTATTGTGACACGTCCACTCACCTTCCCCGTCGACACTGTGCAGCCTTTCTTGCAGCTCACACATGGTACTCCGCAGGTCGGACACGGACTCCTCAAGCATTTCTCTGAAAAACCAAGAGCCACACGACGCTATTGGTCACAGTGGGGGGGGAAAGAACGAGGACATGTCATTCCGAAGTTCCTTCAGACAAACCCACCTCATCTCCCTCTCGTGCTCGAGCTCTGCCTGCAGGCGAGCCAGGTCGTATTTGCCGTAGTCGCTCTCTGCGGCCATGTTTCTGGGGGAAAAAAGAGAGAGAAAAAAAACGTCGTCTGAAGAGAAGTTTGTGCATCGCTGGTTTCCATGGGAACCGCTGCTTCCGACCGCTTCAGGCGGCGTCGGAAATAAGGGAGCGGATTTTGCGGGAAGTTTGAACAGAAGTTTTTAACCTCCTCCCTGGTTTGAAATGATAAAAAAAAACAACATAATTAACGATGTCTACTTCCTATCTGTTTTCTTCAAACACTAATGTCACTTTATGAAGCTCATTAAATGGGCCTGAAAATAAACTTCCTCTCCACACAGAGCCCTCACTTTGACATCCTACATCAATGGCCTATTGAAAGCCAGTTATTTATCTTGAGTATTGACTATTGAATTTCCAATAGAGAAATTACTCACATTTGGATCTTTCCTTCCGGCTGCTTCACGATCACCTCAGCTCCCAGTTGAACACAGGCACCAGAATTTGACGAACAACTGCACTAATAATTCATTCAGGTGTGATCTCATTACACATTAAATTGTGCTTCACTTCCATTGTCAATGCAATTTTAATATTTTTATCTGGGCAATCTCAATTACTCTCCATCTGAAATCATTTTTTACAACGTTTATATCCAGTCTACATTACATATATTATTGCTTTTTTTTCTTTATATTTTGTTATACTTCCATATGTTTACTTAGTTATAATTTTTACTGCACACAGCAAAGGTCACCATTGTTGGACTTTTCTTATCTTGTTTATTTTGGTCCAAGAACACCGTAGACATCCAACAGGCTAATAAAAAAAATTGTCTGATAATCATGGTTGTGAAATATACATTATTGTATATACATTTGTGCTTTACTTTATTAAAATACTTTGATAACTTTCATACAGATGTCAACATAGAGGAGGTAATATCAGGCTATAGCTATAAGTCAACAAATAGATCTTTAGCTGTATAGCCAGTGAGCAAGTTTTCTGGTACAGATACTTAAAGTTTTAGTTTCAAAACATAGAGCAAATACACAGTACTATATGTATACAACAACACAATAATACCGCCAAAAAACTTCATCAGTTTTGGCGTAAAGTTAACATTCACAACACAATGCAGTCGATGCTGACAGAGATACGTAAATAACCTTAAAAACTAAAATAACTGTTCGTATGCAATTCAATAATAATTGAATAGAAAAATACATCCATTAAAATGAGTGACCTACATTTCCTTTGAAAACTGCAAATGAGGAAGTGACCCATCAGTGTGAGACCTTCTGGTGAAGCTCCTCGTGTGGGGTATCTATTTTTTCATCTCTTCCTCATCCTTCTTCTGCGCCTCCTTCCCGTCAGTTTCTGCCGACTGTCCATCCTTGCTTTTGACCATGGCCTTGGCCGTCTTCTTGCCGGCTGTCTTCAAAATGGCTTTGATGCCCAGATTGTCAATGTTGTGTGCAGTCACACCCACATTGATGACTGAGTGGAGAGCCGTGTCTGTGGCGTCGCCGGCATCATTACCGTACCTTCACCACGAACAACACAGTGGAGTTAGGCACGAGCGGTTTGGGGTGAATAACATAACAGAGCTTGTGCAGGGAATTGAAATGCTGCAGCAGCTATGGTGCTTGTTCTGCTGTCTTTTGTGTCAACACACCGTAGTCCAAGAAAAACAAAGTCATATTACACTGTGAAGCGTTTTTTATTAGTAACAAACCAAGGGAAAGGTTTACAGAGAGTATGAACCGCAAGAGCATCACCACCCAACACAAGCACACACTGCAGTTTACATGGAAGAACCCGGAAAGACACACTAGAGGATTAAACTATACCAACTCAAAAAGGAACCCAAAATACATACATATACAGTTTATGTGTTAGCTGTTGCATGAGATTTGGATTATGTCATATTTAGGGTTATTTTCTGACTTGATCTGAGAGTGAAAAGAAATTACATGAGGGTTGAGCAAAGTCAGCATCACAAATATTGTTCCTTTACTCCCCCGTGCATTCATTTGTTGCTGGACATTTTAAGTAGATTCCCTAAGCCCCTAAATCTGAAAAGAAATAGGTGTGAAAGCAGGTCAGTTCCCCGGCATACCAAGAGGAAAGCAGCACAGCAGGCACTACGGTTGTTTTAAGTGTAGATATAGATTCAGAAACGGGCAGAAAACACCACCTACAATTATCAATTAATAAAAAATAAAAGATCAATAAAGGAGAAGATATTGGAAACGCCAGAACTTACTTGTACGTCACAGTTGTGACAGTCTCGGCTGCAACACTCTTGCCCACAAGCTTGGCTCCAGTCTCCAGACTGGACCAAACAGTAGAAAAACCTAGTTTGAGTGAAAAAGAAAAATGTTCAGTACTAAAACAAAAAGATATGAGAGAATGATGTGAGAAAAGAGAGTGTGAGACCATGTATGAGTATATATGAGGTAATATTTCTTTATGCTTGATCCTGAAAAATTGCTGGTCTACTGATATATACCTTGTACACTGCTGACTGCCACAAACTTGGCTCCGTCCATGTTTGAAGCCTGGCCATCTTTGCTCTTCTTCATAGACTCTGGGACCAGCTTGGCGCCATGCTTCTTCACATGGGGCGCCACCTTTTCTGCCACATGTCCAACCACTGTACTCATTCCATTCACTGTGGAGATACACGGTTATAAAATATAAAATATATATACCTATATAGGTATAGAGCAATGTCAATTTACAGCACGTGAAATGAAGTGAAAGAAAAATCGAAGAGCCTCAAGGAGCTATGACGGTTTTCTTTAGCCATGTGTTTGCATCATTATCATCATTTATGTGCAAATTCTGGACCGTTACTTTGGTTTTACAGATGTTGTGTGAGGTGATTTCTAGTTTTGTCTCGCTTCAAGACCTTACCCAAGAACTGGCTGACTCGCACAGCGCCCCCAGTGGCCTGTTGAGCCGCTTGTAGACTTTTGGTGACACCGGGGCTGACCTCTGAGGGGGTTTCCTCAGGCGTGATGTGGTCCCGCATCTTGGCGGCTCCTTTGTGAATGGCCCGACCTGTGGCCTCTGCCCCTTTCACAAACCCTTCACTGAACCGTGTGGCTCCTAAAAACAGAAATAAAAAAGATGCTTGTACAATATTCTCATTGCAGAACTGAATCCTGTTCAGGAGAGCTTGCTGCATCAGTAAACATCGCCCTCTAGTGGTCCTTTATACAGCCTTTGTACAACATTGTGTATTGTTAGTTTCATCAGATTTCTTTTACAAACACACCTGTCAGGATTCCTTGTGCCATCTTCTCACTCCATCCAGGAAGAAGTGGTTTTTCCTTCTCCCCGGTTGCTACCGTCAGTCTTTCTTCCGTGGGACCAAGCGGGACTTTCATACCCAAGTTGATGACCTCTGACCCTGCCCCCTCTGGACCCTGTCACCAAATACATCAAGGCATATGCTAAACAGCCATTATGAAAGGACGCATCATATAATGCATCTAAAATGTGCATACACCCAAACAGGTTGAGTAAAATAAGGTGACCACAAAAATGGGCACGCACAACAGACAGAAACGTTTCTTTCCTGCTGACAGTAAAGCCTGACCTGGATCCTGAGATCAGAGAGCTGCGAGAGGAGGTCATGAAACATCTCTCGGTGGGCAGCGGGCAGCTCAGAGGACAACACGATGCCCACGTAGGACCCCGGCGTCTCCGCCAGGGAGTCAGGGAACATGAAAATCCCCGAGTTGGCCAGCAACACGGGAGTGTCTGCTGTCAGTGGGTACAGCCAGTCGCACACCTTGAAACACACAAAGACAAATAAGGAGGATGGGACTGGTGGAGGGGTCAGGGGTCATCATCACCCATCATGACCAAAGAGCTTGTATTCATTCTAACTGATCACCAGCTGCACTTCATTTAAAACTAGTAACATATCCACCTATATATCACCAGTGACATATATCACTTTAATAATGAAATCCATCATATTTACATTATGTATAAAACAATCTAAAGGCATATTATTTCACTGTTTGTGGAGTAATATACAAAACACAAGATGTAAAGCTTCACATTGATTCGGAAAAAGTTATTTTTGAATTCCATCCTGCCATAAGCTATATCCAGGAATAAACAAATGTGTCTACTCAAAACTAAGTGTTCGATTGCCTTATAGCAGAAGAACACCCAATGGGCTAATGGCTTAAAGAAATTATTTTCTCACACACACACACACACACACACACACACACACACACACACACACACACACACACACACACACACACACACACACACACACACACACACACACACACACACACACACACACACACACACACACACACACACACACATATATATATATAGCTTTGATGCTGTATCGTGCCACTGGTATGCCGTCCACCAAAATGACCCCCGTGAGGGGAAAAAAGGACACTGACTGTCCGGCAGCACAACAGAAGTGCAGAGTCGTCCGTTAATCGGACCATTGTCTTGCAGTGAAACAAAGCAGGGCCAGAATACAGGAGAGCAGCCCACCAGCCAGAGTCATGGGGCAGACTGTCGTCTACTGTGCGGAATAATAAACTCTTTGTGGAGGTGGCAGAATACATGTTTGTGCTTTGCAAGTTTTTATATTGGCTCAATGCAAAAATCATCACAAAGCCCTTTACCTGGCTGAGATTAGGTCCCACCCAGGGTCATTGTGACGGATACAGTCATAAATTAAGATACAGAGATTATGCAACAATATGATCCATTTCTGAGAATACAGACAAAATAGAGAGTAAACATGCTGAAACATAAACACGTCCGATTTGCAAAGGAGCAACCCAATACAAATATATTTGGTTTCATATCACTCTAAGTTATCCGAAACAGAAATAATGTTTTAGTGTAAAGTTAAGGTGTAAAGGCAATAGATTCACTGTAACTGGAAATAAAACAATCGGTCAATTATTTGAGGCAACTGACTGAAAATTAATCTGCAACTATTTGATAAACAACTGATAATTGATCAAACAAAAATGCTTTAAATTCAGATTAACTGAATATCTCTTTTTTTAAGACATTAGACATTATCATTATTTAAAACACTCATCATAACACACTGTGTACTCACGTGTAGGAATGCTGAGGGTCTTCCGGCAGGCGGATCCTTGCTCTCACTGTCAAACGTGATGATTCGTAGGAACCCTGGATTATACAGGGAGCTGACCTGTCCATTTGGTGCCACGAAAAACATCTGCACCCCAGAGGGAACGAAAAGCAGCTCGTTCCCATCTCGCCGTGCTGCTGCTGCTGCTGCTGCTGCTCCGGTCTGCGTCCCTGACCAGAGGCCGGCAGCGGCAGCGGCAGCGGCACCGTAAGCCAGGCTGTGGTGCCCGTCTGTGGGCTTTGGTGTGTACGCTGGAGGCTGGTCCCCTGGGTGAGCCATGGCTACAGTTCCCGGCGCCTCTGCAGGGGGGTTGTATCTGTAGGGCGAGGCGGGGGAAGCAGGTCTGGGAGGGAGTGTAATTGGGATTGTGGCTGTGTTCTGGATGGGAGGCACGGTGGGGTACAGATGATTGAGAGACCTATGGGGAGGCTGGCTGTCAGGAGCCAGGTTTGGATAAAGATCAGGAGGGAGATTCACCAACAGCTGGGGCCCCCGGCCTCCTGCCGTCGACGGAGACGCCTCCAGGTCAGAGAGGTGAGTGTTGACCGTACTCAGAGTGTCCCTCATCCTCTGCTGAAGCCGCCTGGCCGTGTCCCAGGCCACTCCGCGATGCCTCTCCCCGCCGGTGGGAACTTCCACCCCTTGGGTGAGGTGCTGCCGGCCCTTCCTGTAATACTCCAGGGCCCCCGCTCGTTCCCCGGCCCCCTCTGCGGCCAGGCCACGACTCAGGCAGTGGAACGCCGACTCGTACTGGTCCCTGACGAGCAGCAGCTCAGCAGGCTCGGCCATACCGAGGAGCAGGGACTAGAAAAAGAACAGGAGCAAGGCGGAGATCAGAAGTCAGGATAAAATGACCTCTAAAGACTAATACATGTGGACAGCAGTTTCTATTTCTGAGCATTACAACTTCAGTTAGATGGCTGGGAGACAGTTGGGATTAAATAAAGGATGTAAAGAGTAAAGGATGGAGGGACGAGTGTGGAGGTTTGCAGCTAAGCCAGGTGTGGAGATGAAAAGAGGAGTTGGTGGCTTTGAGAGAATGCAAACGCTCCCTGAGCCGCAATACGAGGAAGCAGATGCGTTCAGGTGAGAACTCTGTCCCATCAGGTTTTACCTGAACAACGAGACCGTGAACCTACCTGTGAACACTCTCGGGACGTTTTTCTCTTTCAAATACTTACACATTTACTCTTCACCCGAGTCTTCAGAAACATATGAAACAATAATGAAACAATAACAATCTCCTTTACTTTTTTCAGACAACATTCCGACCACAGGGCAAAAACGATTCCAATGTAAGTTTGACTCACCTTCGGGAAAGAAATACACCAGCAATAAATGAGTGGTCTCAGAGATTCCTTATGATTTCACTTCCTCTGTACTTTCCCAGCTGTGTAAACACCGACACTGTTCATCAATACGCGCTCACTCCTGTTTTTTTTTTTTGTTTTTTTTACCTGAAGTGTCGCAGCGTCACACGAGCGTCAAATCAATCAGACACAAAAATGGCTTCCGGCCAAGCCTTTCAAAATAAAATCGATAGACTGCACGTTGACTGATATTTTTTTTATTTTTTTTTAATACTTGTAGCTTTTCAAAGAGACATAACAGGAAAAATAAAGCTCACAGAAATGCTTGGCCACATTTCAGAATAACAGATACACATGAGTTATGATTTAACATGCATTTTATTTCATTCTATACTGTAAGCAAAAACCTAAACATTTCATACAACTGATGACCTACCAGATCTAAAAGCCTCTATCTGAGAGTATTAACATTTTTGATTCATGACATTGTTTTTTGTGATTGCATAAATGATAAGACCGAAACAAATATATGTATATATATATGTATATATGTATATATATGTATATATATACATAAATAAAGGTACAAATGTGTCCAGATGGGTGTGGCATGTCTGAAACTGGCAGTAGATTCAGTTTTGTGTTTGTTTTGTTCTCAGTCTCATTGTGTTCTGGCAGAAGGGACCTGAAGGGTGGAGCGATGATTCATGGGGAAGGCAGAACAGCAGGTGGAGCGATCGACGCGACACGACAATACCTGTAAATGGACAGACAACAAGACGTCCGTGTGGAGACTCATTAACAACCCAGACTAACTGACTAAACTACATACAAATGACCCTATAAAGTTCTGTTGTTTGAACAAATGGCTTCACCTCGAACTCATGTACTTTCTCCTGATGGCTTGTTGTGGGTGACTCTCTGCACCGATGTGTAGCTTGTGGAGGTCAGTTAGGCAGGGAGTAATTGCAGCCATGGTGTAGCCAGTGAAGGCAGACAAGGAATCAGGCTAAAAGATATGTATAAATAAAGACTTTTAAAAAGACGCTAATGTGATTGTCTTGTGGTGCTCAAAACAATGATCTGGTCAAAACTTACCCAGAGCGAATTGTTTACGGTGTAGGAGGCTAAGCAGTAGGCTGCAGCTGCAACCAGAGATGGGGAGTATCGTAGGAATGGTTGAATTTCCAGCAGGCTTAACTCGGCTACATACTAGAGGCAGAAAAGAAAAAAAAAAATCAAAATATGTTTCAAGGGAAATGGAGAACTGTATCTTCAAAGGGGCAGTGGGCATGAACCTAAAAGTCTGGCTGACATTCGGATTGATGTTACGCACCATGGCCAGGTTCTCTGTGTTGGCACAGACGGAGTGGATGGACATGAAGAGGCGAAGGAACTGGTTTATGGTGGGTGCCGCCATGTCGAAGGCCAGCACTCCCAAGAAGAAATGCTCCATTTGAAGCACCTGCTTCTTAGTGTAGGTGCAGTCGGTGATGTACACAAAGTCCTTCAGCTCCGGGGGTCGGATCTCCTCATATTTTCTACAAGGAGAAAGATCAGACGAAATCGGATTGTAAGTTGACGCTACTACAAGTACAAAATGTTTGGGTTTAAGAAGAAAATAAAGAATGATTGACAGCATCAATGAGAAACATAAGAAACCTAAACGTGTGCTTACGAAGCGATCAGCAACGCCACCGAGCCCACCAACTGCAAACTGCCCCGCTTGACAAACGCTGTGCCGGAGAGAAAGCGGTCCAAGTAGTTAACAGCAAGGTGCAGAGTTTCGCCGCTCAGCTTGTACTCCTGGACGACCTCCGACAGCCAGTCCACCAGGACGACCCGCATGCCGCCGGTGATCTGTGGATGTTTCTCCAAGAGGCCTGGCACTGGCCTGAACCTCAGCTGGCATTGAGAGTCAAAAGCAGTTGTCATGATGAGTTTGCAAGGAAACCGAAGGGAACTACTGTTAACTGTTTTCGTTTTTTTCACTGCACTGGTCGGGGCTCGAACCCGCAGCCTCGGTATAAGAGAACCGACTGCTAGGGGACAGTGAGGAAATATTTACTACCAACATGATACCGACAGTATCATGATCGAGTTGATTCAGTGCCATAGTTCCGGTTTTACGCACCTCACTCTTCCTTAGGTTTTGGTGGATGTCCTCCGCGTATTCAGACACGCACAGCGCCTCCACTGACATTAGGGACTCATCCTTTTCAGACTGCATAGAGGATTCCTGGCATGGGCCTGCGAGAGTGAACAGCAGTTGGGCGATAAACATAAAGGCATAACAAGACAGAAGAAGGAAAACAAAAGTCTCACTGCAGTTTTGACAGATGTTTTTTGTTGAGGGCAAACTCACTTGAATTAAGCTCCAGCAGGATTCTCAAATCGTCATTTTGCAGACCAGCGGTTTGGGTATAAAGGCCGTCTGACTTCACTTCTTGACCAGAGGTGGAGAGAACAACTTCACAAGCCTCTTCGACATGGACATCATAGCCTGAACTGGAGGTACAGGCAGGAAAGGTGTGCTGAGAGCTGCCCGAGAGCGAACTGTGTTTGGACTGTTGGCTTCCCTGCTGAGAAAAATGAGCCACAGTGATTGCCACACGAAATTTGAGATGTAAATGTTCTGCGACGGGGGAAAAATTAATTGAACTGCACCTCCTCCGTGCGTCTCTCCCGTACCTTGCTGAAGGATCGACCATGTTGCTCGTTTTCTGACAAGACACCGAGCACTGCCCGCTGCTTGGGCCTCTGGGCCTGTGGTGCATCCGCTCTACTTGCAGGTGGGATATTTTCTTTGTCAACAGGACTGCCGCGACGGGCATTTGTGCAGAAGTTCATCTTTAGGCAAGGAAATGGGGAAATATGGAATTAAAAAAAAAAATTTGAATAGTTGCCAGTGTGGTCAAAAGCAAAAGCAAAATAACAACATTCGAATAACTTCAAGGTATAAATCAAGCACCTAAAAACACAGACCATGTGTCAGTCCCCTATACAGTATGAACAGTGGGTCAGGACCCCAAGGTATTTGCAAGATCAGATGTGAGGGGCTGCAAGATGTTGAAAATTACAGGCAATTAAAAATGAAGCACATTGTAATTACTGATACAAAAATGATGTACATCTTTTCTTCTTCAAATATGTGGTTTGGTTGTGAACTGCTGGGTTGATTAATTCTTCAGGCCTCGAAAAACTATTCAAATTGAAACTGGGGGAAAAAAAACATCACTCATAGCAACTCAACGATATACAGCATGTAACCCCTAACAACCAATCAGGAAGGAAAACGTTGGAAACCGTGGTTCTCCCGACTAGTGCATTCAAAGATATGGGTATATATATATATATATATATATATATACCCTGATATAGATATATATATATATAGATATATATATATATATTGAAGTAAACTCGTTGTAGTTTTGAATCAGCACATTTGGGGATATAGACTGGGAAGGAAAAAAAAATCACCTTGAATGACAATCGACTGGAGACGTTAAAGATGACGTTTAGAAACAAACGTTGGTCTGAGAAACGGGAGGCACGAGTCTACTGTTAAGACAGGAACTAAAACAAAGCTGCAGTCTGAGTGCATCACTCTCGGTGCAGCGCGGAGCAACGATGCTTTATGGCGAGATTCAAAAAATTAAAAATTTAAATTAAAAACGTCGTGGATCAACCTGCAGAACTCACCATGATCACGACGAGTCGGTTGACAGTTGGACGTCACGGGGGTGGGGGGGGGGTGTGTGTGGGGTGTGGGGGGGGACTTGTGCACCGACGAGCCGAGCAGATCACCACCAACTTTCTTCCAGGACGAACAGCGACCTCTCGCGTCTGCTCCCTGGAAGTCCGCGCAGCGGGGCAGACTTTTACCTCACGGCTGAATCAGCTGTTTGCCTCCCAACCGTCGCTTCGTCCAACCAGGAAGCAGAAGATAACGGTCGACGTCAGGAAACGTTTAGACCGATTTTTTTTTTTTTTTTTTTTTGGTGGATGAAACAATACGTCATTTTATTCTATGTGCAGCAGAACATTTTGGGTGGATGTTCTGAACTATATTTGAAAAAAGACTGGACATTGGAGAGTAACAAGTGATTTTATTATTAGGACGATTTGGCATTCCCAAGAAGATATTGGATTGAATAAAAATTGAAATCAAGAACTAAATCTTTTTAAATGCGTCATATTTCTAGCACAACAAAACATTGTAAACCGTACAGACCAAGCGCAAAACCATCTGCTTGTTTTAGCAGAGAACTCGACCGCATCTGACCGTAGAGTTTCCATCACTGGGAGCTGTTCCAGGGTTTGTATCAGAGATTTGGATTTGATGTCCTTGTCGAAGCAGTGCCAAAAAATGTTTATCATTGATTTCACTGGTATTGTATCACAAATCTGGATTTTCCTCTAAAGCTGATAACATGCGCTTGACTTCAATTCCCCCTCGAGTATTCAGGATGAAAGCAATGTGTTGCCGCTGAGTAAATGCCTCCTCAGCTGGGGTTTAACGGTGAACAGCATTATTTACACCATTTCTCAGAAGTGTTGCCTTTTGTTGTTCCTGTTACTGGAGCTGTTCGGTTGGACCCGATGACAAGAGGAGTGGCAGTGATTCAAAACAGGCTCATGCGAAACAGGAACACAGTCCATGGCAAAGATCAGCAGCAGATAACACACTAACAGCCACAGAGGAAAACACAAGAGGCGAATCATCCTGTGGATCTGCTTACGCAGTCTGTATTAACAGAGGTGTAGAGATTACACTGTAGTTCTGAACTTACGTACCTGTAACAGCAAAGTCTTGTCTTTTTCACCAGTTTCTCCAGTTTCTAATGGGCCTTGTTAGTCTCCTAGTTGAGAGGAAATACATGATGGAGTAGAATGATGAGCAGAAAACTTTTACTAGACAACATAACAATAATATGTGAGTCACAACTACATTATTAGTTTTTTGGGGGGGTTTTTTAAGCACAAAAATTGATTATATGCCAAGTATTTAAACTATCCAATTTACACATTCCACTAAATGAGGCATTTAAGATTGATCAAAATAGATATTGCTGAGAAAAAGGTCAATCTACATTGAGATTTGTAGTCTTGAGTAAAGAGCAGCCTACTGACATCCTGCAAGTTCTCCATTGTCCATTAGATGGCAGGCTTCCTCTTCAGTGGCCACAACCGGGTGTTTTTCATCAGCAGTGAAGTCGAGCGGACTTTTGACATGTTGTCATGTCAAATAACCATTTAGGAGCTTGTCAGATTGTGTCAGCACAGCCGGACCTCCAGGCTACAGCCTCAACGAGCAAAATTACAGGAAAACGTTTTGGATAAATGTAAAAACTGATCCTATGACTTCGTGACCCTGTTGTATCCAATTTAAAAAATATATATTTTTAGAAATGATCACACGGGATGGAGATGGTGCAAAGGGGTGAAATACTCAGCTGGTTTGAATACCGAACAGACTCGGACTCTAACTTAAGTGTGCATCTTTCTTTGACTGGAAATCACGGAGCTGTTGCCTTTTTGTCTGATACTATTAATGTCATCATTATCGTCACAGCAAAAACTACAGGAAGAATACCAAAGAGGTATAGAAACTTGGGAGGATCCAGGGGCATTAACTGCTTTCTTGTCTTGATGCTGCCTCTTCTACTGAGCAGCTCCAGTGGAGCAACGGGGGGATTAAGGATTCCAATTTGCAACCTTTTGGCCACAAGGCTGCTTCTTGAAACTGCTGCCAACCGTCACTCTTAATACTTTACTGACCAGGCTCACTTCACTTTTCTGACTTCGTGACTACTGCACGTCAGTCCTTGTGTCAAACTCTTGAATTCAAACATCAATCAACTTGCTCTATTATTATGGTAGGACTAAATGTTGTCATGATAATCCTACAACTCCGTTGACAGTGTAATATTAATAGTTTGCAACTAGAGGGAGTATGATTCTATAGTAAAACTGTGCGGTAGAGGACCTGATGCTAATTTAATAGTGGGAAAACAGCAGTAAAAGGATACATTAAATTAAACAGCTGTACCTCATGTGAAATTAAAATCAACCATGTCAATAATTACGCCTCCTGGTCCAATACCGAAATTACATTTGTAAAATGTATTTTTCATATCATGCATTATTGCCCAGAATATTGGTACTGCAGAGCAAACATGACTTAATAGCCTATTTTATTTAAACTAAATAAAAATTTGTTCAAACTTTTTTTTTTCCTCAGTCCTACTGAATCTGCTTAATATGCAGCGGCTGTTTGTGTTTTTTAGGTGTGTACAGCATATTTTCCCAACCACGTGTAGCTGGTGTGTAATTTCACAGTTTGCGGAACTGAAAAATATGTACAGTATCAATACCCGTTGCTCCCAACGCTGAGAGAAACAAATACAGAGGAAAAAAAGGGAGATGAAGAAAAGGAAGGTTCAGTGAGTAATTTTCTCTCCCACAGAAATGAAGCAATGGAACTTTGTTCTACCGCTGAACTGATGAGAATAATCATCGTCAATATCTGTATCTGTATGTATATATCTATATCCTAATCAATAGTGTTCACACTGTGCTGAGAGGAGATACTCACGGACACATTCATACTTACAGGCAAAAACACAAACACGGCGGCTGCTCTTGGGCACAGCGTCTCTCCGTCTTCCTCTCTTTGCATCCCTCTTCCTCATTTCCGTTCAGTCCCTAAGCAGATGCAGATTGCTTGTGACAGATAGCGTTGGGCTGGTGCCATTTCATTAGGCGTGATGTATCGCCGTTGACAGGCTTGGACCAGATGGGCCGGGAGTCTGAGCATCATCACCTCCGAGACACTGTGCCATTCAGGAGAATCCTCCCAACTGAGGATGGTCTCACGTCTCATCTCTCTGCAGCACTTTCACCCGTAAGTGTTGCCCCTGTTGGATGAGATAACAGCTGAGATTGTCTCCCACCCTGAGCTGAAAAAAATACTCCATCTGTGTTCGTTCAAAGTAAAAGGTGAAAGAGGACAGCGAGAAGAAAAGGCCTCCTGATCTCATGTGGTTTATCCATGTTGAACAGGAATTTCCCACCAACTTTAGCAGGAAGAGAAGTAGATCATTAACTGGTCATGATTGGATTCAAATATAAGAATCACAGTCAAATGACTTGAGTCTCTTAAGTGGAACTATTTTGTGATACTAGGTGGCACATATGAGCTGTTTTCGGACATGAAGGAGTATTTTCGATCACATATGAGATCTTTTTCCGAGTCAGACAACAGCAGGGACATTTCTCTGGGGACTGGCAGGAAATGTTCCAGAAAATGTGTAGAGCAACATTTGTACGTTCTCACAAACAGCCCCTCCGGAAAAGTTCGGGAAAAACTTCCTATTATCATGTAGCACTTTTCTCTTTTCAGCCGCCATTTCCCCCACAATCCTCCAGTGATTCCACTCCCCATCATCCGTCTGACAAGGTCCCTTAAATAATCATGACAATCATCCAGCAAGGTTGGTTAATTATTTGGGAAGTCACACTCAGATCATTGCAACTTATATTTGCAGCTCAGGATCCTTCTGTTGATTAGTCGATATGTGTGTGTGTGTGTGTGTGTGTGTGTGTGTGTGTGTGTGTGTGTGTTTGTGTGTGTGTGTGTGTGTGTGTGCTGGACAAAAACACTGTTAAACCCTTCACTTACTTTGTTAGAATCATAAACACTGCTACAAAGCAGTGGGTCCTGATGGGTTGAAGGCTGACAAGCAGCATGCTTTGACTCTAAAACAGCGCTGCAATCAGCACTTCAGAAATCGGAGCTATCAAGGTGACGTGAGACAAAAACAGAGCTGCAGAGAGGCCAAATCATCTGTGCCAAACTGCAGGGGCATCAATGTACTGCAAAATTATTTACCACGTGGAGGGGAAGAACTCTGAAACCCCTGACAAACAACAACAACAACAACAACAACAAACTGCATCAAATATGAGCGGCAGTGATCACAGGTTCAAAATAACCAACAGGCAATTTGTCTATCTGTAAAACTGAGAGCCGCTTATGCCGCTCAACTCGGGACGACACAACGCATGCGCACGCGCACACGCACACGCACACAGACTGTTAAATCATTCTGTAACCAGAGGGCACCATTTCATGGAATAACAGAGTATGTCACAATAATGCCACAAACCTTTGATGCAACTTTAATTGTTTACTTTTCCGCTGTAAAAAAAATGTTTTCAATTAATTAACTATTCCGAGTAAATCAAAGAGGAAGACAGCGAGAGAAAGAGAAAGAAAGAGAGAGAGAGAGAGAGAGAGAGAGAGAGATAGAGAGGGGGGAGAAAGAAACATGAACCATTTCATAATCACAGAATGACTGAAGTGTCAAAAGGCCACAAAGTGACTCTGTAATTACACTGAAAGACAAAGTGTTGCGTCGTTGCCTTGTGTAATCTACACATGCTACTAACTCAGACACCAGATATTTCCCCCCGTCTCTCCCTGCCTGAGCCACGGAGCTTATGAATTATGAATGTCTGAAGAGTAAGGGATTTTTAAAAAAATTTTATTTGCAATTTAAGGGCCTCAAATCTTTTGGTGCACTAAATTATTCATGTATTCAAATGAATCTGACTTTAAGGACATATTCCCCCCCCCCTTTCTTCTTCTCTTTCATGAATTTAGAGTGCACCCTTCAGACGGATAGGTTAGAATTAGTGGTAAAGGTTTTAGCAGAATAGTATTTTGAAAAGGTTTCAGTCCTCTTTGGGGTTTTTTACTTTTTGGTACATTGCTTCTCTGGGGGGGGTTTTGGGGGGATTGTGTTGATATTGCGTCGCCATCTCTCTCATTGTTATTCCGGACAGCCCCTCGCCCGTCAGGCTGCTGTAACGTGTGTCAGTGTAGGAGTGCGTCGCTCACTCACGGCTCCGTGCCCTCCGATCTGTGGAGATCATTTTGATTGACACTGCAATGAGACGAAAAGCTGTCAGATATTCCGATTTTTTTCCAGATACAAAACTGAATATCACATTAAATTCTGCACAATATCTTGCAGGCATTGGGCAAAATGTGTTGAGCTCTACGTGTTTCTTCACGATGAGGGATGCAAAGATCCCTTTCTACTGCGGTAAGGAGGAGACTAGTGAAACAGTGAGCTTTCCTGTGCTCTTCAGTCTTACATTACGCTCTGCAGAGCCTCTCTCTCTCTCTCTCAGCGGGGTGCTTTGCAAATTGGTTCAGATTACTTGACATGTAAAGCAAATCGGGCACTGCGTCTAAAAAAAACATCTAACAACTGATATCTTGACACTTTCCTGTGTGTTATCGTAAAGTTTAAAGATGTTACCACGAGCTTAGCTCGAGTGTGCTTGTGTCAAAATCCCTCCCAACACCACACTTCTAACCCAAATAGTCCCCTCCCTTGTTGCTGCACGCACGTCGCAGCCTCATTAACATGCAGTGCAGAGACCGGTGTCCTCGCAAGGGCAGCGCTGGGATGGCACGGAGTCAGAACGGGGCCGGGATATCAGGGAATGACACGGAATCGGCGGCCACTTCTTCGCCTTCTGGGATTAGTGACAAAAGCCCAGCTGAGGCCAAAGCTTTTATCTCCATCCCGCAGTCCTCCAAACACACACACACACACACACACACACACACACACACACACACACACACACACACACACACACACACACACACACACACACACACACACACACACACACACACACACACACACACACACACACACACACACACACACACACACACACACACACACACACACACGCGCACACACACGCGCACACACACGCGCACACACACACACACGCGCACACACGCGCGCACACGCGCGCACACACGCGCGCACACACGCGCGCACACACGCGCGCACACACGCGCGCACACACGCGCGCACACACGCGCACACACGCGCACAAAAGGGAGGGCTCATTATCACTTGAGTTTTCACAGACAAGCACATGTACTCACGCAGTATAAGCTCTGCTAAACATATTCCCTCTTTAGGAAAATAAGGAATGGGGTCTGTGTGTGTGTGTGTGTGTGTGTGTGTGTGTGTGTGTGTGTGTGTGTGTGTGTGTGTGTGTGTGTGTGTGTGTGTGTGTGTGTGTGTGTGTGTGTGTGTGTGTGTGTGATCTGTAAGTGTGTGTTTAGAGGTCAGGGGGGACAATTATTAGAATAACTACATGATGTGATGAATGTTTCTTGCCTCCGTCCTTGGTTTCTCCCTCAGCACCCGTCAACACCAGGGAAACTGCCAAGAGCGTCTCATTTAAATATTTATCAACATTTGTTTTTCCTTTTGGATGGTTCGGAGGATTGAGAAGAAATTCACAAACACAGATACATGCATCAGATGAATCCCAGACCTCTCCACGTGGCTGTCAAATTTCTGTGTGAAGTGCACATGAATAGCAGCCATGTGATGTTTGCGCACGCTGGGTTTGGATGTGAAATAAAGTCATCGCCTTCTTATCTCTGCTCTGGCTGTTCACCCCTGCTGCCGTTACCCTCTGGTGTCTGTGTCAGCGGGGCAGATGGCAAAAAGACAGGGGCATCTGCCCAGGGGGAGGTGCCTTTCTCCCCTTCACAGAGCAGGGACAGGTGTCATCTGCCCACGTCTGCCACACAATTAACACTTTCATGAATACCATTAAAGCGTTAACAATCTCTCAGGTTTGAGATTCACAGTCACGCACAAAACGTGATTTTGCTCAGAAGACACTGATTCTTATTTGGAGCGTTTCATTCCAAATTTAGTCACCCACTAGAACGACCAAAGCAAAGCACTTTCAAGGGGTCGGCTCACCCGAATGACAAAAGATGTTTTCTCAAATGGAACAACAGTAACATGATTTATTTTTCCAGAAAAGACATGGCAGCACTAGAGACGTACTGTATTTAGTGTCTCTGATGATCCTTTGACTTCTCCTCTAGCGCCACCAGTAATCCAGCCACTAGTAATGAACTTTATTTATATAGCACTTTTCTTAATGTTACAAAGCGCAAAGAATAAAACAATGAAAAAATAGATCGATAAAATAGATAATATGATATAAATAAATAAATGGAATTGTTGGTGTACATATGAGCAAATAGACATAAATTGTAAAAGCTCTCACAAAGAGACAAGTTTCAAGGTGTGATTTTAAAGAAGCCAGATACGAGCTCAATGGGAGGTGGGTTCTGAAATGCGGGGGCGCCGATAGCAAAAGGTCCTAGGTCAACTACTTTGGCAAATGACCAAATACTGCATCACATCCTCATCCGACCTCCGCTGCAGGTGAGCATGCTAACATGCTAAGCTAAGATGGTACATGTTTGCCTGCTACTCTACGCACACACCGACGCCAACACTGCTTGTTTGTAGCAACTCCACAAACAATATATATTCAGATGCTTCACAGAGACGGTCTTCTTTCTTTTCTCCTTTTTTCTTTTTTTAAATATCATCAGTGCTGCCAGCACTACAAACAATCCCACCTCCACTGTGCTGGGGATGGAGGCAGGAGCTGCAGATGCATATTTCAAAACCTGTCCAAATAAATTCAAGAAAATCCTCATGGCTGGATATACTGTACCGCTTCGAGATGAGTGCGATTTTTTTTCCTTGAGAATTTTTTGGGGGGGGAACTAAACTTTTCATAAGGAGTCTGTGGTGTTGAGTCATCCTTTGGCATTTGGCTCACCGATCTGTTGAGCTTTCGAGAATACGTTCATGAATTTCAGATATCTTGTATTCCTGCTCAAACTTTATAGAATGCTTTTTTGATACATTTTTGTTCTTTCAGTGAGGGGGAACTAAAGGAAAAGATAAGAGCTTTAAGATGAAGGGAGTCACGCAGAGCAGTGCTGAGAGACCGGGAGGTGTTAAAGGCCGTTCCTTTATCTCGGGGCGACCCTTTTCCCGTTCATCTGCCGGTCTGGGGTGTCATGTGAGCAGCTCAGCCTGCCGCTGCGTCGACAGCCTGTTATTGCTCTCCACTGGATACCGTCTGCTGACGCAGTTTGCTCTGAGAGCAGAGAGCGAGGCTGTGCATCTCCAAACAAAGACTAAAAACGGATGACAAATGAAGTCCTCAATTTTAATCACACCATTTATCCAGCCAACTGCACGTCCATTGATTTAGCCCAATTGTCTGCCCAACAACTCGACTAATTATTGAACAGCTGAACTGTGAGCAATGTTTGCTCAATGAAAATGAGAATACATCAAAAACAACCCCCACACACACACACAGGCACAGATTTGCCTGTTGATGTGATCATTATTCAAAGGTGACGAGCAGCGGAGACAAACAGGGGAGGGTGGAGACAGAGGGAGGGGGAGAGAGAGAGAGAGGATGGGATTAGAGTGAGCACTACTCCCTCTCTTCTTTCCTCTTCACCACTTCTCCAGCAAAAAAAACCCCACCAGTGTCATTCATTAGTTACAGCCTCTCAGTTGCAGGCCCTGTGTGCACGTTCCCCTTTAGATGTGAGCCTGTACCCACAGAGAGGGTCCGCGTCTCACACTGTCTGCTCCGCCTGCCGTAGTGCCAAGGTTGTGTGTCTGAGTGTGTGTGTGTGTGTGTGTGTGGGTCACACTGAATGACAGGAAAGGAGAGAGAGAGAGAGAGAGAGGCTCATATAGAAGATCTCGGGGGCAACAGATCTGTTTTGCTCGGCTGAAGGACCAAACACAACGGGATGGATTTCTGCACGACGTGAGCACAAGCGAGGGACGGATCCCTCACACATTTAAAAAAGAAGAAGAAAAAAAAGGTCTGTAACTCTTCCTTTTTTTCCCACAATTTCACATGTGTGTGATGCTTCAGGCGGCTTTTTATGAATTGTTTGCAAACGGTCTGTAAAACATGGGCGACAGATCGGGGATGGTGTTAATCTGCTCTGTGAGACAGTGCGTTCCTGCTGAATACAAAAAAAAGAAGAAGAAAAAAGCATTATTCACCTGAAAATTAATCAAACTCCTTTCGGTTGCCAGAAACTTAATTCAGTGATTTATCACCGCTTGCAGAGCAGAAGCGAGAAAACAAACGAGGGAGAACGACAGAGAGAGGGAAGACATACAGTACAGTCAAAAAGGGAAAGATGAAATAGTGAAGTGAAGAGAAAGATAAACGCTCCGGGACTTATCAGCAGTTGCAGCGTGCGGTAAACAAGGTTAATGGTAGGGGGAATAATTCATGTGTACTTTCGTTCGGCAACTTTGGTAATGAGCGGGCTTCCAGGGTGACAGTTGATAAAAGGAGGGAAGGAGTGAGTAATGAGAGGAGTAATTGTTCGGCCAGACAGAGAGAGAGAGAGAGAGAAAAAGGAAGAGGGCAAATGAGCGTCCTTTCAGGCCAGTAGGAAGAAGAGCAGGGTTTGTTTGTGCTTTAGACGACTTGTGACTCACCCTGCTCATCCTAATATACACAAAGGCAGAATGAAATGCAAAAAAAGTAAGGGTTTACGAGGGGATTTATTTGTATATTATTATTATATTAGTATTTTTACTAGAAAAAAAAAATTATGATGTGATTTTTGCTGGGGGTCGGCAGCAAACACGCATGTTCCCCTTATATGTCTGGAGAACATGATTTGAGAGCAGGCCTTCATGGGGCATTGTGACACATCCCACCTTTGTCAAAGAAATAAAATAAAGGCATTGCAGCTCCTGCAATTTTGATATTGCACTTGGTCATATTGCGATTTCAATGATATTTTTGATTAATTATTCAGTGTGAAAATGAGCTGCACTTAGACACAAAGTCGGTATCAAATTAACAGCACTCAGAAGTATCAGGAGTAATTATCAGATATGAGAACGAGGTGTAAAAACACACTTCACCGCAGGGAGGGAGGGAGGGAGGGAGGGACACACGGACACGGACACACACACGGACACACACACACACGGACACACACACGGACACACACACACACACACACACACACACACACACACACACACACACACACACACACACACACACACACACACACACACACACACACACACACACACACACACACACACACACACACACACACACACACACACACCAAAGCAAAAGGGAGGGCTCATTATCTAAACTGGCCACTGACCAAAAAACCCCCATCCAACACTTCGTTTTCGTAACGATCACCGCTTCTCACTGTCTGCTGTGGTTTCAGCTCATGTTTCCTTTCAGTCAGTCATCATACACCTTTTGGAATATCTCTTTGAGATCTCATTCCAGTTTTGACCTTTTGAGATTCCTCACGTTCGTGCACTGAATAGGTGAGGGATTCGCGTGACAGCTGAACGGTGGCGCTCGTCCCTCGGTGGCGCTGTGAGTGCACTCAGGTGTGCAATGGTGAGATTTTGTCATTCAAATGTATAAGGCGATGACTAAAAACATTAGTTTGTTGTTTTCCCATTTGTACAGGCTCTTTGATTAAACATTGAAGTAAACACGGACACAATCCAAACCGGGGAGAAATAGTACGTTTAAACAAAAGCATGAAAGTGGTTCAAGACTTCCAGACAAATGCTGAAACATTACCGTCGTCATGATTTCCTCATTCCTGCGTATCTCTGACCTCTCTGCAGGTTATCTGTGGTATTTGGGTCTGCAGAGGCGATTTGGAATTCATGTGGTTAAGCCGCAGGTCTGTTTTCAGCCGATCTCGACTCAGAATATGAGAAACTTAATGTGTTTGAAATTCAGGCTACACTTATCTCCTGGCAATCTGCTGTTTGAACTGAAACTGTGCATGTGCGTGCGTGTGTGTGTGTGTCTTCTTTTTTTTTTTTACATATGGCCATGCATGAGAATTAATATCACTTGTATTTCTGCTACTGGCTCAGCTCTCTCAGTTTTTGTTTGGGCATGTGGTGTGAATACAGTATGAGAAAGCGCACGCGCACACGCACGCACACACAGAGGGAAGAATACGGACCAAATGCCATGACATTTTGTCACATGGATCTAGTCCATTATTCATGAAGTGAAGAGCTCACAGTAGAACTGAACAGACAACAGAATATCTCTCTCTGGGAAGTTTGGGTATGAGCAAATATTTGCATAAGCTGCATGCACGGACTGTAAAAAAACCCCCAGTAATTGCCAGGTCTACTTTCCATCATGAAACGAGAGCTCAAGCTTTAATTGGAAACAGTGGCGAGTATATGGCTGTCTATGTTTGGCCCTGAAACGGACAAACGATTGTGAATAGTTTATAAAAAGCTTTATGCAAAAAGGATCACACGCGATGACTCTTCTTCTATTCTATTGATAGATGTAATGAAACTCCATGAGTACCAAACTGTGCAGAACACACACAGAACAGTGGGAGCGTGAAAAGATTATAAGGAGATGATTAAAAAATGAGGGGAGGGTGGAGGGCGAGGAACAGATTGAGAAAGTGGAGCAGAGGAAGCTACGCGGCACAAAGTCTCAGGAGGAGTTTGGCAGACGTCGTGCCACTAACGGCAGAGTTTGATCTGGACAGGAGGGAGCTTTGAGAGGCAGTCGAGGCCGCATGCCTTCAGATGCAGCCGGGTGGTGGACAAATTATGCTCAAGCCAAGATTTAGCAAAGGTGGACCAGAAACAGAAGAAAGCTTGAGATGTTCCACTACCATTTTACCCCTTACTGATACCTGGATGCCATAATAATAATAGACCTTAAAAGTTTTAAACAGTACAGTAACAGTCTAAAACACTGCAACAGCAACTTCAACACTTGATAAATCTAGAAAAAAATAACAATTTCTTTCGAAAAACTGTCAATGTGCAGCCACAGTTTAGAAAAATTAAAACACCTTAAGTCTAGGGCTGCAACTAACGTTACTTTTCATTATTGATTAATCTGCCGATTATTTCCTCGAATAATCGATAAGTTGTTTGGTCCATGAAATGTCATTAAATGGTGAAAAATGTTGAATGTACTTCCCAAACGCCCAAGATGAGGTTTTGTCCACACACCAAAGCTATTTAGTTCACTGTCATAGAGGAGCAAAGAAACCAGAACATATTCACATTGGGTAGCTGGATTTTTTTCATAAAAACAAATTGAGCCGATTAATCGATTATCAAAATAGTTGCCGATTCATTTCGTAGTTGCAGCTCTACTTTAGTCTGTATCTTTCACAGTAGCAGTATACAACAATATACTGTAGTACACCTCGCCGTTTTACTTGTGGGACTTTCCAGCGTGAAACATTACGGCCAAATTGCTGACATCTTCTCTAGCTCTGGGTAACAAATGCACTACCGGAAATCACTTCTTCTTCGCTGCTCTATAAACAGGGCAGGGGCCGTACAGTGCAACTGCTGTTTTGGAGCGGCAAAGAAGAAGTGATTTCAGTTTTTCCTGGGTGAAACAACTACTTTATTGATGTGGTATCGGATTGGTGCGTAGATTCACGTACTCGCCGATGCACGATCTGGCATCTTCTGCAGCATCAGAGGTATTTCTGATACTGGAATCGGAACATCTCTAATGTAAAGAACAAAACTCAGAAAAAAAGAAAGAAATTTGCTCAAGGCAGCCTGGTTTGAAGAATGTGCAGTCGATTACGAGGCTATTAAAAGCACTTGACAGAGCAGAGGGTGCACTGCTGACTTTGAAAACGCTGAAACATGTAATCAGAAAAAAAGAAAGAAAGAAGTGAGAGTGAAAAGCCAGAGCACCTCAGCGAGAGCCCATTGAGGAGCTTCGGGCCGGGGGGGTCGGGAGAGAAGCAGGAGGATAAGTGAGGCTGAAAGGCTGAAAAGCCTCAAAACACCTGAACTCTACAGCGATCGAGGGGCAGCCACTTCTCTGTTCAGTTGTTAAAAGAAGGACAGAGATGCGAGTGAAGTCAAGCAAATTCAGGTTAAAGAACTCTGAACACCTGTAAGGCCATCGCCCTTTGCCAGTAAGAAGCTACTGTCACTTTCCATTACCCTGGTGTCCAGCTGTGAGCGGCCTTTCATGCTTTCTAAAGACCTCGTCTGCTCAGAGGGAGGAGCAGCCCTCTCGAGTAAACCCTAAAAACTGTGGCGAGCTCAACTTACAGCATCTGCGGACGCCTGACAGAGCAAACAGAGCAGAGCTTTAGAGTCGCTGTAGAGGACAAAGACTCTACTGCTCTTCTTAATTACAAAATCCTTTTTTTGCCAAAATGTATGGTCTTTTAAAAAAATCTGACCAAAATCAGACCCAATTCTAAGGGGTTTCCACTGAGTACTGAAGTGACAACTCTTGCTTTTGTTACAGACTGGACTTGACTGATGAATGTTAACATTTATATACATTTATTTTTTTCCCCCATTGTGAGGCGTAATTAAGACCTAAGGTCTCCCAAGACCCAGAGCAGAAGATTAGAGTAAAGCCAGAACTGAAATTAATCCAGGCTCTTGTTACGGAGACTCTAGAAGAAATGAGATTACAGCACAGAGAGAGAGAGATAAAAAAAATTCAAAAAAAGAAAGCAGCATGGCTGGATATCAGCATTGAATCCCCCAATCTGACTTCAATTCACAGGACTCGGGAGCTTGAGCGGGTTGTCCACTTACCCGGGGAGTCTGTTGTTCAATTCCCGGCTCCTCCAACCCACATGGCGAAGTCCTTTGGGCAAGGCACTGAACCCAGAACTAAACCCCAAAGATATAGAAGCACAGTGTGAATGGGTGAATGTGAACTGTAAAGTAAAGCACTTTGACTGCATATATTAAAAAATAGACTCATTTTTTCTATTAGGTTAGATTTTTCGGCACATTTCCTCATTACAAAAGTTTGAACCACGTATTTGTTTTCCTTGAAAAATGCAAAAATGACCAATTACAAGGGCGTTTCCTAATGCATATTTTCAAACAAACGCCTGGACCACCAGTCGCAGACGTTTCAGCTGAGTACAGTTTAAAGACTGTGAGCACGGACAGGACAGAAACTGACGGGTCTGCTCACCAATTCATCTGCACTGTTTGTGCTGACAGCGGGTTAGACAGTGTTAAGCTCGCCGGCGGGGACAGACTGAGCAGAGTAGAACCCACACACTGCTCAGTCGACTTCCACGGCCTCACATCCCATCACCACAGAGATAGAATCTCTCCAACAAACACAAACAGAGAGCTCAGATCAGTGTCAGGAGTCAGACTTGTGCAAGTTTGTACACAGTATGACAGTCATATCTATCATCTTTTATCTTGAAATAACCTTTTTGTGCACATTGCAATATCTCACTTTGCACAAAGAAGAGCTTTTTTATACATCATGCAACCCTGACTGGGCCACTTACGACAAGTAACCACCGCACACACAGATCAATCTCAGGATTGAAAGAATCAATATTAGATAACTTGAATGAAATGAATCAGAAAATCATTAAAAAAATTAAAAAAGCCAGTCCAGTGTGCACATGTGTCTGTGTTGCTTGGCAGGAAACAGAGTGCAGATAATTTATGACCTTTTAAACACAAGGTCAACACATTCAGATATGTAATTCTAAATATGCAATAGAAAGGTCAAGACATTGATTTTTTCTGTATTACGCTTGCAGCTATTCCTATAGTAAATAACTACTGGTATTTATGATACGTAGGCGAGTGCGTGCGTATGTGCATCAAGCGTGTGTCCGACCTCTCCAGCCTCAGCGGGACTAGCGTGGCCTGCCCTCTCAAAGTGGATCAGATTGAAAAAGGAGCTGAATGCACCATGTTGCCTGGCTACAAAAAGCATCATTAGGCACAATTATCGGCCACTTCTGCTCACAATGAACAGGCTTCATCACGGATTTCGCAACAACAAATCATTAACGCCGGCAACCTGTACGTAGCCGAGGCGAGTGGGAGGCAGAAGGAGAGAACAGAGGGGACAGTGCGTGGATAAGACGAGGGGAGAGGTGGCAGAACAGAGGAGGATAGGAAGATGAAAAGAGGAGAAATGGAGGCAGAACGAGCGAGGCGGGAGGATCGGCGTCACGTCCACCGACATGATTGACACATTTTTAGCTTGCAAGAGTAGAATTGAGGGGGACGGGGGACAGGGGGGACGGGGATTTGACATGACAGAAATTACAGGTAGGCGAGGAGGCAGGAGGAGGGAATGTCTGTGCGGTATCAACTCTTGAGAAGATGCAGAAGAAGAAAAAGCCTGTCGACTGTCTGGGTTATTTGAAAAAGAAAACTGTTGGGGTTAGAAGAGAGCATGCAATCACAGAAAAAAACCCTCATTGCTCCCCGTTGATGCTGTGCGTCTCCCTGGAGGTACAGTACAGTGGGCTGTAAATTAAACAGAGCAGTGATCTTGCCAACTGCACCATCCACAGAGAGAGAAGGGAGAAAGAGAATAAAAGGGAGAGCGACTAAATGGAGAAGAAAAAAGTTTGAGGCCGTGGCTTAAACTTCAAAAGCGATATTACACAATGGGGAGATGGAGCCAATCCCAGCTGACATTGGGCGAGAGGCGGGGTTCACCCTGGACAGGTCGCCAGCCTATCACAGGGCCACATACAGAGACAACCAACCATTCACTCTCACATTCACACCCACGGTCAATTTAGAGTCTCCAATATTTATATTTATTCTCCGTGTGTAACTATTGCTACTGCTCTGTGTAGAGCATTTATATTTCTTCTTAAAAAAAAATTCTGTTATATTTTGTACATACATATTGCTTTTTTAAATGTCCTTCTATATTCTTCTATCCACTTTGCTGCTGTAATGTCTCAAATATCCCCATTGTGGGACGAATGAAGGCATATCATATCTTATCTTATCATATCATGAAGCAGCTCGCCAGCTCATCACTCTGACTGGAATAACTTCAACATACAGTCTTGATGTAAAACCTTTAATAATACTCCACTGTGTTATTTGAACCTGTGCAAATATTATTATAGTGTAAAACTAGAGGTTATGCTGTATTTTTCTCAGGATAACAGATCCAGTGAAGGACACACAGCAACACTGTTCATCATGTAAACGTGTACATGTCACAGGAAGTACACACAGCCAGGGATTTATTCATGTTGCTATGGGCTTACAAGAACAGTCACGTATTTTAAACTTACAGTTGACTACGTTTTGTAAAAATTAAGCACGCCGAATTACCTAGTAGCCACTCCTGTTCGCTGGACACCATCACATGTACTGATAACTGTTACTGAATCGCCATGATACTGAAGAAAACCTTAAAACCCGACGATTCTCAACGAAGTTCCGGGAATTAGAGGCGGCGTCATTTTCATTCACAAGCTTCCACGTGGTTCGTGGACTTCTATTTAGCTTTTACATCAGATACACGAGGGTCCTCGGGTAATATAAGTCACACTGGACCTAAAGTTCCGTGTGTCGTGTCGGTGTGATCAGATTTGACCTAGTAATTATGATTAATTTCAACGTGGCCTACCTCGAAACTGCGCACCACCGCCACTTCCGCTGCGATGAGCATGATGATGGTTGGGGCAACTCACTTCCGGTTGTTTTTAGGACACCTGCGTGCACCTTTCCCTTTCACCTACGACAATGTCTTTGCCTCACGTTTTTTTGTTTTTTTTACCCCCTAACAGAATTTGTCGTTGGTGGAAATGCTGCAAAAGTTACATTAAACCGCTCAAATCAACTTTTACGCACAATTAAAGGAAACGTTGACAAAAAACCCAACCAACCTGGCAACACCACCGTCTGCTCTCTGTGAAAACCCAAAGCCCTCTGCTGAACTTTGTCACAGTAGCACAGAGACACAGTTAACAGTCACCGGTGCAAAATACAGTAAAAACGTAGAATTTGTATATGCATGTTGTGTTTTCTCAACCTAAACTTCACATTGCAACTCCCAAATGTTCTAGAAACGGTGAGGTTAACTCCTGAGGGGCCACACATCAAGTTATTGCAGCTCATGGAGAAGGTCCCTGAATAAAATGCAAGTGGCCATGTTCACATATGTCGTGTGTGTGTGTACGTGTGTGCGTGCGTGCGTGTACGTGTGTGTGTGTGTGTGTGTGCGTGCGTGTACGTGTATGTGTACATGTACGTGTGTACGTGTGTGCTGACCTCCTGCTTTCATTCTGGTCACGGCCAATTATTCCTCCCTTTGAAGTCCTCGCTGTCATAGATCCCGGCCTTACCTAAATACAGCAGAGCCTCACTCTCCCTTTCCTTCTTTCTCTCACCAACACACACACATACTGTGAACAGTTCCTGTGTCACAAACGTTTAGGCTCATCTTCCATTTGTTTTGTTTTTAATGCAGTAATTTGCAGTGGAACATTATTAGCAGTATTAATATGGAGGAGGAGGTAGAGGGGAGGGCTGGCTTCTCAGCTGTCTTTATGAAAGCTGATTATGAGGAGCTTAATTGCATCAGATAAGGAGGCCCTCATTTGTGAGCAGACAGCTCCAGGCGCCAGAACCCTGGCAGGCAGTCAATGAGGCAAGCACTCCCCCTGCTGTTACTGTTACAGCTCATCACAGTCTGGACAGTGAAGTGCCCTGCAGAGTTCTTCCTGCCCAAGCAAACTACTCTCAATAACATCCATGACCACAACAGACCTCAGCCTTTGGAATCTTTCGAGATCAGAAATTCATTTCTATAATTTTATTCAGTGATCAATTCACAAGGGCAATGCAATAAATGTTTTTTTTTTGTCAATATTTGTTGTGTAAGTCAATCTGCTTGTTCTTAATTGTCCTGTTCTCTCCATGTGGGGCTCCGCAGGGGCTCGAGGAAATCATTAGTATTTGGAATTATGATTTGTGAATATTATTTGATTTCTGTATTTGGGGCTCTTGCAGGAAATTGTTGGCCTTGAATCTAAATCGCAAAGTGCTCTGTTTTCCTTTTCCTTTGGTTGTCTACGGATGTGGTTGATTGCTGTCAGCAAGGCTCTGCCATGCTGAAGTGTGCTAGAGGGAGTAGTTAAATCTCTGGCAGCTCCAGCATACAAAAGAGAATTTCTCCTATTGGTCTTTTAAATGTTGAATGCTGAAGTTGTGTGTTTCCATTGTTTCACAATAGAGTTAACCCATTTTTCTTCTCAGTCAGGATGTCTGGGATGGATGTCCCACTGATGGACAACAATGAGACCGGAGTCTCTCCAATAGACAACGGGACCTTCCTCCGTTTCTCCCCAACCTCTGCCTCCACGTCAGCCGCCGCCGCCTCCTCATCCCCAGGACGCCCGGGCAACGTTTACGTTTACGTGTGGCTCTTCCTCGGCCTGCTGGTGTTCCTGCTGACGCTGCTCATCATCTCCCTCCACAGGCTGAAGAACATCATCTCTTCCTCCTCCTCTGTCCCGGACTGCAGCAGCGAAGGGGGGAGCTCCTTCACCAACATGGAGATCTGCAGCATCTCGTCTCAGAAGTCCACCATCTCCTCGCTGTCCACCTGAGGAAGGGGGGCGGGAGGGAGCATGCACGGACAAAGACATATGTGTCCACGTGCATGTGTGCTTACATGCAACAGACCAGCTTGCACACACATAAAGACTTAGAGGTCTGGCTCCTCACTCCTCACTGTGACATACAAACACAAAAACTTGACTCCATGCATACATGGCCTTACTCTCAATGCATGCATGTTCTATTCCCGATGGTCCAGTGAGTCAGGTGTGTCCATGCAATTTCCTCTGGCACAGAGGAAATAAAGTTCACAATGAGGTGAACGGGTCTTGAGGGGTGGGTGTGACTGAGCCTTGTTTCAAGACAAAGCTGAAAATTGTCTTCCCTCTGCAGGATGAAGCATATGGAGGAACTATTCTCTTTCCAAACGCGTATCTTGTACTGTACTTGTCATAATTACTATAATAACAAACAAGTTCATTACTTTGTACAACGATGCATGCTTTTGCTGTAACCCATTTTTTTATCTACCAAACAAAGGGTAAGATACCTTGAGAATAGTATACATGCCAAATCGATTCCCCAAGGTTTAGTGGGATGAGGTTGCACAAAGGAGATGGAAGACATGGTGATGCGGTTGCGAAGGTGAGAAAGAAATGAAGGTTGTAGAGAATTGACAGGCTGGCAGCCTCCGACTGCGGCGGCAGACAGACCGGGTCAGAAGTGTCAGAAACTACAAGATTAAATCCTGGTCCTGAAAGACAGATCTGCGAGCGTAAAGGATTACCCTTTCTTACCTGTCTGCTCATATGGCATCTGATCGTAGTCTCCATAGTGACTGAAGCATGAGAGCTCTGTGCAGCTGTCAGCCTTGAGTGTGTCCCAGGCTAAAGCTACAGTGTTGGTTGTTTCAGCTCAATATCGATATTTAACAAAAAAATACTATTGAGATAGTTTTTTTTTTTTTGACATGGTAATAAAAAATATTACACACATTCAGAACCTTTTCACCAGATTCTAAAACAAAATAAAAGAAAAGAAACCAACAGCTTTTTTGTTTTCGATTGTTGTCTCAAAGACGTCATAGATGTTTCACTTTTCACCCCTCATGAAGCACAATAGTGGAAAATAATTGTGAAAAGTAACATGTGACCAATGAAAAGTCAAGTCATCAAATTCTTTGCATATTTTATTTTTCTTATCATGATTTTTTTTTTCAACTCACATGTCATATTTTACATCTTTGCAATAAAACATGAATACAATAGTTTTTAGGGTTTCATAGATCCAAAAATATTTAACCTTTTTTTTTGGATACGTAAGTTGAACCTGTCGATAGAGTATGTGCATGTGCGCGTTTGATCAAGATGGCTTCACACATACAGAACGTCTCACACTTCATCCCCCTCTCCTCCCACCTCCCTGCCTCTATCAGCTACAGAATCATGATATTGCTTACAACTGTGAGGTTGTAAAACTTAATAATCACACATGAGCTCAACGTCTTAAATACAAACATCAATGCACAAATAATCCCGTAGGGAAAAATGGACCTAAACAAAATGGCAGCCGACCAGAAAGAACCAAGCTAATAAATAATGATATGTGATTGGTGCAAAGTGCAAATACAAAACAAACTTTTACATTGATTTGATTCTCTTTTTTTTTTTTAAATAATCAACAAATGTGAGTAAGTGAAGGTTTCCTTTGCGGTTTCAGTCTTATTCAGCTGATTAAGTCTCCCACCAAGCCTGAACCAAGACTATATGTACATATTTGACAAAAACAATCACCAAATATACAAAGGAAATCATGTCAGTCTTGTGGTTGTCATCCGTGGTGGCACTGGCAAGACGTCTTCATCATTACTATCTCCGTTAAAACAATCACCATCCTTGACACTGTTCATTATTACCATCAGTCTTGTCAACATTATAATAATTATTACACAATATTTTACATACAGCAAGTCAATTAATAAATTAAAGGTGATAAGCGCAGTTTGTGTAGTGAAAGAACAAGTGTGGACTCTGAAGGAAGCAGAGTCTTATTTACATGAAAATCAGACTTATAACCCTGCTGTGGGTCAAAGGAAGAAAAAAAAAACGGTAGAAAATAAAATAAGATCTGATAAATATCAAAAGGATAAAATAAAAAATAAAATCGTACCCCAGGGAATTTTTCAAGGGTGAATTTAAGATCGAGCCAATAGCACCGGTTTTTGAATTGTGGGTGGGGGTTGGTTCATGTCTGACCATTTTAATCAGTTTAGACACATCGACGGAGTCTTAATTCATAGGCCACCCAAATAATTCCTTGACTGAACTCCACTCAAACGAAAAGTACAGAACAAAATCTTGAAAGAAGAAAAAGAAAAGAGAAAGCAAAACTTAGGTTCATTGTCTGTGAAGCATTAAGCGTACCGGGAACAGCAACTGCACCTGTCCTGTGAGTGGTACGGGTATGACTGACCTCTACAAGGTCTGCTTGACTTGCTCTCTTTCCCCCATTCTGCGGTCCGTCTATTCTATGAGCAGGTTTTGGTGTGTATCTGTGGGGCATTATGTGTCTGTGGTTACTCACGTGTGTGTACTTTCACGTGTGCACGGAGGAAGTTATTTTCCAGCAGCGCTGCCGCATCCTCGAATCATGTGAACTTCTCAACAGAATAGAGCCTAAGGTCCGGTACTTGTTTTTCCTCCTTCTCCGTACCTGTAGATTCCCCCACGTTGCAGAGACACAGAAGAATGCATCGTCTCCTTTCCCTCTTTTCTCCTCCCCGTCCTCCTCTTCCTCAAGCTGTCCAACCTCAGTACCTGTTCTGGTGTTCGTAGTGCCAGCGGTTGAAGTCTATGTTAAACGCCACAATGCTGCCGGATGCCATGCCAGTGATCAGAGTCCTGAGAGCAGAGCACACAGAAAGTCACATCTGTACACCAAACTATACACATTCTCTTTTACATACTTATCTTTTTAGAGTTGCAGGCACCAAACTGTTCATTTATTGCATATTAATCAGGGCCTAGGACATAATCTGAGCTTCGAGTAAAACATAACTGATTATTCTGTACTCTCCCTAGGAGATGACCCCGTTTCCCTAACAAGAGCAGTGCTTAAATAAAAACAGCCCTGAATTTCGGGCGGCCTTCTTACAAACGGTCACACTGTCTGCATCTACGTCTGCCTGTGGCACCATGTCTGTTTTACCTCTGGTCATGTGAGAGGTCCATGGCACGGATGCCGGCATCACAGCCTGGGTAGATGTAAAGCTGTTTGAAGTCGCACGCCTGCCACACTTCCACAACGCCGTTATCACCTCCTGTCACCAAGTTCTGTCCGTCGCTGCTCAGCAGGATCGCCTGAAGAGAGAGAGAGAGAGAGAGAGAGAGAGAGAGAGAATAGGAAGAGAAACAGAGGTTAAAAGAGGCTCAAAGGCTCCAGTGTGTTGGACACCAAATATGTAAAATTATCACTGTCATTATTACAGTATGCTATCATGATGACATAAACAGTGCCAACTCACCCGTGTGGAATCGTTGACCTCCATTTGCGCCAGCAGTTTTCCATTTATGCTGAAGTTGCAGAAGCGGCCTCTCTCGTAGTAGATGATGCAGTGGCCTTCGCTGGACACTGAGATGAGTCGCGGCCGCAGACACAGCTCGGGCCCCTCCAGGGCCCTAAGAAGGTCCCCTGTGATAGTGTGGACCAGGCACGGGCCCTCTGAGGAGGGAGCAAGACCACGGCAAGTTAGGGCAGAAGCTTTTTTTTATCACATAGCTTTGGTGATGGTGAAGTTAAGCTACATGTTAAGAGGTCAGTTATATGTCTGGAAACATATAGGAGCCCAACCTCTAAAATTGATTCAGAAAACAGGCTTTGGGGACAAATCTAAAATGTGGGCCCTTTAAATCTAAATGTAAAATTGAAATCTCTGTCATATGAAAACACACAAACCTTTAGCTCCACTGATGACCAATCCCAGCTCTGCACAGACGGAGACGCACACCACCTCGTGGTCGTGTCCTGTCAGTACTGCCCTGGGAGCAGGATAGTCACCTGGAAGAGAAACACACACAGACACACATCAGAGCTGTAGTGTTTACTAAAGTAATTTCTCAACTTGGAACATATTCATGCACACACGGAGACAGGCGAACATTTCACGGCATGCCGCCACTCACTGTTATTAGGGTTGTCGCCTATGATGTGGTGTCGTCCACTCCAGTACCACAGAAGCAGGGTGGCATCTCTGGAGCCGGACACGATGTAGCAGTCTCCTCCGATGTAGGACTCCGACCTGGCCAGACACGTGACCACATCCCAGTGGCCAAAAACAATCTGGGTCAGCTTTCCTGTGGAGAGCAAGGAGGAAGACAGCTGAGTATGAATGTGTGTGCTCTCTACTCATACGGTTGTTTAACTACCAGGATAAAAATGCAATTCAAGATTAAACAAGCAGTGTCACCAGTTTAAATCTCTGGACTGATACAACAATGCATATTTTCCCCAAGATTATTAAATCAAAATTTAAATACAAATGCACAAGACTTGATCCACATTTAAAAATCACAAAATCACAAATTGCATTTTTAATGAGGAGCAAAAAACCAACAACACACATCTGTGAGCTTAACAGGAAATACAGTATAAGAGGACAACATGACCAACATGTTTTAATAGTGAGATAAAACCTACCAGTTTCAGTGGAGTAAACGCGGAAGCTCTTGTCCCAGAAGCCGCAGACCAGGATGTAGCGGTTGTCGGCGGTAACCACAAAGCAGTGTGTGTTGATTTGGATGCTCTGGTCCACCAGGTCAGTGATCTGACGCTTATTCACGCCTGAGTTGTTTGCTTTTGGGGGTGAACAGAGACGGCGTAATGTTAACCAGGGCACACAGATGGGACACTGTTTTGACCTTGTTCTCCACAGTTCAACACCCCGGGTCAGCGTCTATCTGTGGTTGAGACTTTTGTGCACTGACCTATGAGTGGGTCCATCTCAATGGGTAGATGATGAGCCTGTTCCAGGGAGTATCCTGGAGCTCCTCGAAGGCCTGAGGGGTCGGGGCATGAAACGTCAAATTATAGTCCGTACAAAAAAAAAAGCGGCAGGCTAAATGCTAAACTACATCCTCTCATACAATCATCTTGTAAAGTGCTCTCTGACAAAAGCTGGCAAAGTACCGTATGTTAAAAATAAATACGCACCTAATGTGGCAATCAACAATAAAACTCATTTGAACTGCCTCATGACCCTCAATAATCACTTTACCATAGTTAATTACACCTAATCTGCTGTGCTGATGAGTCAATTAACAGGGTTAATTAAGAATTTAATCAAAAACATTTCTTTGTCAACATACTGGGTGTGGAGACAATCAGAATAACAACTAATATAATACAATCCAATACAAAACAAAGAACTAGGGCCAATTAAATTAACTAACATCTCACCGATATTAAGAATTACAGGCCTCCATAATCTAGTCCTAATTGTATGGTAGTTACAAATTGCAGATTACAGCCTTGCCTTTGAATTGCATTTGTCCAACTAATCCTCTAAATAAAACTTTATTCTTCCATTTTAAAAAAAAAGAGAAAAGCAGCAAATTTTCACATTTGAGAAGCAGGAACCATCAAGTGTTTAGCCCCTTCATTAATGACCTAAGGGACTAATTGATTATTAAAATTGCTGCTGTTGCTTGACTCATCGATTATTGCTCCAGCATCATCATGAACTCTGTGCTGTATGTTACTGTATTATCGAGGGATTGTATTTGTGTTGTTTCAGAAAAGTGCTCAAAATCACAGTCTTTTCTTAATAGACTAAACCACAGGTGAAGAGTTAAACTAAAAAAACAAAGCTGTATATTATGTAATGTCATGCTGCATGCTTCATAGTGGTGTAATTTCACAAATGGTGAAGGAATGGTCAACCTCGATGCAATGTCATGTCCTTTGTACAGTATCTCAATAGAAACCAATTCACAATCAAAGGTTTCAACGGCAAACACACATGACCCTCAACACATGCACTCACCGACTGTGTTGTGCCAGCGGTTGACTGCGAACAGCCGGCTGCACGTGACAGTGACGGCTGCCGGGATGCTGAGGTGAGGGAGCGTGTTGGCGGCGACGTGTGTGACAGGGGAGTTGGAGGGGAACTTGAGCACCATGATGACATCCTGCTGCATCTGATCCTTAAACATCAGAGGGCTCTGGGGAAGGAAACACTGGTGAGACAGACAGAGAGAAAAGAGGCGGGGACAGAGAGGGAGAGGAGGAGAGAAGGGCAGAGCGAGGAGGGAAGGTCGGGAGGAGAGGAGGGGTGGGGCGGGGAAGATGGCGACGGGGGAAGAGGGAGAGACAGAACAGATGTGACAGAGGGAGGGGAGGGGAAAAGGTATATTAGTGGGAGCACAGGGTCAGAGCAGGTACACACACTGAGGGTGGCTCAAGGCCCAGGAGAGGAGATGGGGGCACTGGTTGGTCTGGGTTCAGGACTGACAGGTTTGGGTTGACATGGATGGCTCTGATGTGGAGACACGGAGGCCTCGTGCTGCTGAGGGTAGCAGGCAGGACGGAGGTGCTAACACCGGGGTGGGACTTGCTTTGAAAAAAACATCATTACATACACTTGTATGTAATGTCATTTCACAAATCCATTCACCTCGGTAATGGAAGCAATTCATATCAGTGGATTGCTAATATCAACTGGTGTAAAGGGCTAAATGACATAGACAAAATAACTGTAATTATGACATATAAGTAATAAGTATATCTCTTGTCTTATAATTCAGTAGCTCTGTGAGTGCATACTGTAGCATATACACAGAGCACGAATGTGAAACTCAAAACTGAAGTAGCATTTGCTCGGGGAAGTGGAGGTTTTCTCACCAGGTGCATGGCGGAGGAGCGAGGTGGGTGTGGCTCTATCAGCAGCTGAGAGGGGACCTGACCGCAGAGCTGAATCTGCATCTCAATAACCTACAGTCAGAGAGCGAGAGATGATGTTTACATGAGAGAAAATACACACTTTTGATAAACATAAAAACAATATTCTCAAAGACAAATATGTCCCTTCTTGATTTTCTTTGCTTTCCCTAAATATGGATGTTTGTCATTTGCGTATCCTTCCTGAACTACACGCATGCATTTTTTGTATCAGAATAAATATTTTTTCAGGCATTAAGTGTAATTATCTAGCAACTATCTCCCTCCAAACATAACATCAATCTGATGCTACTGCATGAAATCTCACTATTGCGGAATGAGAATGAGTGGGTGTCTTCTGCGTTGTGATAATCGATTTCTGAGTGAAGACAACAAGAGTGATGTGCTGGAAACCGACCTCGCGTTGTGCAGGATCTAAATTGTCAAGGGTGACTGCTCCCTCGTAGGACAGGAAGTCGAAGACATTGAGGCCTCGGACCGCCTCTGGCCCTCGCTGCTTGTAGCCAAATATTAGATCGATCCACTGGTGAAGCTGGCACGACACAAACTCGCTCTCCAACGCCTGGTCATGTGCAGAGAGAGAGAGAGAGAGAGAGAGAGAGAGAGAGAGGCAGAAAGAGGACAAGAATATGTTTAATGTCTCTCCGGTGGGTTTCAATGCATTCCTCACATTCCAGAAGAGACTGTGACCGCGTCTCTCACCATCCGGTTAATGCGGACGAAGTCTTCGGGTTTCTTGGCCCAGGCAGGAAGCTCCACGTCACACGCAGGGACTCCGTCGTCCCGCACCCCGAGCTCGTACTCGTTGCTGTTGACAAACATCTCGGGCAAATAGTAGAACTCTGGGATCAGCTCCTAACGGACACAGCAGAATCACAAAGATTTACTTCAACAAAACCATCGCATCCCCAATATTGCTCTTGGTTTTCCAAAATTTGTGGCCATATTTTATTAGCTGCAATATTCAAATCATTTCCCTCCAGAGCTTACAGTACGTTCAGTGCCACTTCAGCTGGTTGTTAGCTCAGCTCATCGGGAATAGTTACCTTGACGTCAGCCGTGTCCCTCTGGCAGTTCCTCCACGAGCGGCCGATGCCAGAGAACGATCTATCTGCATGGTCAAACTTGCCGTCGTTGGCGTTGAGGAAAAATGTGGTGAAAGGTTCCTACGGGCACAAGGAGGGAAAAATTCATTTCATAAGAAGTCTCGGGTCTCCTGGTATGTGTTCAAATAGCTGCTGAGGGGTTAAAGTTTGTAAGTGTCTTTAAGTAGGGTACTCACTATTCTCAGCATCCACATCAGTGTTGAGTGAGCAGTGGAATACAGAGTAGTATAGTGGTGAGGAGGAGTGCTGTCGTCGTCCCATGTCTCGTAGCGCTCTGCGTAAAACGCTGCCCGCTTGGGATTCAGCGCACCGATTGGCTGAAGGAATCCGGAGAGAAATAAATCAATTAACTCATCCTTCGGTCAATGCTTGGACAATAAAACGAACCAGCTCGTGTCCATTTCGATCATCTGCAGGAAGACAGCAGGCTACTTCCTGCTAAACCTTGTGGTACTACTTGACGTATTGATGTATTTTTTTAAACTATTTTTGCCATGATGACATCACACATATGATTTATTGGAAAAAACTAAGCTTTGTGTGTCTGAGTGCTCTGACCTTGGAGAGGTCTCTGAAGTTGCCAGGAAGAGTGAGATCGAGCTCCTCTGAGTCATAGTTGGTCAAGACCCAGGGAAAGATGGGGTACTGGTTCAGATCGTTGTAAGTCCTCCCTGCAGGGACAGACGATGGAAGATGGAAGAAGAAAAGAAAAGAAAGTTACATTATTACATTTTAGTTGTGTGTGGTATGCTGCTGTGCTAGTGTTGTTATAACATATGCAGCATTAATACACAACATATTTTGACATAAAAGTTGAGCATAAAAAGGAACTTGGAGTACGATACTGACGATAACATGACAATTCGGGCTTGTGCTCAGACACCTAATTAGTGTGGACTAGCATTCAAATTACGCCAAACAAGGTTGTATGTTAGTGTGATACAAGATGATCCAACAGAAAAAGGCACAAAAGCGCAAGCTGTTGACAAACTGTCAGAATATCCAAGAGCTTTTTTACACAATATCACTTGGTGCCATTTATCTAGATTAACTATTTATATAGAGTCTATAGTCTTAACTGAGATATATTTTCAAGTATCTATAAATAAGCAGAAATGATCTATGGCATAAAAGTAAATAAATCTAAAATAGCAATTGTGTAGCTGTTGGATTCATTTAAATTCATGCTTACATGATCCACTTTCATTGCGGTTCCATTTATTCATGTATTTTGTATGCATATGTATTTGCAGGTACTGGTACTGTAAATGACAAAGGTCCTACCTTTGGTCTGAGGAAAGACCACATTAGACAGGGTTGTGTGTTTGACAACCTCATATATTATTTAGACGCTAACATTCACAATAACCGACTAAGCAGGATGAGAGCTGATTAAAAATGACTGAAGATGGACTTTACCCGCAATAGTGTTGAGGAACATGAGGTACTCAAAGTTGGAGATCTCTCTCCTCTGCCAGCGCTGTGTCATATTGGACGACTTGAAGAGCTGACGAGGGGTGGCCAAGGAAATCCGCCTGACACACACACACACACACACACATTGAAATCAAATTCCTTTTTCTTCTTCCAATAACCATAAAACTGACAGTGGTGGTCCAGCTGACTACACCTTGCACCTACCTGGCCTGTGGGAGGCCGTAACTCGTTCCGACCCCCACCCTTGGGAGACTGTAAACCACCCTTTTGACCGTGGCTGGGTCGGGGAAGTTAAACATCACAGATGCTGGGGAGAGGAAGAGACAACACATAGTCACCTTAGCAACCGATGGCAAAAGAAGTCTGGGGAAACTGGCAAATAATCCATAAATACTATCAGTGGCTAGGGCCTCTAGGCTTTTGGTAGCAGATGCATACAGTGTTGAAAAATCCATATATGCAAGTGTTTTAATATAAGTTATAATACATTTGCATTAGACCTACTTCTGTTGGCCATGAAGACCTCAAGTCCGGTATTTTGCAGCAGGTATCGTCTGGAAAACACAGCTCGGATCTCACTGAACATCCATTTTCCGTGCAGACCCTCGGAGTAGGCCAGAACCTGATGAGAAGCGACAGCCAATAAAATATTATTATTCTCAGAGAATGCGCTATAAATCCTTTCCCTTTTCCCTGCACCGAACAATAACAGAGCAAGACTCACTTTAGCTTCAGTATTCTTGAATGTAGAATCGTCTTCGTCCACTTCGAAGTAGATCTCAGTGGTAGTGATGGACAGAGTACCTCGAGCCACCACCACTGGAGCTACCAGCTGAGCAGGAGTACTCAAGACCACGGGCCCTGTGGGGGGGGGGGGGGGGGGGGGGGGCAGTGGTATTACTCAGGTATTACTTAGGAATTCAAGGCACTGAAAGGGTCATAATACACAATAATAATGAGCAATAATCATAGTGAACAGATAATCAAAAGGCACACACATTGAAATAGAGTCATCATCATGTTAGTTTAGAGTGATCATTTATTTCCTACTATTGTAAACAACCCGATCACGTGTGTGAGTGAGATATGAACCGCTGGATTTAATAAGGCGTTTGATCTGATTTGAAATCAGAATCATTTATTTATGAATGTATATTAGGATTTAATCATCTAGACTCGGATGAATCAGCTGGTTGGTTAGAGGAGCTGCAAACCGTTCAAATGTCCAACTTGCCTTTGGAGGTAAAAAGTCTTGGACGGAAACGTACTAAAAACAAGAGTCATAGACAGTTTTCTGTTTAGTCGTGCTGTGGCACCGTGTCTGTGGGCGCGTGTCTGCGTGTGCGTGTTACCTGCGAGGTTATCAATCTCTTTTTCCTGCAGAAGGCTGACGGCGTCGTCATCTCCCTCCAGCATCAACTCCGCCTCTGGGCTCTGGGCGACCACCGACTGGCTGCGGAAGGTCTTTTTCGACTTCTGTCCCTCCTCTTCCTCGTCTGTACCTAAAGCGCGTTTTTCAAAATGTGCACGTGAGCAAACAGGTACTGACCGAGTGCGACATGTTTACATTGGGGCGCGTTACACACCGTAGTCCTCCAGGGCTTTGAGCGACACGTCGGCGTGGGTGGAGCCGAAGGCATTTCGCACGAATCTCCGTCTCCTTCTCAGGTCGTCCTCCCAGTAGTCTAGACGCCAGAAGTCATGGAATTGGCTGAAGAAATAAAGGGGGAGGAGCAAATATACGCCATTTAAATGGTGGGAGGCAAACGGAGTGTGCACTTTGGAAAGGTAAAGGTCAATTTCCTACAGAGAAAAGGCCTCAACTTTAGGGGCGAGTTTGAATGACCTTTCCACATCTGAAAACATAATTTATCAGCTGTAAGCTGAGAGAAAGAAAAATTGACTTAAGTACCATCAAACAGATGAAAGATAAGGCTTAGTCATACAAGCGTGACTGGAATATTACCTAATGTGAACAAACATTGAAGATATCTTTATGGCGAGAGAAAGCCAGATGTGTTTAAAAACAGCCCAAACGTTGTGGTGTACAATCCTCTTCATCAACAGTGACATGAGGAAGACGGGCTTCAGATGTTGTATGTCACACATCCTCAAATTAAATCACATGTCCGTAGACGAGCTTCCACCCTGGAGGCTGAACTGGATAACAAGCAATCATGGAGGTAAAATGTGTGCGTGTGACTGCGCTAAATAAAGAGGCCGGTCTCACACAGCCACCAGGCAGCTGCCTGTGCGTGCTGTAGTTAATATGCAAAGAAATTACATGAAATTTTGTTTCATGAATCCTGCTTCATGATATCTTTTTAAAGAATCTGAAAACTTCAAACTAATTTTCTGAGTCTGCGAAGCTGAAACCTTTTTTTTGTATCCAAAGAAATAAAAGCAATAGCATAAAGCAGTAATATCTCACAGAGATACGGACTGTACATGACGGACGCTGCTGATTCAGTTCTCTCATTACATTCAAGAAGCGTTCCATGGGAGCACTCAGCCAGGATAATGCCTCCTGTCAAATGACATCCAGTGTAATGGTAATCTAAAAATGTCCCGCAGTGTAATTTGACACGCAGCTCCTCTCACCTCTGTGACATTGTCCCCCAGGCTCCGTGCTTATTGGTCAGGATGTTGAGGATCTTCTGCTTCAGCTGGTTAGCCGTCACATGATCTCTGTGCTTAGCGGCGCTGATGAGGTGGTCGCACATTTTCTCCTCTTCTCTCCGGTCCGCGGCGTACTGGGCACAGTTAGACTGGAGGAGAGAGCGGGCGCGTCAAGAGTTAACAGCAGGAGAGACAAACGGTGGGAAAGCAAAGCGCTGGACTGCTAGAGAGGAGGCGGATTGTGATGATATCTGTTTGTTGAGATTCTGGTGAAATCAATAAAGCCTTTGGATGAAGAAGCATGTTTTGGGTTTTCAGAAGATAATGATTGTCATCTAATTATGTAGTTTTAGTTCTATAACAATAAATCAGCCCAGATTTGACTATCAGAGATTTACTGGTATCATTGGCCAAAGAATAAGAAATTACAGAACAGGAACGGCAAAAAGTTCAGCTTGAAGTAATTTAGAAACAGTGTCCCCAGTACATACTGTATTAGAAAGCTCAGTACGTATCTTTGAAAAAAAAATAATTCAATACTGTCAATACAAAAATTTTAGTTTTGTCATGCTTTTATGTAAAAAATTTATATTGATCATCGTTATAAAAAGCCTCAAGAGCCAAGTATTGGTTGTGCTCCATAGCTTTCACAAATCTAGGTTCATTATTTACTACATATTTTTTTAGTTTTCATTTAAAGTGTCAAATGCTAAACACCTGGCCAAAATTATAAACTATTTTGTATTCTACGAATACATGTATAATGAAAAATATGTGAGAGTAGTCATTGCTGTATTTCTTAATTGTTTTCCTAAAGCATGAACACTTGAGAACATGCCAACATAAAATCTGAGTGAAAACCATTTTAAATGTCCTAGCCGGAGGGGATCATTCGTCATAAGCCCAGGTATTTGTTGGTGATATTCAGTGAAAACAATGAGCATTGCGTTTCAGCCATCCCCTTTCCACCTGCAGCATATGTCACGACAAACAGCAGTGGTGCTCCGTCTGTTTACCTCAAACTCAGCGTGTTTGTGCACATCCTCCGCCCTCTGTCTGTTCAGGATGAACTCGGCTTCGTTGGCAACGCGCACAATGTGATCCTTCATGGCGTGGCACAGAAGCCTGGCGAGGGAGCGAGAAAGACGGGGGAAGTTACAGAGACTACAGGCTTCAGCAAGACCTCCATTTGGAGAAAGAAAAAAAAGTAATTCTCAATCCTCCGATTTGCAACCTTTTCTAAATCATATCAATATGAACGGTCGATGATTTATGAATACATGTACGTATGGATACAAAGTATGTTTAAAAGTATACATCGTGTACATTTGTGCTTCTCTTTGTCGTACTTTAATTGAGTTTTGAACCGATACTCCACAAACACTTTGGACAATAAAAAACAAAACAAGATTACAGGCGCTGAAAATAGAGCAGCACAAATCAGCAGTAAACTTAATTGCCCTCTAATGATTGGACTTCCTACTGAACACACACATGGCACTGCACTTATCCTGGCAAGGTTCTCATTAGGCCTCTATCATTAGTTGTTAAGCACTGATAACAGTATTTGCATTAATGTGCGAATCACAGGGAACAATGTGGCGGCGATAATCAGTCAGTGTGATGGATTACCTTCCCTCATTGATGAGCTCAATGAAGGCCAGACCAGCGTTCTTCTGAATGGAGTTTTGCCACTCCTACGTGCAGAGGACACAATAGAAAATTTATGAAGCAGGGTGAAGGAAAAAAGGGGAGTTTGATATGTGCCCAAAATATCATTGTATATATATAGATATATCATTTTATTCTATTCATACATTTTCAGAGAAATTGTATTAACTGTGTGTAGATAAAATAGCCAGATTTACATGTTAATCTTCTCTTGTGAATTAAACACCAAAAATGTTAAAGTACTAACTACCAAAAATTGTAATAAATCACACATTATCATTAAGCTGTCATACTTCTCAATTTGCTTCCATTACATATACATCATGTACCATGTCAGTACTTATCATATAATAAAATTTTCACATTATCAAATCCTGGTTGAAAGATGTAGTTGAGGTTAATCAGCAGATCAACAACAGCAAAAATAGCTCCAATTCAAAAGGAAATGTAGTTTCATCTGTTACCACCTCCAGCGAAAAGGTACACAAACACCACACTACTCAAAAAATGGATGAAAAACAGCTGCGGAGCTGTTTCTCATCAATGACAATGCACCCGTCTAAGAGTATGTGAGTGTTTTGTGTTTGTGCATATGAGAGTGGAGACTTGCGAGCAGGAAAAGAGTGCTGCTGAAAGCCTCAAACCATCACAGCTCCATTAGCTCCACTAGCTCTTAGGGCTGCGAAGGACACATGGGAGCATCTCCTGTTACATCCCCCCATCCACAGGATCGATATCGGGGCTAGGGTTCACTCTCCCGAGCCTTCTAATGTCAGATAAGACTGGAGCCGGGGGGGGGGGGGGGTAATACTATACACGCTGACGAGCATGCCGGCCCAGAGAGAGGAGGAAAAAGGAGAAGGGAGTGGTGAGAGGACACAGCAGTGTAGAGAGTGGTAGGAGATGAAAGCAGTCGCCACTGAGACACTGAGCTAAAATGGACCGGCCAAAGATGCAGAGATGTCTGATGGTGCGGTTGAAGATGGAGAAAGGAAAAGGGGGAGAGAAGAAAGCGAAGGCCATGGTGGTGGAGTTGGAGAAAAAAGGGAAGAGGAAAGATCTGAGGAGCTCCTCCAGAGACGGAAAGCTGTTACAGGCGGCGGGAACCCAACAGACCAGAGAATACTTGGGGACGAACTTCATAAGACGAGAGAGAGAACACCTACACCATCGTGGGAACGCTCTGTAGTGGTAAGTGCCTCGCTGCTGTCGCTCTTTCAAGGCCCATTCAGGAAAATGGAGACGCTGGCTTTGAATGCAAGTTGAATAATTGACCCAAGAAACAGCTGTGATGCCTTTGTGATTTTTATGCGGCTCCTTAAAAGTTACAAATCCGGGACAGGGAAAGTTTATGCCCATGTAAATGACATGGGAAATGTGTGGCCTTGATATTGATGAGAGAAACTCTGGTGTGATGATGCATATAAAGTGATATTATATTACATCCGCAATGCGCTCATCACAAAGTCGACCCTGCCGCAGAGGACAGATCAATAACTCGACAGCTTCCTGTGTGCATTCAACTTAGCCAATTATTGTGGTTCTACAAAAAAAATATGAAAAAGTATAGATTGAGCAAGACACGTGACAAATTGAAGAGATGTTTTTTTTTTCAGGCTTTGACAAAATTGACCATATGTGTGGAGGACAATACAAAGAGAGACGCGGAGGAGAGGTGAGGAGTTACCAACCTGAGAACAGAGCAGCATTACGAGCTCCACCACAGACGTGCTAGACTTCATACACACCAGGCCTGCAGCACAAAAAGACACACAGCACAGTCAGGAGCATCTCTTTCCTCCTCCCCGGCACGCACACGCACACGCAGCTCGCCTCGAGACACAGAAATATCATCAAAGGTGACACTGTAGTGTCAGTGGTTTCTGACAATTGTCTACAGTCAGCATAGTCAAGTTTATAAAAAGCATGCCACGGAGAAGACAGGAACAAACAGTAGAGGAAAGGAGGAGGGAGGAGAGTGGAGGGGGGAGAGAGAGAGAGCGAGGGGAGGGGAGGGAGCAGAAGAGCGAGGAGAGGGAGAGAGGAACGTTGAGACGGTGGATCACGATAACAGGACGCCAGGAAGCAGGTGGGCAGAGGGAGGAATGCTTCACATTCAGTACAATCTATAACGCCAGCGGCATTAATGCAAAAAAGTGAAAGATAATCTCATCTGAAAATGTTGACATTTACCTGGCAAGCTGATTGAAAAGTTGTGCATAATACTGACTTCATACCTGATTGACGGATGAGTGAAGCAGCCAGCTCAAAGACACTCACTCACTCACACACTCGCTCACTTGCACACTCACTCACACACTCACACACTCGCTCACTCACTCACACACACACTCACTCACTCACACACTCGCTCACTCACACACACACACACAATCACACACACACACACACACACACACACACAATCGCTCGCTCGCTCGCTCACTCACTCACTCACTCACTCACTCACTCACTCACTCACTCACTCACTCACTCACTCACTCACTCACTCACTCACTCACTCACTCACTCACTCACTCACTCACTCACACACACACACACACACACACACACACACACACACACACACACACACACACACACACACACACACACACACACACACACACACACAATCACTCACTCGCTCACTTGCACACTCACTCACACACTCACACACACTCACTCACTCACTCTCACACTCGCTCACTCACTCATTCACACACTCGCTCACTCACACACACACACACACACACACACACACACACACACACACACACACACACAATCACTCACACACTCACTCACTCACTCGCTCACTATACATTCAACTCACTCAGTTCAGTTTCATACCCAAACATCGCGGTGAGGGACAGTGAATGGGGGAGACTCCACAGAGAGACGCCAGTTAGAGAAAAAGGAGCCGTGTACAGCACCTGTACCTTCTATGAGCAGTTCCTGCCCATGGCTACCCAGCAGTGTTCTGGACAAGAAGGGGGCAAAGTCCACAAAGATCTCCCTCAGCAGAGGGGCCACCTTCTCCAGAGCGCGCTCCAGCTTGGTGGTGATGCTGTGGTCGGGAGACAAAGGGAGAGAGCGGTGAGAGAGAGCGGGAGTGAAAGTGAAATAAGCAACACACAGATGAGGGTTAGAGGAACGCGTGAGGGGAAAAAAAGGGGGGAGGTGTGAGCGGGAGGAAGAGAAGCGTGCAAGAAAGATAAAAAGGGAAGAGACGAAGGAGGGCGCAAAAGGCAAGCCGAGAGCGGTGAGAGAGGAGGAAATAGAAAGTTGTCTGGAATGGACACAGAAGACACAACGAATGTTCAGAATCAGAGATTATGCAATGATGGATTGGTATGGGAGCACAATGCCTGGGGTTAGTGTTGGTTGATGGTTCTACAGTTTAGAGACTAATCGCTGAGCTAATCTACTTGGTGGTCTGAGATGAATGGACCCTGAAGTGCATGAAAGCCAAACCTCCTTATTTTCAACTGCACTGGGAGATATGGCACATACAGTGTTGTATCTTGACTTGTGTGTGTGTGTGTAAATACTTTTCTATTCTACTTTCAGTTAAAAAATGGAGAAAGTAAGGCAATAAATCAGACCTCAATATGAAGCCATGATGGCCGTGAAGTGGCCTTATATCTCCTTGGCCTTTTAAGCATGTGATCGCTGAAACAGACCTGCGTCACCACTTTACAAATTGATCATTTGGTTTTAACCTGCTCAGCGCACCAGGCGGTTAAAACCAGCACTGAAGTCGTTTTTTGAGCGAACCGATGCCGCAAGTTATTCGCAAAGACGGTTTGACTCAGGTCTGATCTGGAGTTTGGGGTTAGTGTGAGAGGACAGCCGATGCCAGAAGGGACAGATCGTTGTTGTTTATACAAATATGAGCTGCTGCGCAGAAACAAGAGTGACGCTTAGTGTTTGAGGCTGTTGGCAAAAAAAAAAAAAAGGAGAAGAAAAGCGTCTGTCCTTTCTCGGAACATTTAGTTTTAGTAGAGGCTGGGTGAGGCAGAGGGTGTGTGGTGGTGGTGGTGGTGGGGCAGAGGGGGGTGGGTGGGTGGGGGTGGGCATGGGGACAGGACGAGCATCTCCTTGCCTAAAACACTGTCCTGCATCTCGGGGGGCAGCCTGGAAGCCTGCCAGAGAGCTAAAAGACTTGAGCTCAGGGGGCGTCTGTCCGCTGCGCAGCGCGCACTGCGCCACCTCGCAATAGGCACTGCAATACAAACCACACACACACACAAACACACAAGTACAGACATGCACACTGATTAAGGAGCACGTGCACACGCACCCCCACCCACTCACGTCCGTGTGCACTTCTAGAGGCACACGTGACGGCACATATCACAACAAACCGTCTTACATGTCTGAGGAGAGAGCACATCGACAGAAAGGTTAAAGTACAAACGGCTACAACGCTCAAAGGAATCATCTTGTTTTTCTTATTGTAATATTATTTGCTTGGTATTAACAGTCTCGTATTGCATATCATCTTATTGTTTATTAGTGAGTGTCAGGTGCCTTGAAACAGTATGGAAACATACAAAAAAAACAGATTCATGTTAATGAGGAGTACTCTGAAATTCATTAGCACTATTGGGCTTATGGAATTATTATCACAGCTGGAGTGATATATTCATACTCTACAGTATATTGGAATTGTGACATTAAAACACAGTTGCCATGTCAGGAATGTTGATATAGTGTAGACTGAGTAAGGTGTGTGAGCAGTGTAATTGAATGTGAGCATGAATACCTACTTTGTTTTACTAGCTTTCAGATAACTATTATGATTATTAGTTGATATCAGAGTCGAAATTTGTCCAATATCGTATTCATTGCTGATAAGTCAGTGTGGAGTTGGCATTTCTGTGACTTTTGATTTCTAGTCATTTGTCACCCAGGACAACTGTCTAATAAGCAATTAAAGTTGTCTTTCTTCTAAAAAGTAGCCAATTATTTCAGCATGTCAGATTATCTTTTGTGCCACTACATTACTCCTGACATTCTTTAAAACATAATAATAACTAATATCAGATATTGTTACCTAATGTAGGCCTCAAAATGGATGTCGGTGCGGCCCAGTTTTTTCCCCCAAATCCAGACAGAACTCGTCTAACCTTGCTTTATAAAATCAGTGATATTGTGAGAATTATCCGGGAAGGATGAGGACCAAAAGTGTGAAATGAAACAGGGACAGGAATAAAATGAAAAGGGACAGGCACCCGGGAAAAAAGACAAATAAATGTAAAAACAACAAGAAAAAAACGAAACAAAAAAACAGCGTGAGGAAAGTGAATGCCTCGAAGCCATTAAGAGCTTTTGTCGTGCTGAGAGCGCTGACCTCATATTTTCCATCGTGTCTTCTGGCATGGGTGCCACTGTCTGCACCGCTGGCAGATTCTTACTAGTCGCACCGTTGACGAACGACGAAGAGGAGGACGACGAAGTGGAGGCAGAGTCTGTGGCACCTGTAGACAGTGCAGACAAGCAGCGGGGACGAGATATGAGAGATGAGAAACGAGGCATGTGAGCAACAGGAATCGGGGCGAGGCCGAGAGTAGGGTGCAGGATAACAATAAAGGAAACGCATTTATGCCCCGATCAACTGTGACCAAATTCAATTTGGATAGTATTTCACCGGACAGGCAGCTGCTTGTCTTCTGGTAATGCCCCCCGATTGTGAAAATAGCTTTCCGATCAATATACAGAATCCATACCAAGGAACAAGTCCGGTGCTTGTCCATTATGCATGAACTGTATGATACAGTACAATGTGTCTGAGAGGCTGACGAAGCCTCGACTACAAATCCACTCTGCCACAGTGGATCTGCTGAGTACGATGCCGTAAAGCAACAGCACTGAAGTGTGTGTCAGCTGAACTGTATTTGATTCTCATCCTTGCATCATAAATGTCTTCCTATAGAATCCCAAATCCACATTTCCCTCTGCGTGCTTTTTTCTCTCCCCTGTATCAAATATTGAATGTGAGCCGAGATCCCACCGAATTACTCATCCCTTTTCCACGTCGGAGATATCTTACAGTTTCTGTGTGCAGCTGCATTCATTTGTGCCTGGAACCAGGCTAAAACTAAATTTGTTTCTATTCCTGTATATTCTGGCCGTCACAGCGCGGCGGAGAATAGCGTGAAAAGGTTTCGTAACGAGAGAAGAAGTTCTGCTTCATCAAGCAGCCGTTGAGCTGTTTGAGAACTTCCACCCAAAACACTTCTGTCATACTGCGGTTTGTCTGTCTCCCCTTACTGTGAAATGAGCACTGAATAGATGCAGTGCAAATATTCTATTAGTAAAATAAAATAAAATAAAAAATACATTTGTAAATGCACTAAATCTGAGTGTTGTCTCTCACCTGTAGTGTTTATCATGCTCTTGGGTGTCGCTGTCGCAGCGGCGAAAATGTTGGGCGTGCTGCCGGCGGTGGCCGCTCCGCTAGTGGTGGGTGTGCCCACCGTGTTGACTGACAGGCTGCCGGGTGGCGGCTTTTTGACTGGGACCATCACACTCCTGTAAGAGACGAGAGACATTTTTCTTTTCTTAACTGTGTATTATTGGAGTTTAATGGCAAAAAAAAAGTAAAGCAAAGATCTTTGTTCAAAGTGGAGCATTATTTCCTAAATAATAACCAGTCAATTGATTTCTGTGTCCATTGTTTTTCTAAGACGATGATGTACAGCAATTTGACAAACAGCAGTGTAGAAATATGCATCCGTAAAAGATGGTACTGGCTGGAAAACTGCATCTATTGATGGGTGTGTCGGGCTTTACAGCCTCTGATACATCTCTGTCTCTTGTACAGGTCCAACAGCAGTCGGGACCGACCTGTCGAAAGAGTGGAACTGCATGGGCAGCATGGGGTGCGTCTTCAGGGCGGGGTCCGGGTGATAGGGCGTCGGCCCGGACTCCTGACCCAACTCCCCACCATCAAGTGGAGCGGCCACCAAGCTCTTCAGGATCTCCTGCGTTTCAGAGAGGACCACAAATCTGGTGACTGCGGGACTAAAGCTGCTGAATTGAATCTGTTTAATGGTGGAGTTTAAGGGCGCACCATAAAATTGTACATTTTAATGTAGGCTTTAATATTTCTTATGATGCAAAACATTATTATTATTACCGCTGACAAACTCAGGGCACAGAGAAAAAATGCGACTCAAAACCTTATTTCTCCAGTCCATCTGAGTCCATACGTTTCAAACATACAAAGGAGCTTTTGCGGAAAAATCTCAACCCCATTCAGACATGTCCTTCAAATCGTGTAGCAGCAGTGCAAATGCAGTTCCTGACAACCTTGAACCACATTTATCGTCTCTATCAGTACAAATACATACTCAATTACAAAATAAAACATAGTGAATATTGGATGCAGAAATGAACTATAGTCAGAGAAGATGCATGTTGACTACAGCCTTTCTCAGACGCTAACATTGATATATAATTTAGATTTATCTGGATGCAAGCAGGTCTGAGCGGACCCACCTTGACATTGATGCCTTTGTTTGTTTGACTAATGCTGGAGATGGACGAAGGCGGGGCTTGGCTGGAGGCGGAGCTGGGGTTGTGGGGAGAATCCAGCAGGCTCTCCTGAGACCTCCTCACGTCAGATAGGCTGCACAGCAGATCTGTGCCCCCTCCCCCGCTGACCCCACCTACTCCTCCCATGTCTCTGTCTCGGTCTCTGTCTGTCTCTCTCCCAACCAGGCCGAGGCCAAGCCCAAGACCCATCTCCGAGCCATTCAGGGAGCCGGCCACATGGCCCTCCTCTCCGATGCCCGAGTCTGTGTGGGGGAGGCCTGCCCGCGGAGAGTCATCCACAGGGGTGGGGATCTGTTTGTCGCGGTCAGAGAAGGCTGTGGATGGGTGCTCTGGATTAATGAGGAGCAAATAATGAATAAAATGTGATGTCATAAGGATAGCTGCAAAAAAAATTGCATTGTCAAGAAAGTCCACAACACAGCTATTTTCCTCCTGTTTGTATGATTTTCCCCTGCCAAGTAACGCAATTCTCTCCTCCTCCTTCTTGCTTTCTTCCTCCAAGTGTCACATATTCTTGACAAAGGAATTGTTTGTGTCCGTGTGAAGCATGTATTCACTACACCAACGCTACAATAATGAGTCACCAGTCGTCCGAGATTAGCCTCTTAAAGAAATTGCCACTGAAGAAAAATGATAATCACCGGTACTTGTTGGGGAGTTGATCTCGTGGCGGATGCTTCTCCCTGATAGGCTGGTGGACCTGCCGATCTCCCGCTGGGGTTCCAAAATGTCCCGGTACTTCGATACCATGAGAACTGAGATAAAGTAGACAACTGCCAGCGCCAGAAACTGAGCTTGCTTACTGTCATCCTACAGGAAACACACAAAATTATTAAGAACAATGAGAAAACATTCAGGCATTTTTTCCCCTCATATTTATAACCACACAAATACAGTACACGTAAAAAATACAAACACACACACACACACACACACTTACCACATCTCTGAAAACCACAGCTCGGAGACGATTGATGTCTACATCCTGCAGGAGTCTGTCTGGATCCTGCTACATATGGAAAAGACAGGTGTGTCATACATACGCGTGTCATATTTTAAGTGCTGTGCGTGTGTGTGTGTGTGTATGCATGTGTGTGTGTGTGTGTGTGGTACCTTGCTGGTGGTGGAGGCACTGTGGAGGCTGTCCTGTGACTTGCTGCTGGTTAAGGAGGACTTGCAGCTTCGGTCTCTCTGTCTCTGCCTGCACTCCAGACAGTTCCTCACTGCCACACAGCACACTGACAAGAGACAAAGAGAGGCAGAGAGGGAACATGTAGGTTTAATATCGTGGTTGAGTAGTCTACATTTCGTGTACATTTGTGTTTAGAGTAAAAATAAAAGTGTGTATAGTAAAAATACAAGCTCTATAAGCCCCGATGTGTGATATAAATCACGTCTAAGTGAAATATAGGACTGCAACACCACAAGCGATCATTTTTTAAATTAAAATAGTTTACTGTTAAATAACTAATCAACTGTTTGACCATTAGTTGTGTGTAATAATACTGTGTAATAATAGCAAATTCAGTAGTTCATGTTAGACCCAGGGATCAAAAGACAAAATAAGAGAAATTTGGAGTTGCATGCATTGCGCCGCACACACATTTTTGGATGTCTTAAACATAATTTTTTTTGCACCCCTGTCAACAGTAGTGCTGATTTGTCTGATTAGTCTACAAATGTTTTAAAATTAATCTATTGAGCAAAAGTACAGAATTCTCAGTTTCACGTCAGTGTGAAAAAATTGCTGCTCTTCTTAGATTTACGTCATTGCTGTAAATTGAATATTTTTGGATGTTAGACAAAAAACAACAACAATCTCAATAAGTAATTTCTTGAAAATTGATTAACTGAAAAAGGACTCATATTATAATCAAAAATTATAATGTGATAGTTGCATCCCTACCGAACGGGGCCATATGTCTAAACCTAGAATTAATCGTTTGAAAATGTCGACCAAGACTGAATTCATGGAGCTTGTCACACACCCAGGCGCAGACATTGCCGCATCAGGCCTCCTGACGACATGTTCTTCTCTGCTTCGATCTCACTGAAGTTGAGTGAGCTGGCGAACACCAATACGTCTACCATGGCCATGAGACGAGAAAGGAAGGTGACCGCCGTCTCCGAGGACATGCCCTGCGTCGCCTCGATGTTCTCCAACTCCGTCTGGGAAAAGGGAGGATAAATACACACATTGCTCGCCAGTTATTCAGTGTTCAACTAGCACATGAACAGAATGAGCGGGATGTTCTCTCTTTACAAAAGGTGGTGACATACTGTGGTACCCGGCCTTTTTAAACAATGGACGTGACCTTTGCAAAATTGATGCTGCTGGGTCTCACACAAGCTCGACCCCAACGGCGGTCTTGGCTGGTTTTAACCAACACAAGGACACACAATCTTGCGTGACATGCTGTTTAAGTGAAATACGTACTAATATGTATATGAAATCTGGCAACATGAGGTAATGGTAACAGTGGGGGGTCGTGATGGTAGCAGTGGGGCCTGATTGCAGTGTAGAGAGACAGGCAGAGCTAGCCTAGAATATATTTCACAGACAATCAAAGTCCCCTTCTGTCTAAAAACCAATGACAAGATCTTTAGTGCATCTACTGAAAAAGAATCTGAAGGCAGCATGGCAGTGGATAAAACTCAAACCAAGTGTGCGGTTTGCAGTGTCTCTGCTTCAGTAAGCAGGATGTGCAGGGGCTGTGGAGAGTCGCCAAAGTGCAAGCATCTGCAGGCTCGTCCACGCGAGTGAGCACAGACATTCGGGGGGGAAAAACAGACACACACGGTGGAGACAGAAGGGCTCAGGTTGGTGCTCTTAGCTCTTCTGGTGATGGTGAGAGTCTCAGGCTCTTTCTACGCACCTCTGCCCCTGTGCCTCCTCCCCCAGGTACAGGGGTCACCTCCTCTCCCTTTGACCCCCTCTGGGGTCCGGCTCCTCCTGCCTTCTTTAGTGTTGATACAAATGGGACAGGCTTAGCAGATGCGACCCCCAAGGACTTCTGGAAATCTCTCATTCTCTCATGCTCTCATCTATTTTATTTTTTGACCTCTAAACATATACTCGTACTCCAATTTCTCCTTATTGACCCACCTCCTGGCTTTTTAATCTATTCTACAACCTCGCCCCCCCCCCCCCGTTTCTTTATATAACATTTTTAAATGTTTTTATGAATTACATCTTTAAGAATTAGATTACCACAATATTTACAAACAGTATAAAGGGGAGTACCGATTAGCAGCAAAGGAACACAACAAATAGAAACATTATGGATGTAAGACAGGCAAGGGGCTAGTCAGTCACAATGGTAGATAAACCAGAACAAGGTATTAGTAGAATGGAAAGAGAGGAAGAAACCACAACTTACAGCGTTGGCACTATTCTTAGAACTCTGCACATGCAAAAAAACAGACAAAAACAGACGCAAAAAGAACGAGAAAATACATAGAATACATATAACACAGAGAAGAAAAGAAAAGAAAAAGAAGGATGATTAAAATAAATAGGTTAATACACTTTCAAATCAAATATAGTGCTAATTAACAGGACCAGGACAACGATCAAATAAAGGTTAAACTACTAAGCAGCAAGTGATAGATTCACAGTTAAATGTATAGAAATACAGATGAGAGGAATCCAGAAAATAGTTTAATTTAACCAATTTTTAAATCCATAGCCAAACTAAACTGTATGAAATTAGTTTTAGAAATAAGAGGTTGGAATTAGATATTGTATTATATTGAATTAGAAAGTATAAAATTAAACCTTAAAGCCATGAAATGCAAGTTTTGATCTTTCATGATTAAATAAGTAAAAAAAAATGAATAGACCCAACATATCCTTTAACATATTCAATCGCGAGAGATCAACGCTACCCTGAGCGTGAACGGTAATCAGGTTTAGGGAGGTTCTTCAAAGTCTTTGCCTGGTGTCATCCCCCCCTCCAGTCCTAAATGAAGCAGCTGTTGACCTGCAGTTACCCCTCCTACCACAGGGGGGCGGAGTAGAGCCACTTACTGAGGGGGAGGTGGCAGCAGACAGCAGGGGCAGGATGCCTCCACAGGCGATGATGATGTTGTCCACCATCTGAGAAATGAGGTGGATCGTGTTGTGAACGAAGATGATGTTTTCATTGCTGTTCACAAAATCCATCACTGACTTGGTGGAGTGGCTGAAATGGAGAATAACAGAGTTTGACGAATGATACAACAATATTGGATACATCATCAGTGAAATAAAGACATCAATGGTGTTGTTTCTTTTTTCTTCCGTGAATGTTGCGCCTGGTCTAATCGTCAAGTCAATGTGCGAGCAGGACTGCGATGCTCCGTATCATTTGCTTGTGGCACAAAAGATCTTGCTCCACGCGACAGGCTTGTCCAAAGCGATTGGAATCTTATGATCAGCATCCAAGGTGTAAGCACAGACCAGCTGACCTAAACACCCAACACACCTCATACACAACAACTCACCTCCTCCACACGTGCACGTCAGTCTCCAGGGCGAACAGCAGGTCCGTGAGCAACCTCTGGTGCATGGGAGACCACTTGAATTCGGGGATGCGGAACATGGTCGTGCGCGGGCCGGGGCTGAACTGCCGCCGTTGCTCCTCCGTCATGGGCATGCCTCTGAAGCCCAGGTCGACACGTAGGTCCCGCTCCAACTGCGCTGCAGTGCGACCGTGAAGGGCCTGCAAAGGGGGGGGGGGGGGCACAGATGCGGTGAGCCAGAAGAAGGCGTTCAGCACATCTCTTGCTACTCTGACATAAAACTTGGAATACGTTCAGATGTGAAATTAGATTTCATTAAAAGGAACCACAGAGCAGTCTCTGGGGATGTATTCAGTGAGCTGTCAGTTCACGTGTGGGCGGTCACTGGGCTTTTCTGCTGAGACAAACTGTCCATGGATGAACATTTCACAATAATCAAAACACACAGCCAATTACACTGGGGCGGCAGGGGCCCGAAGTAGGGAGGTAATGGAGGCTTGCGACTGTTCAAAGCACTGAATTAATTCATCTAGATGCAGATGACCCAGAGTTTAATTTTTTTTCCATTTTTAATTTTAATGTATTTTAATAATCACTTTAACTTTTAGACCATGTATATTTACACATTTTGATTAAAAAGAAGTAGAGGAAAATAAGTGACTTCACATTTAATGCATATTGTATATTGTAAACAGTAATGTACAGTTGATACCGTGACAAACTTACAGACTTGTGTGAACAAAATCAGACATGTGCAAACACACACAAACACACCTGAGTAGTCGTAGTAGTTTGGATCTTTTTCGTGTCCTTGTCTTTCCCGTCGTCCGACCTCTCTGTGTCAGAGGTGGTGCTGGCTGTGTCTCCACCGGTCTTGAGCGCCCCAGCCTCTCCCTCTGCCCCGGCCGTGCCCTCGCCCTCTGTGAAATCTGCTCTGGAGGCTCCCTGCCTCTGGTTCTGGCTCTCAGCCTCGGCAATGGAGCTGATGTCAGCGAGAGGGCTCTGGATCTTGAATAGCCCGTCCTCTGGAAGTTCCCCAGAAGTGTGGCTCTGGGCCTGTAAATCAGAGCCGCAGGTCGTCATATGGGCCAGCAGGCTGAGGTCGTCACTGGCGCTGGTGGTGGAGTGAGCCGAGACTGGGCCAGATGGAGTGGGCTGGTCCGGACTGGGCAGCACAAGGGGGTCTGTGGCTGCCAGAGCTGGAAGCAGCTTCTCGTCAACCTGGATGGACGGGGTAATAAACATTTGAAGAACTTACATCCGGAAGACTTTTTATTTCTTTTGGGGAACTAGAAAGATTACGAGAGATGGAAAGTCGAGATACAACAGTGACTGATTGGTTTTATTATGTTCTAGGTCAGCAGGGGAGGATGTGGCTGCACAGATAAGATTTAATTTATCAGCAGCAATAATCTTCACCATCGATCCTACCTTGCTGAAGAGAAATCCGTTGTTGCTAGGGACACTGTCCTTCTCATCGGCCAATGTGATGAGCGGACCCATGTTCCCATCATCCTCGAGGCTGACCCCTGAGAGCCCCAGGCTTGGCCCCATCCCAACCCCTGAGGCCGGCGTGTCATCTTTAGGCGCCAGGTTTCCGTTCATGTTCTGCACTACGGCGCAGTAAGCGCTGTCCAGGAGAGAGTCCACCTCCACCAGAGGTCCGTTCTCCATCCCTCCGCCACCTCCTCCAACTACACTTCCACCAAGGCCTTCTGGAGACAAGTCAAGGTCATCCAGCTTCACTTCTGTGGCCTCGACTTTCTCCGCTTTAATGTCCACCAGCAGGTCGTGGACCTCCACCCTCACCCCTGGACCAGCGCTTGGCTCCCCAGGTGTCAGGGCTTCTCCATTGGGTCGCTTCACCGCGCCTTCCGCCAGGAGGTTGCGCGAGTCTGCGCCAGCCCCCTCGCTGTATTCAGCCTCGCTCTCGGGTGTCTGTGTCTGCGAGTTGTCGTCAATCTCCAGGTTGCCGTTGACAACAGGGGCGGGCGTAGCAGAGAGCCCGGAGATGGTGGACACGGAGCCCTTCTTCCCCTTCTTCATGTTCTCCTCTTCCTGACGCTGGTACTCTTCGTACATCTTAGCTAAGTATTCCTTGTGGGCTTCGTAGGTCACCTGTGACCGATGATGGGTATATAATTAGTTATGTGATCAGAACAGCACTGACAATAGTTAACCTCCACATCAATAATGTTGGACTCATAGATCATCTGCCAATAAAAAAGCATATTCAGTTATTGAATATTATGTCTATGATGTATCACTCTGGGTCTTGCAGGTAATTAGAACCAAGGATTAAAATGATCAATACTCAATATGTACAAATCTATACGATTTTCTTTATGACAGCTTCAGTTTAAATGCCACCCGTACTGTGTTGATTTTATCCAGAGTGGACATCCAAAGCAAAAAATATTCCATACGGATCTCTCTGTGGCTTATCTTGTCCATCTTATCATATCCAAAGCAGCCAGATCTGACAGATCAGTATCTGTGTCAGTCAATATTTTAAAAACTAAGGAACATAATAACATATGACTAATAGTGAGTGAAAGAAAAATTATATTTACTGTGGCTGAATTATAAAAAAAAAAGAAAAAAAAAAGAAAAAAATGTATTTGTCCCACACTTACCTTGGAGTGTGCGATTGACAGGGTATCAACCCAGACTCGCCATCCTCCCCATTCGTATTTGATGGCGTGGTAGAGCAGGATCCTGAATATGTTGTACACCATCTCAGTTATTTTCTGCTCCTCCGGGTTCTTGGGGTTGATGTAGCCGAGGGAGAACATCCAGTCCTGCCACACGGAGCACTGCAGCAGGCAGCTGAAACGCAACACAATCACTGTTAAGTGAGTAAGGGGCGGCAGCACCAACTCAATATGAAATTATAACCTTTCATTGTGAGAACAAAATGACTCGTAGTTGAATTGATGCACAGCTGTTTGTGTGCTCTTACCGCCGGTTTTCGCGACTGTTACTGAAGAGTTTAATCATGTCGGAAAGAAAGAGTCTCCTGACTTCCATCAGCTCCGCACTGGGAGAGGAGCTCTTTAGGAGGGTCGCCACTACTTTTAAAATCACTGGGTGGGAGGCAAAAAAAGAACGGGGATGAGATAATGGGGAGAGGGAATGAGATGTGAGTGGGAGAAGTACATGGTTCTTTGAATAAAATTGAATAATATGAGGATGAGAAGAGTATGAGTCAGATCAATAAGCGGGAGATGGCATCAGCGTCGGATTGTCAATTCAGGCTTTGTTGTTCGTCCGCTCGCATACAAAAAGAAAATGCATTAATGGCAGACCATTTTTTCTCTTTTCTTCACTTACTGGGATTCTGGATCTTGACGGTGGAGTCGGGCTCAGGGTGGGGTTTGTGAACCACCTGAGTGCAGACCTGCTCCGTCAGAATCTGCACAGACACAAGAGCCACAGACGTCAAATCAAACACCACCACGAGCAACTTCCCTTCCGCCAATTTGATAATCAACTAGCGGGGGGCGTCACTCCCGCGATGCCGTGTGTGAAAGAGCAGCTGCCAAACGATCGCCTACCTCGTACAGCGTGTTGTAGGTGGTGACGGAGACGGTGTTCGTGTGCATCATCAGCCTCTCCCCCAGCAGCGTGAACAGACTGTGCGTGTGCATGATCTCCACCTTCCTCCTGCAGGGAGACAAACGCACACATTTTGCCTATTCATAAGAGAACTTACTGAAGCTGAAGCTGACATTGATGGTCACTGGCCTGATGATGTGGCCCCGTCCGTTACGATGGGACCAATGGGGACGAGAATTTTGAAGACATTAACATAATTTGATATACATTAAGCAGATTTGTTGCACGGGGAATGGAGTAGTAATAACTCTCATCCATGTGCAATAAATCCTCCTAATTTGCACATGTAATTTAGTATTTTATAAACTGTCTTTGTTGTGTTCTGTGTTGTATGTACAGGAAATATTATGCTCTTTTGTTCTTGTTTTCCCGTACTTTTGTTCTTGTTTTTATTCTGTGCTCCTGGTTGAATGATAAGTTTCCCATCTGGGATAAGTAAAGTACTGAACTGAACTGAGTTGTAATAGAAACACAGCAGGAGAAACGCTCATATGGCTGTGAAATAGTAATTTGGAGTGTTAACCTTACCAGTGCAAGAACTGTGTTTCTAATTGTTGACTAACGACCTGTAATCGGGTCATTAAATCTGATATACAAGATATCGAGCAAATCCTTCACCATCCATTACATTTCCAATCGGTTTAACATAATTACATTTGACAGAAATTCTAAAACCTTTTGTATGTCTGAACAAATTAACTTAAAAAAAACCAAACAGGACTCATGTAACTGAGTGCAGGATAACATACTTTACACAAATATAAATGCATTATGTCTACGAATGTCTGTTAAAATGAGACAGCAACATGACTGAGGATGAACACACACACACGCACACGCACACGCACACACTTACTTTTAAATTAAATGTCAATCAGTTGCTATCAGATCGAGGGATATTGATTCTTCATATCTTTAAGTAATTGGAAAATTTCTAAAAAAGTTATCAAACTGCCAAATTAAGGCTTCTTTTTACTCAGGTGGACTTAATAAGAATAAGCCATCTTCCATTCAGGAGTAGTTTGACTTTGAGCTGTTGGATCGGTGTAAATGTAATCCTTGACATCTTATTTGTGGCCCGAGTGAAGTCGATCAGTTGTTTGAACGAGGGGCTGAATGCACACATGCATATAAATGCATACAAAAAAAAAAACAACATTAACAGCAATGGTCCAGAAAATTCTGTTTGTCAGGATTAGCCATTGAGTATCGCTATGAATTAATTTCTAAAAATGGATAACACAGCATCTTGAACATTTTCAAGGGCAACTTCAATTCGTTTATTAGATTTGTCGCAGAGTCTCGAACTACACCGCAGAAACTCATTATAATCTAAATTGGTTTTAGTCAACAGCTCTGAAGTCACGACTGAAGCAGTTTACCTTTTTTTTTTTTGAAGATGATAACTCATTAGATTCTCTGTAAATCACTCAGAAATAGGTCCTACTATAGATATCATATTTAGATGATTGCATTATTATGGAACCCTCTTTTGTGTGCTGTTCTGCAGTGGGGTATGCATCACTAGATTACCTTACAACGACGTGTACACTTAAAGAGGCATGCTTGGTTCAAAGGGATTATGAAGTAGGCGGGGGACTGCAGGCGCGGGGCTCAGGTGCAGCGTGGCAGCCTGCTCCCATGTTGTGCAGTACGAGGCGTGTATCTCACATGGGATGAATAAATCCCCCCAGCATTCACTGCTGCTCATCATGGTTCCCCCGCCCTGCCAGTGCACGCTGTCAGAATTATTATTCCGCTCGGATGTGATGATGAGGACATTATCTTCACGTACACACTCACACACACACACACACACACAAACAACCGGCTCTTCCTCGGCTCGCTGGAGACTGCACTGCTGTGGTTCTTCAGTTTTTACTGCAGAGTGTGTCTTTTTGCACTCTCAGACCTAAATGTGTGGCCTTCCAATGTCCTACACTGATGCAGCATTTGTGTTTACTAGTGACAAAATGAAAGGTTTGCCCCTTCAATGAAAAATCTTTCCTAGAAAAATACCAGATAGAAAGAACAGGTGCAGAGACAAAGATGTGCTCACTTGTGGCCAAGGTGCTTGAGGAAATAGCCCAGGACTTTGAGGGCCTGGACCCGGATACTCTCACTCTTAGATGCCAGGAGTTTGCAGATCACCCTGCAACATGGGAAACACACAGCCACACAGACTTCATGTCAGTGAATGAGTCATACTCCGTTAGGTGAAAGCACACGCACAAAAAAGAAAAATCCAGGCGTTCTTCCGTGTGTAGTAACAATTTCTGCCTGATGCTCAGTAAACATCCTCAAAGTCAACAATGTGCGCCGACTGAAGGATTTTCTTCAAAGGCTGAAGATATTTAGGGGTAAAAAGCTTTCTCTAATGACAACAGAGCAGTTACCATAGCAACCAAAAAGACATTCATGTGTACCTGTGCTGCTGGGGAAAAAATCAACCACGTTAAACAATGGGTTTACTATACAGTAATGCATTTAGGTTTTTGGTTACTGCACAGAAGCATTCAGAATAAAACAAAATTCTTTTTAGCTTTAAAAATCATTACTACTGAATTTGAATACACCACTGATGTAATACATCAGTATCCGTAATAGGAAAAATGTGCATGCAATTGCTTTGTGAGGAGATTTAGACTGTTGAGGGTATGGCCTATCTATTTATGAATGAGAAAAAAAAAGATTTCTTGTTGCTCAACTTATTTCTTTAAAAAAATACTACATTTTTCTATGTAATTGATATTGAAAGTGTATTTTTTTCCTGTTGTAGCTAGTTGTAATTAAACACATCAACACCAGAAGCTCTAACCATATGATGAAACTCATATGTGATAAAGAAAGATTTTAAAAGGTGTAAAAGGTGTAAAAGGTGATGTCGCATCAGATCCGTGTGTGTGTGCGCGCGCGCTCGTGTATGTGTGTGCGTGTGCTGCATGTGTGGGCAGCACTCACCTTATTCCATTCCTCTGATCAAACGCAGGGATCATGGACGCCGGGTGTTCAGACATAAGAGCCACCAACAGCTGGAGCACATCGTGGATGTTCTCATCCTGCCGAGAAAAGGACGCAGGTGAACAAAGGCGGAAGAGGGAGCCCGACCCGACAGATGTGTAAGAGGACAAGAGATAGAGGTGTAGCGGTGGACATGGAGACCGGGGGCCTGCGGAGGAGCATGTGGCATAACAGAGCAAGAATAGAAATAATTGTTACAGAGGAGTACATTCTGTTCAGTCCATTGTTGCACCATTTTTCATGCTGTCGCTGCGCCGAAGCTGACTCACACTCTCTCACGGGTTTAAGTGGACCATAACTCCACAAATGATAATGCCCATTTTGCCACCAGCTCCACGCTCCACCGTTCCCTCCGTCTCCCACTGTCTGTTTTAACGCAGACTTTTGGGAATTTACCTCGTGCATGGTCAGTAGGTAGTTGAGGATGCTCTGTAGCTCGTCCTCCTTCACGCCCCGGTCCTGGCAAGAAGAGAAAAAAAACCCAGACATGGAACCTTTCAACCAAACCTTCACGAGCTCCGGTCGTTCATACATCCGGTTAACCCTGTTAATCTGTTCTTAGTTGCTGCCTTTTCACGCACACGCACACGCACACGCACACGTCCACGTCCACTAGATTTTAGACAAAGCTCTAGCCGGGAAAACAACAGAGGACGCACTGGAAAAAAGTGACGTCACACAACTGAAACAATGTGGCGGAGATAATCAGTTTCTCTACCTTTAGTATGAGTTGTTTGAGGAAGAGAAGCATGAAGGCTCTGAGTGAGATGATCTCCTTTTGCGAAGGCCGTGGTCCGTCTGAAAGAACACACAAAAACAGAAGAGTAATTTCCTGTTAAAAATCCTTTCCCCCCCTCCCCTTCTTTTTCACTCCAAGATACTGATCAACTAAATAAGCCTGGAGTTCAAGCTGAGTGAGCCTCGCTGTTCACTGACATCAGGTTTTATCCGGCGTCCTGGAGACAAACGCATTAACGCAAACACAGACACTATGATAGAACTGTGAACTGTAATTAAATCATGTGATTGATTGTGCAAATGACTCAAACCAAACAAGCAATGTAGCCCAGTGTTTCTGCTTTCAAGCTCCGGCAGTTCAATCAGTTCTGTGTTGGGCTCCAAAGAAATAATCAAGCTGGCCTCTTGCTAAAAGGTCTGTGGCAACTTTGCTGTGTTTCTTAAATGCCACAGGCCTCCACTACCTTTAAACACATACTTTAAAAGCCACAAAGAGCCACAAACCTCCTGTTTTTTCCACTTTAGTTCATTCTGACGTTTGGCTGCACTGAGCTTCAGCGGAGGCTCCAAAACAAAACTCCCTTCTACCGCTGCAAAAACATGGCGCCATAGCACTTTCGACGTGTTCAAAAAAACCAAATCTGACGACTCAAACACTGGCGTTGCATTTTCATTGATGTACCTGTGTTTCATTCATTTTTAAGGTGTTTTAATCTGTCTGCCAGGTTCATTAGAAGCTCATGCCGAATGATGAATTGGCTCAAAATGGCTGCCAAATAACTCACTTAATTGAACGCGCTGCCAAATAGTCTAAAAGGCGCATTGATTCAGATCAAAGCAAGACGACCCACCCTTTAAGAATAAGGGCACTTTTCCCTTTAATTCTCCCCGTGGCCACTGCAGGCAGTTAAGGTCGACTTTGTCTCCCCGACTTTCCCCCACTCACTCCCCACCGTCCAACAGATGCCATTAACAAACACACACCCACTCACACAATGACCCTCACAGGCTAACTGTTCTCATCAGCATTCCGAGTGCCCAGCAGAGGTTCGTCAAGTTTATAAGGCAACAATAAACATTTATGATGTTCGGCTTGTGTGCATTTGCCACGGCACACTTTGCTGTGTCAGGACGTCTGGAATCGGCTTCATTTTTTATGCGAGCTACAAAGGGAGACGTACTGCAAATGCAAACAGTGTTTATTGCAAGGCGAATAAAAATGCACCTTGTCCTCGCAGAACATTTAAACTATTAAATTAACTGAGGGGGTTGGGGGGGGGGGGGGGGGGAAGCCAAAACGCGACACTGACCCAATCCTCTGTGATCCATCATCGTTATCTGTCAAGCTGGTACATATTGGTGGAATGGAGACACTCATGGTCCAACCATCCATCATGGTTACGCAACAGCTCCATATGTCGAGCAAGTGCATGCAGGCGCCATGTGAACATGCGCGAGTGCAATTTCCTTTTTAGGGGTCTTTTGTTTTTTGGAGGATTTGAATGAAGCTCATAATCATCTAAACCGCTTGTCAGGGGGCAGCGACAATTCTCCTCTTCTCCTCCTTGAAATTCATTTTCTTCTTCTTGTGCTCTTTATATGCAAACCTGATTCAACCGTTTTATCTAGTCATTGTGAAAACAAATGCATATTGAGTGTGTGTGTGTGTAGATTTGTTCAAAATATATGATGAATTTCTGCAGTTTGCCAAAGTGCACGTTAAACTACATTCAGTGTGTGTGCTTGAGATTACTTGAGGACATATAACATATTTACAGTAATATCTAAGACTAGTCACATTTCATTAAGTTGCAGTACATTATAAGGCAAAACAAGTAAAACAAAATAAAATGGACTCATTGGGGTTGGTAGAATAAAACTTTTCTCCACTATCACTGTTTCTGCTGCATTATAATTTAGCAGAGTTCAAAAGCAATGTACCGGTGTGCCAGCACAAAAAGGCCCGAGGTGTTTTCATTAGGTACAGTACGGCCGTTCCCCTTTTGTGCTCCTGAAAGCAATTTTCAACCGACATGAGTTATTTGTAAAATATGAGGAAAACTTGAAGAGGAACTATGTATTTCTAACCCGATTAGAAGCAGGTGCTGGATAAAAAATACACCAATAAAAAAAAATGTGTGAGTATCTGCAACTTGGCTTCAACCTCAGGACTTCAAACTGAGGCACTGTTAAATATTTGTATCCACAAAGCCGAGTGTGTAAGTTCTAATATGTGTCCGTTGCTATGCAAATGAATCCAATCAATGCGTATAATACTCTTACAACGTACACACATATGCAGACGTCGAAACCACAACCAGCACATCCTTTAGCTTTGAAAGACCATTAATACGCGACTGAGGCTTATTGCCGCCGCCGTTATCTGTGGTTCTAAATCCCAGCAGTCAAACTGCAATATCGTCAAATAGGAAGGAAGCCAGACAACCCCTTGATTAGCAATTCCAAAAAATTCCCTTAGATCCGCCAATCAAATCCGTCTGTTGCCATGGCAACACGGGATGCGTACACACAGTCTGCGAAGGGTCCTGGGCGAGGGAAGAGGTTGATTAAAGTGAAAGACCTTTCAGAAGCTCCGATGTGTGGCAACAGCGGCTAACACTGTTCTCTGCTCTGTTACAAAGGCAGTGGGAAAAAAAAAACCATCAATCCTGATTTGACACTGTGCTGTGGGTTGGAATGAGATTTTTCATATAATTGCAAATCTTTCTCAAACAAAAACACATGGTGTACACGCCGCATTGTCAAAAGCATGGGCTTGCATTTTGAGTTTAACATTTGAAAGATATCTGATATACAGGCTTGGCAAGCAACACTTTGTCACTCTTCACTCTTTGTCTTCTCTCCTTTTTCTGCAGTGGTCTTATTCCCCTCGCTAAAATACACGAGAAGTTTTAGTGTGTTTTTAGTGTCATTGATTCCTCGATTTGGGGTTTCCACTATGTTGTTTCCACTATGTTGTTTTTAAACAGCGCTCGTAAGGCTACGGCATACATTTAAAAGCCACTCTCATTTGATTAATGTAACAATATATTGTAGAATTAAGTCTGTACTAGAAATATCAAAGTTCCTGAAAATGGAGAAAAAGCTGATGATTCTTTATATTTAAAAATATACATTGAACAATACACTGTAATGACTTACATTTCCTACTACACTGGAGGGACGTTATAACAAAATCAGCAGAAGAAAGGTGACAACTATTGTGCAGATTCAGATATTATAATGTCATTAGTATGAAAATATTACTGGTATTAAGCTTGAGCGGCGTTAAGATCCTCTTGTGTTCGGCCTCCTTAATAGGATAGCACAATGTGAAGGCAGCCAAGAAAGATCTTATTAAAAAATGCAAAACTCATATGCTCTATGTATTAATCAATGGAAGCCTTTATGCAGTAATGTCTTTGCTTTAGAAAGGTCAGTTGCATCAGTAAATTGCAGTAATGGAGAGACACCGGCTTCCTTCCAGCGAGCTGCTGATTTAATGAAATCCTTTATCAAGCTGAGTCACTTCAAGTTTATTTGTATTTGTCTGATATCTCAAAGGGTTTTTAGGCTCTGAGGTCAGCAGCACATTCTATCGAAGAGGGAAAGGAACTCTAGATGGGATATAATTATCAAAATAAGATTTGATGATAATAATAATAGTAGTAATAACAGCTAACACAATAACAGCTGTAGACAGGCCTAAATAGGCTTCTAATAAGCCCGACATCATTCTAAACACAGGTATAGAGAAGGGCACAGTGTGATAATCACAAAAATTTGATATCGCAATTTTTCCTCTGAGGCATTCAAAGTGTCGCATTCAGTTGTGCGCACAAAGAAATCGTGAAAGAAATCGTCTCGTAAGTGAGAGAGAGATTCAAACCGTGCTCGCTCGCTCACCTCGGCACACGTGGCCAATAGTTGCATGCTTGTCAGATTCCCTTTTCTGTTTTTTGTCATAGAGAGACTGACGTCACCGCCACAGGTTTAGATTAATGCAGCGCTAAAATATTTTTAAGACCTGTGAAGTGGCAACTGGAGTCGCAGAGACGGAGAAAGTGAAAGGAGAGAACAGGATAAAACCCAGTCCATGCGATCTGAATATCTCACTTTGACTCTCATTGTGTGCGCGTGTATACGTACCAAGACCTTTGGGGGTGATTCCACTGCACTCCAGCGGGTTGATGGCCCAGTAGTAGTACTTGAGAGTGTGCATCAGCTGCAGGACGGTGCCGACGCGGCGGATGGTGGTGTAGATGGTGGCGGTGCCGATGAACTCCGATGAGAGATACGTGTAGAGGGACAGCTGCACCTGTGTGCACGCGCGTTTATACAGTACGCGGACAGTTAAAAGAAAAAAAAAAGGAAAGAAAAGAGTCGACACACAAACGCAACTTGTCAGACGCTTGCCGGGGAGAGACAGATATTGTGTGTGTGTGTGTGTGTGTGTGTGTGTGTGTGTACGCTGTTCACACAAAAGCCAGTTTTACTGTGAAAAGATAGACACCAAGGGAATGAGAGGAAACATATCTACAGTCGAAACCCTTTTTTTCTCTCCCCCTGCTACGTGTTATTTCTTGATGTTTCTGCGCCCGAAGCCGTCGAGCATGCGAGGAGCTCCTTGCGCAGCGGCAGCGCTGACATTTGAGCTCTCCAACTTGCTCATTTGCCTCGTCCCTCCTTCCCTGCCACCTCCTGTTCCCCTTCTCCCTTCATAACCAGTCCTCTCCATCGGCCCAACACAAGTGTGAGTCCGCGGCACAAATCTCTGAGCTCATTACAGCGGCCGCGGCGCTAAGGGCCGGCCGTGACGGGGGAGCTCCGTGTAAGCGGACAACATGAGCCCAGTGCACCGCGGCTCATCTGGGAGGGAGAGCGCACTCGGCCGGCCTCCGTTAGGTCACATTTCACGCGGCCAGCATGCGTGTTTTTTCTGCGTGCGGTTCAGCCGCAGGACGGCCCTGAAGTTCCTCGATCGCAGCACAATGGTGCTGCGTCGACACTGAGGCTTGTCGACAAACGAGCGCGTCAAAGGAAAAGCCAGCTCTTCACTTTGAGCGTGCGCAGGGGAGGATGTTGCGAGACATGACGATTTCATTCAGTCCGGAATATGACCAAGGTTATACTTGCCAATAATGACGGGGATGATATCGCCCTGCGAAGTGGAAAATGATAAAGCTAAGTGGGAGGCAGGACCGTCGGAGGGAAGTGAGACGGCAGGATTTTTCTGGTGTGCGTGTTGCTGCTTACTGCATTGACTGTGCTTGTCATGTTCTCATTATTAACCTGCGGAATTGTTGTAACGTCTACTGGCGATTCATTTTAATTTTTCTGTCAGGGCACTCAACAGTGGGTTTAAAACCTCAACACATTGAGCAGTCTAGCCGCTTTGTGCTGCTCCACGGTGTCCTGTCAACTAAGGTCGATACGCTCGTCCAGTGTTGGATTCGGACTTTCACAACTTCCTTGTTCCCCTGTGCGGCAGCAACCTGCATCTTTCCCGTCTCAGCTGCAGCGTGCCCTTGAGATCGGCACTGCTACGCCCAGGAGCCAATCCCATCTCGGAGGTCAGAGGGGAGGAGACAGGGAACATCAGGGAGTTTTTCAAATAAAAATAACGGAGGCAGAGCTGATTCACCCCGCGGGAATGCCAGGAATGCTCACGTCTAGTTTCAGAGTGAGAAGGAAAAGAGGAACTACACATCTCGTCTCGTCTCATCCCGTCCTGGGGTCTTTTCAAATGTCACTTTCTCTCTTTGTTTCCTTTGCCTGTGTGTTCTGTCCTTTCCATGTTTGACGTGCCAGATGCTACTTCCGTGTACATTGCCTCTTTTGTTCACCTCATTGTACAGGGCAATGGCCACTAAGATGGCATGTCTAAGCTCCTTCCTCTTTGTTTGATCAATTTCCCTGCATTCATTCAAAACCTCCTGTACAAGCAGAGGAGACACTATCTCTTACTTTCTTTTTCTATGCTTCTATCGTGTCTGTTCAGAATCTCTCACCCCATTAATTCTCTTATTCAGAATATCATCATCTCCCTTTTTTTGCAGCAAGGTCATGAAAACACACACACACACACACACATATATATACAGACCTTGGCAGGGGTGTGTATCCAGATGGCAGCGTTGAAGAGGACGTGGTCACAGAGCTGTTTGAGGAGTGGCGCTCCATGAGGTAAACCATCCAGATATTTGGCGAAGGACAGGAACTGTTCAAGTACGGCCCTGGTGATGTGGACTCGTGACGACTGGCCGAGGGACAGGGTTATATGACATGTGAGTTTCTTGACAAAAGGTTCTCGCCAAAAGCGGTGCATGAGTAAGCAAAAAGAAAGAAAGACTGCATCCTTATATTACAGATGATAGTCGACGCATTTGTTAAATTTTGGTGACACGGAAGACACACAGGTCGAATGAAAAAGAAAAAAGAACACCACAGAAAAAAAGGGGTGCGAGTCCACACGGTACAAATGTTCTCTTTATCACATTCCCAAAGATCAACAAATAAAAGGCTTATCTAAATCATAAGCAATTATAATTTTAGTTTCGCTTCTTTGTCATTGGCTGCTGTAAGCCTATAGTATAGCCAGTATTTAATTAAATAACACTAAATAACCTGCTGCATGGTGTTTTGTACTGCCTCTTCTTGGTTGCCTAGGTGATCAAATGCCAGAGGTGTCAAGTAAATAATTTACACCAGCAATCAATCAGTGATCTGTCTCTTTCTCCCCACATCTTTTTTTTTCTTCGTTTTACACATCAGTGGCTGTAACTTCCCACTTCAGTGGAAAAAAAAAAAATCCTATTAAAATCTGTAATGCATCTAAATCTGAAAAATAATTAAATCTCTATCTTGTGTGATAAGTATAAGGGCAACACATATATGCCGTTATGACCACAATAAAGAAGTTGTCGAGTTAAATAAGCCTTGCTAATGTGCAACCCTTGAAAAAGGAAATGGAGCTCACGTTAAGATAAACAACAACAAGGCTACTCGCCTCATTCACCCAACCACAAATAAACTTAACACATAAAACAAACTCGTCCCTTCAGGCCTTTCACTGACCTTCTCAAGCAGGTAGCCAATCACCAGAAAGCCTTTCCCTCCCAGCATCTGCTCCTGCATGGCCACTGAGCTCTTCAACAGCTCCACCAGGAACGCCAGCAGGGTAGCACTGCAACACACACGTTGTACACACACATTTCAGCAATGCTGCGCTGGAAAACTCTTGGTGGACTTGTACATGCTCTTCATTGGAGAATGTGATCAAGTCTCTGTTTGCTCTCCTCTCCACACCCGCATCCACCTCCCCGCCATGTGTTTTCATCAAGCAGGGTATTTTTGAATTTTTTCATCAATTGATCTCGGTGGACATGATGTGGAGATGCCCCGACCTTCAAACCTGCCTTTAAGGTTCATGCGCTGCAGTGATATCAGGATGACGTGAGAGCACAGAGGAGCACAGACACACCGACTCTTTTGAAAGCCACTCATCACTCCGGGTGACTGAAGGGAAATGTCACATGTGAGATTCATGTTTTACCAATGTCTCCGCATCCTTTCACCTCGTCTGCTTCTCGGTCCACATCGTGATCAGCGGCACAACCCGAAAAACAAAACAGGAAGGAAGCTGCTGGGTTCCCTTCATTTCTGCGGAGCACTCACCAGACTGTGGTGTCCACACTGCTGTCGTTGACCTGTTTGTAGTCCAGCTGAGCAAAGAGAGGAAACAGGACCTGGATGCCTCCTATGGAGTGGATGGCACTGTGGATGGAGTGGGTAACGATGGCCTTCACATCCTGCATGAACAGAAATGGGCCGTTAGTGGTTAATGGACTGTTTTGGTTGTTTGATATGTACTGTCCATTAGCTCCCTCCTGCTTTTCATCAAGACTGGTGGAAACACTGCATCTCCCTGTTGCCGCCGTGCAATAAAGATCATTTTTTTGGATCACAAAGAGGGAAAAATGGAAATCGTTTCACGCTGAAAGAATTAAAAATATTCCATAGGGCTGTGAATAGCTGTCCTGTGTTGTCTTGACCGACAAAAAAATATGCCTCTGCCTTCTGACTAAAATAACACTGTGACTATAATACAGGGTGACTCACTCTCTGCCTTTGTAAATGTGAATTACAGTGCGTGCTGCCTGAATCGCGTGTGGTTTTTTTCCAGAACTCAGAGGCAGAGGAAGAAATTCTTAGAAAACAAGACGAGCTACAAAGAGGAGCCACCATTAGTAAAGCCGAGCCTGAGTGACTGCTTAAATGCATAGCTCTGACTGGGGTGTGTGTCAGCCTGCGACAAACTAGCCCGAGAGTCAGACCGCATCGCCATTTCATTCAATCGTTCATGTATGAGCTGCTGAAAAAAGTCAGGGAGATGTGGGCGGTGATACAGAGGTCTGGAAGTGGGGACGTGATGAGCAGCCGGGAGTCGAGGCACACCGACCTGGAGCATGAGTGCATGCGGTGAGTGGACGAAGATAGAGGCGTTTTCCCTGGGCGACGACTCCAGGCAGAGCTGGGCGTCCGTCGCCTTGGCGTTGTAGGTGAAGGAGATGGAGTTGGCCAGCTTGCCGTCGTACAGCACCTGCTTGTGGTGCTCGGCCAGGTGGATGTCGCTCTCGGACTTAAACTTGAACGTGCTCTGCGGCGATGAAGACAGGAGAAGGAGGTCAGCGCGAGAAACAGCCAGAGGGGAAAAAATGTCCATAAGGGTGAGGCGGGTGGGTGTCTGTGCACGAGTTCAACAACCCGAAATGGAGAGTGATTAATTGCAGCATGTGTCCCGTGTAAACAACACGGCATTAGCTGAATGAACACGGCACTAAGCGGGGCGCTAATTCAATTAGGGCCAGAATAAAAGATGGAGAGGGGGAGCGGTCGCTGGGAGAGGAACACTCAGAGCTCCAAATGTATCTTCTCTCTTTGTAGTCTACCGACAAACACACACACACACACACACACACACACACACACACACACACACACACACACACACACACACGCACACACACACACACACAAGAAAAGTTCAGATACAAAAAATGTACACATCTGTGTAATATTATTTTCTTTGTACTGCATAACAGTTCCCTGCACATAACAACAACTTTTACTTTCTCCAGGAGCTGGAGTGTGCGGGAGAATCTTTAATTAACTGGTTTTGGTCCATATACTGTATACTGTGTGTGTGTGTGTGTGTGTGTGTGTGTGTGTGTGTGTGTGTGTGTGTGTGCATGCACATCTATGTCTAAATCTGTCTGTCTGCACTGGTCTGTGGATCCAGATTTCCTGCAGCGGTGCTGACACACACACACACACACACACACACACACACACACACACACACACACACACACACACACACACACACACACACACACACACACACAAAGCCCCGCAGATGACTGGCCAGCGAATTTGCTCTGCCACCGCTTGCAGCAGCTCCAGGCAAAGTGCGCTCCCCCCTTCACATATGTGGGTCCCCGAGTGCCTCGCTCAGCCTGACAGCACAGGAAAGCCCCGGGCCGCTCACAGACCTGCAGGCCCGTCCTATTCGAAAACCTTTCATCTGAGGTCTAATGTAGAAAAATGTGCCCTAAGCAGTTTCAACCATGCAGAACAAAATTTCACACCGGAGCACAATGGAGACGTCTGAAGAAAAGAGCCTCTCTGTAGTGTATCATCCTTAGCCTCGTGTCCCATCCCTATAAATAACTGATACAAATTACTAGTCTGCCTCTGAAACACACTTTTCCACACACACACATTCTTGCCAGCAAAACATTACTTGCAAGCGCACGTAATGGTAATTACATGATAGGACACCATGTCTAAGTTTGCATTTCCTGACTCCAGAACAAATTACTTCAGTAAAATACAAGAGCTGATGACCCCGTGTTGAAAAGATTATCTATTAAACCGCTGTGTTTAAAAAGTGTATCCGTTAAAGGACCCGAGAATAGTGCAGCCATGTGCAGGGACAATAAATCACAAACACAAATAAATTGCTCTCCGGGCCCTTGGGATGGAAAAAAAAAAACATTGAATAGCCTGAACGTGAAATTAATATACTTATTAAGGTGCAAAATTTTTTTTGCAGAGTAAGCCCATTTATTGTGGTGCATTTATGTGTGTGTGTGTGTGTGTGTGTTCTTTTTATAGAAATGTGAGCTTGAATTGATGTTGCTGCGCTAAACGAGGGAGGCAGGTACAGTAGCTGAAAGTGTAAAAGAGCTTTGCTGACTCTTTAAAGTGCAGTATTATAGGATGTATGGAGGAAATCAACAGGCAGTGGGAGAAATATGCAAGAGTAAATACGTAAATCTTTACACAGCTGTGCTTTAACATATGTGTCCCTCACCTGGTTTCACAAGCGCAGGGAAGTGAAAGGGGACAACTCCCGCCTGTCTTTCATACCTGACAGCTGCAGATACGACACTGGCCTGCAGTGACAACCAACACGCCCACATCTGCTCCACTTAGCTCAGCCCGTGCCGCTCTGCATAAATTAAAATCTAAAAGTGGTCCAAGAATAAGTAAGCAATGTTAAACATCTACCAAGACATTTGAGGCCAGCTTGTTAGGACACGCCATTCAGGACCAAGGTTCAGAATGGCAGACAAATACATGAGACGCACACAGACGAGACATACGATACAGATGTCCAGATCGACTGACATGGTTCAGGAATTACGTTAAAGCCAGATTGTTGGCAGTGCCCTGCGGTGGGGACATCTGGACCCCGATGAGCTGCACAACCAGTGGCATGAGCAGCGACACGCTCGACAACACGTGAGCGACGGGGGGGGGGGACAAAAGCGCAAAAAACAACACTGGAGCGTCCTCAGCCCACACAGAAAAACAAGATGCTGTGTTCCGTCATCTTCTTTCATTAGGGTTAGGGTTACAGCGTCCAGCAGGAGCGCCGAGCTGCGCACACATACAGATATTCGGTAGATACACACAGCGTGCCATGTGCCATCATGAGTCACGTCAAGCAGGGAGACCTTGAACAACCTCACTGAGCTGAAGGCTTGTTTAGCAGCGCGAGCAGAGAGGGCCTGTCTGCTTTTTGCTCCTCATTATTGAACAGTAACACTGACAGTGGCGGAAGCCAAGAGGCTTTATTTAGACACACACACACACACACACACACACACACACACACAGTACGCACTGACACAGTTCTCTACAGCACCGATCGGGCAACACCGCAGGATCAGCTTGTCATATAGACACATCATCATCCGTGTGAAATCGTGAGAACAAGCACTGGCCTCCCCTCACATTTAAGACTGGAGACTGTGTGACACAAGCTGTGTTCCCCTGGCAGTCGCCATTTAGCCGGGCAAAAAAACGAAACAACCTGCGCACTCGTCGTTTCAACGCCAGGACGGAGGCCTGCGGCTTTGAAACAACTGAGCCGTTTAATGGTCTCCTCTGAGAAGCCCGTTCTGCGCCACGCAGAGAGGCAATCATTTGACTGATCAGCATCAAGAATCTGTGGGCTGTGACCGGCACGGAAATCCGTATCGGTGGCAGAGAAACAAGCAAATCCCGAGCGCGTGATCCTCAGGGAGGAACGTGTGAGGGCCTTAGTCTACAACCTGCCTCGTGTTACTGTATATGATGCAAGTGAGAGTTTGAGAGAGAGAGGGAGAGAGAGAGAGAGAGAGGGAGAGAGAGAGGAGGTTCGTGAGGCCATTCACCAATCTAAGTTCACTCTGCATGCTGTCAGTATGTTTCCCCATCAGCCTCGTCCTTATTGGGTCTTGATAATTAGATCAAAATCAGTATATATAAGGTGTTGTCGAAATACCAGCAGCTGTTTGCACACATCAGCAGCCTCAGGGATCCCCGCAGTCTCATGGTGCCGGAATCCAGACAGTTTTGGACACCTTCATAAGCAAGTGGCCCGAGGCGCGCAAAGTCAGCCAAAATAGTGATGCCGCAAAGTGTCGCGGCATCTCAGCTGTCACCGACAGCCGAGCCAAGAGGCAAGGATGAGCAACGAGAACAACATCACCCGACACAATTAACAGATGCGCTTTTGACAAAGATGAAATGGTTTGCTAGATTTAATTGTTCAAGTAAAATGTGAGGATAATTGGTGGAAATTGTTTTTCCAAGTGGCAGTAGTGTGACTGCAAACTTGACTAGAACAACCTAGAAACTGACACATTCCATTGTATGAAAAGAATCCTGTTAAAATATCCACTTTTGGACTTTTTCTGACCTTGTTATAAATAATAACCAGATAAGATCAATAGAAATTAACACATTTGGAGTACTCGAGCTTATTCGAGGCTGAGTGGGTATTTGTTAAAAAGAATGTGTTGGGAATATGTGTCATAAACAGAGAACACTCCGCAGATTTAAAACCTATAGTATGTACTTTAACTGCCAAGGAAAAGCGTGACCGAATAGCCAAAATGACACCCTGGTGCAAGCAATTTTTGTGATTGACACCCCGAGAATGATTGATGGCCTCAACCACTACAAGCAGAAATATGTAAGCTGCAAGGAAAAACGGCATTAAGTAATACTGACAACACCATCCTCAGGGTATTCTGTCAGGCAAACGGTGCATGACACTGATGCGCTGTAAAGCGTACAGAGAATATATCATTCGCTGGCTGATAAGGTAGTATCAGGCCGCCGTCTCACCTTGTATCCCGGGCCAAGCTGGTGAATTGCAAAGATCTGAGCTGGGTTGAGAGCTTCACTGAATACATAAATGGCTCCCAGCTGACCGCAAAACACCCTGTTAGCATCCGCTGTCTCTGATGAGCCCAGGAAACATTTGTCATAACTCTGGAAAGAAGAAAAAGAGACAACAGTAGACAACAATGCAAAATTACCTATCGTGGAAAACATTTACAATTTTCAGGCGGGCAAGTCCTTTAATGTTGAGGGGCAATGACGGATAATTGTAACACAGTTTATTTAAAGTTCAACACTAAACTAATTCTAGCTTTGCTAAACCTGTAAGCCACAGGTGCACCACCTACAACTTTTGTTTTCAAGTTTGTCGAGCATCACATTTAAAAGACGTCTCAAGAGTTGATTAATAATTCATTTCCAGCCCCTGCTCATTTAAGTTTTGCGGCACTCAGCAATGATGATGATGGACACAGCGGATGGCGATGAACTTTCGATGGCTGCTCCCATTGAATCATTCTGTTACTCTTTTGCCATCACCTACCATCACAGTCTTTCTGTCCACTTGCCGTCCATCTGCTCCATCCCTCTGATTACTTTCATCACTCTTAATGTTTTATTTATCTGCTTCTTCGGAGTGATGAAATAAGCTCATTTTTTGGTTGAAGGTTGAGGAATTTCTTACAGAGAAAAACCCCAGCGTTCAGTAATTGCAGCAATGTCAAGAGCCAGCCGGGATGTATAATGACGGCTGTGCTGCCACGGAGAGGTCGGGCTAACTGTCCCCCTGCTAAATTGAAAAGTGGCAAGTTTGAGTTTGGGTGAGCTGCGCTGGAGGCGGGCCAAAGGACAACTCTGCGTCAGCTGACGAATGCAGAGGGGCGAACCTCAAATGTTTGCCAGTGTGAAGTAAAGGCAGACAAACACTAGATTTCTGAGACTGATACAGAAGCCCCGCTATAATAGGAATACATATTTTAGAGAGAAACATTTTACGAGCCAATAGCCATCAAATTTGGTTGGGGTGAAATCTTACATGCAATTTTTCATCATTAAGATCAGAGGCTAGAACACAACGGCTCCTTGATATTTTAAGCATCGGTGTTCTTACGTCATTGGTGTTGACGTGCCAGGCCATATCACCGTAGGACACCAGTTGACCGTTAACGTAGCAACGAATCTCGGAGTTCCTCCAGCGGTTGTAGATGTGGACGATGCTGATCATGTACCACTGAAAAAAAATCATACAAAACTCATTCAAAAAAGATGACACATAAAAACAAAAACTGTATTCTTTTATTCTTCTGTATTGTTCTTTTAATAAATTCATATGTCACGGCCTCTGCCTGATCTATACGTCTATATCTACGTTTGATGCTTTTGTGTTTTATTTTCAGTACACTGGCACTGTTGGCCGCCAAATTCATTATATTGATAGGACAAATGTAAGTAAACTCGTTAAAGCCTGCGGTGAGCCGAAGATTATCGAACAAACACAAATTACTGAAGAATACAGATATGAGCCTCCTGCTGTGAAATAATTAATTTTAATTTTTTTTTTTTTCTTTTTTTTTTGCGTTAAAAATTCAAGTTGTTGCAATATTGGGAATGGTCCATATAATCATTTGATCTCCATGGGACCAAATGATGGCGTGAGTGTGCGTGTGTACGTGCGTGCGTGTATTGATTATCTTCCCTGCTGACAACACACAGGTTCTCCTGGAGGGAGGACTGAAATGGGGGGGGGGGGGGGGGGGGGGGGGGGCTATTGAGGTAGGGATAAAAGCTAGAATTTAACAGGAGAACACAAGGCTACAGACTGGACAATATCATGCTCACATGCAAGCTCTCTCACACACACACACACACACATTAACACGTGCAGACTGTGGACGGAATGCTGTGCGACACGGTGACTTATACATTGATCAAATGAAACCGCTCGGAACTTTGTTAGGCAGTTATGAGATTCTACTGGGTCAGCAAATACAGCAGAAGGCCACCTCATCAAGTGTGTGTGTGTGTGTGTGTGTGTGTGTGTGTGTGTGCGTGTGTGCATACAAGGGTGTGTACATGTGTTTGTGTGCAGGGCCGTGGCAAAATGCTGACAGTGCAGGCGAGGGGCAGTGTTTAGGTCTTAATTGACAGACCTTATCTAGACTCAATAACACTCCTAGTGAGTGCAAGGAGAGATAGATGAAGAGAGCAGCCCCACAGTCCCGACGCCGTCTCGTCTTACGGGCGACAAAGGATAACAAACTCTCCACCCAAATCAGAATTTGACTGTTATTTCGAATCAGCTGTGTGAATGTGTGTGTGTGTCTTTGTGTGTGTGTCTGTGTGTGTGTGTGTGTGTGTGTGTGTGTGTGTGTGTGTTTTCTTACCTTGCGGGGTTGGAAATCATATTTCACACAGTGCTGGAATCCTTTTCCTTTCGATTTCAACGACGTAACGATGAGACAGTTTCCCACAAAGTGAGCGGAGTAGCCTATTCCTTTACTGGTGCGAAAACTGCGGGGGAATCAGAGAGAAGTTCCACTTATTTCAGGTTTGTTGTCAGTTCAGGCGCTGTGTTTGAAAGGACACCTTCAGTTGTGGTGCTTCTTAACGGAATCTGTGCAATCGAATTATATCCACTGGGGCGTTTCAGTCGATTTCAGTGAAACTGAAGTACTTGACAGATTTTGAACGGATATTCATAAAAATCTGCTAAAAGTAAGTAGAATCATATATTTTCCAAATTAAGTCTGAGCGTGCCGTCTGGTTTGCTTTGTCACGAGTGGCTTTAAACGATATAATTTTTCTGCAAACTGTGACTGTAACTCGGGCCAACTGCATTTTAAAAAACTTTTTCACAGATAGAATTATACCTTAAAAAAAAACCTGCGTACCAAAATACCAGCAGGACTCCTCTCACACCAAACATACCACCGTATTTGAGCCAATTGCAGGCACAAAAGTCCTGATGTTCTTTGCAGCGGCACCGGGGGTCTCGGAGAACCTCTACTGATCTCTCTCCCTGCCATGTTTTCCCCCCACCACGCCTCTCCTCCTGCACATGTCAGCTCCGCGCACAAAACCCAGTCTCGCAGCCAAGCAATTTCGTGAAGCAGCAAGAGACACTTTGCTTCTGAAAAAAAAGGGCCAGAGGGATCACACGCATGGCAGAACATAAATCCCTCCAAAGTGAATCCCCGATATACGTTGGGAGTGCATATGGCGTGTTATCGCGGGCCTTCGTGTAGCTGCGGAGGCCGGTATCGGACAGGTGGCTGGAGTGGCAGCTGCGGCGGGGTGATAAGACCCGGGCCAGAGGAGAGGCGGGCGCCCTCCCTCTCTCGCGCTTTGCTTACCATGACAACCTGACAAAGGGTCACTAAGGAAACAGGACACCCTAACGCCTTCTTTTTTTTTTCGCGATTAGAGCTCGTGTCTGCGATGGTACACCCAGAGAGTATATAGATGTATGACATCCATCCTGTAGATGACTTGCTCCTCGAGTCATTCGCAGAAGAAAAAAAAGAAATCAGTTCGACTGTGTGAGGGGCAGAGGTAAAAGGAGGACGCCGCTGGTTTGCGTCACAGATTGAAGAGGTGGGGAGCGGCAGAGTAAAAGGAGTTCAATTAAATGAAAGGTCAAAGCTAATGAGGCTTCATCGTGGCTAACGGCTTGCACTTACTACGCTTACGCTGTGGCCAGCGAGGCCCGGCAAGCTGAGGCCTCCACGCGGCAGCACACTCGCAGCGGGACATTTACGTCTACGTTCCAATTCATTGTCCGTTCATCCATTATCTTTCTGTCCGTGTCATCAGCCCGATGAGTGAAATGTACATCATCCGCAGTGTTTCAGTCAAGAAACTCTCAGAATGAAAACAACCCCTGTGTCTGTGCTTCAGGAAGAAGTCGCAGGAAAAAGTTTACAGACCTTATTTGTTCGGCACAGTGAAGCCGCCGTGCAGGAGGAATTATTTCTTCGAACAATACACATTCAGCTACTCTGTCTTTGGGCCAACAGATCGCTGACGGATTAGTGAGACGCGAGCAGAATAATGAACGCTGCAAAAATTCGGTTACAGTTTGGTGCTTCGCTCGGTTGTAATCACGTTCTAAATTGAGCTTCTTTGGATGTTGCACAGCTGTGCCAAACAAACAATTCTGCCATATTACTTCTTGATCAGCGAACCCTCTCAACCTCGCCAGAATCCATCACCGGCCCAAAACGTGGATTCCGTGTGCAGACGGCGTTCCATTACACACCTCGCACGCTGTTGACAGCTAATGTGTGAGATCACGAGGCCCGAGCGGAGGCCTGCAAAAGGGTTGAGTGCTTTCTCTCATCGTGGTTAAGTGCGGCGCACTCTCCTTCAGCCTGCGTCACTTATGTTCACTTCAGTTACGTGAAGTTCCCTCTTACTCCAAACCAGAAAGGGCCGCTGTCAGTAAGGAACTTGGCACCGGACGCATTTGACTGACCATCTGACTGCCATTCTGAAGGACTGAGCAAAGTTTAGCACCGGTGTTTGTTTGTCTTTTAATTTCTTTTCCTCTATCGAACTCTCCTCTGGCAAACACGTCGACGTGTCACTGGGTCAACGACCGTTTAAGGGTGTGGATTTTAGAAAAAGTACAATATGACGTTTTCAGTAGTATCCCCCATGAATCGTGTAGCGATAAAAAGAAATTGTTATTGTTATATGTATAAAAAAAAAAAATTCATCCAGGTCGACTACCGCTGTACTTACCAATAGAGGTATGGTTTGTCTTTATCCACATTGATGTTGTTGAGTGGATCCTGTCTGAACCAAGTGTTGATGGTGAATCCGTTCTGGTAAGGCCATTTGGCGATTGGTGGCAGTGCTATAGCCTGGGGAGTGAAAGGCTAATTAAGATGTGTGCTGACTCACACAATGCAAAACAAGGACGCCGTCACAATCTGTCTACTTCTTTGCTAACGAGGCTCAGGCGCGTGTCTCGTGTGTGCCTCACCGCCGCGCTGCGTCCTGGAAAGTTGAAGAAGGTGTCAGGACCGTGTCTCTGAGGCATCTGGTTCAACACCGACAAGAGCTTGATGGCGTGCCTTGGCTGGAGGAGAGGAGAGGAGAGGAGACAGTTATCGGTATTATCAAGTGACAGATGTAGCATATCAGAGGCGCAGGGGAGAGAATCTGTAGAGGAAAAAAGAAAAAAACACATAATGTGACATCACATCTCTACCACAACCCCACTGGATCAATAACTCTTCAATCCCCTCAGCCCTCCCCCGATAACACCTCATCAATACCATGGCAACCCTTTATTGATCTGTCTCTGGAGAGGGCAGCGATCGCTATTGGACAGAAGAGGTGTGGAGAGATGGGTGAAGGGATGGATGATGGGTCCTGCTGTGGACCACTGATCGCTGACCAGGGGTTGTTGATGGCGGTTGTGGAGGGGAGATTGACGAGAAGGAACAAGGGTATATTGACTCGGCTGGTGGACGGCAGCAGCTGCCGAGGCATCACACAACCCTACAGTGGGCAGGGAGGGCATTGCAGAAGGTCGAGTCGCATGAACGCATCCTAAATTCATCTTATTAACGTGCGCTTAAAGTAAAACCTGGCATTGTAGCTCTGAAGGTAAACATGATTCAGCAACTGCATGACCTATCCAACTTTAAGCAGAAATCAATTTCTTTAAGACAAGATAAGGTAAGATATACCTTAATTCGTCCCACAATGGGGAAATTTGGGCATTACAGCAGCAAAGTGGACAGAAGAATATAGAAAGATTTTTAAAAAAGCAATAGGTATGTACAAAATATAACAGAAAATATAAAAAAAATATAATAATAATAATAATAATATTAATACATCACCTTCTAAACCAAAGTTACAAATTGCTTTACAAGGGTAAAAACCGGTTCAAACAATCGGAACATAAGATAAAAGGGTAATAAGGAAATAAACATCAACAAAAATAAACAAATAAAAAATAAGACCGGAAATTGTAAATTCACTATCGTTTGGCTAACACTAGGAGGGTTTTATTTAATTTTTTTGTAACTGTAGGTGATTTAAAAGATTCTGCGCAAATCTCCAAGGCTTTTCTAATGACCTGCTTTAAGTACTTTTTTCATCAACTGATGACAACAACCACATAACTGCTATTTGGTATAGTACACCACGATTAGCAACATTTCTGGGCTGGCAGTGCAAGTGTAGAGAAAGTCATAGATGAACAGATGTGGCCACCTGGAATCTCCATTCGTCTAGTGAAAAAGTCTGACAGAGGGAAAGAAGGGGGGGGGGTGCCTGGTAATAGATGGTGGTAAGATGCATAAACAGTGTGAGTATATGGCAGGGGGCTGCTGAGAAGATGTCAGCCCTCTCACCAGGAGAAAAACCATTCAGAGGCAATATTGCTTTAATCAGCGTGTTTCACCTTCACGGCTGATTAGGCTGTTAGTTATCGCTCTGACAGAAGTAACTCAGTTAAGCCTCTTTTACATTTTTAATGTCAATTACAAGGGAAAAGTTAAACAAGAGCCCAATTGCCCTTGTTTTGACATACACTCCCAAATCAATCCAAACACACACGCGCACGTGCGCGCACACACACACACACACACACACACACACACACACACACACACACTTTTTACAACCATGTCATTAAATTACATCCAGACTAATTGCACACACAAAAAAACTTGTGCGCCATAGTTAATCTAGTGTCAAATAAATTTAGCTTCTACATCTATTGACTGTTGAACACTGGCATATCAGGGACTGTGAAATACATCAATGTGAATATATCAATGTAAAAAAATCCGGAGAAGAACAACAAAAAAAAGTTCAAAAGTTAACATCAAAAATGACACCTAAGGTTATAAAAAAAAAATTTAAACTAAGTGACCAGTTCTGGTTAAAAGAATGCTGAACACGTTTAGAGCTGAGGTTCTCAAAGTGACTGATAAAAATTGTGTGATGGGGTGGGAGGTGGGTGTCTTCTCCCATTGCAGTGAATGTATTTCCAGTGCACTGCAGCACGAGGGAGTTCTCAGTAAGATGACAATATCCAGTCACCGACTGTTGGCCGTTCTCGCAATATGAAACAAAAAAAAGGATGACGTTAATGTTGATGTTTGCCTAGAACACGCAGAGCACCGATGGACGCCAGAGCATGTGTCTATCAAGCAAAAACTATTGCTGTGGTCCTAATGCGAATAACACCTCCTCGTACAGTTCAGGGCTTTCTTTTATTCTAAGTGTCCACCAACTCACCCAGATGCCATTGTCCCCCCTCAGCATACTGAAGAGCAGCTTCAGCTCCTTGACTGTGATGCTGTAACTGGCCATGACTCCCAGCATGTCCACCAGGAGGTCTGAGGAAACACAGGCAGAGGCAGAAAGTGAGCGTAAGACGGCAGAAACAGGACAATCCAAATGTGAGTGTGTGTGTGTGTGTGTGTGTGTGTGTGTGTGTGTGTGTGTGTGAGTCAGCATTTGGAACCTCCCTCTACTGACACACGGCGAGTGTTGACTAATACATTTATTTTTTTTTCAGTGCGGTCAGGATTCCAGCGTGATCCATCTAAGTCCTCAGAGCTCCTCCATTGTGTACAAAATGCACACATCCTTGAATGTCAACCAGAGCTGCTTAATGCAGCAAATCTGTACAGCGCACTGCCAATCTGACATCTTGTTGCATAAGTAACATATAGATCTCAGTGAGTGAGGTAAACACACACAGATACCCTCAGCTAATACAGGCAGGCTTGCCCATTGTGCACATGAGGCATTTTCTAAATGTGTGTGGAACTATTCCTTTAATTTGTTCACAATTTAATACGCAGTGGGAACTCTGTAACAGCCTGAAAACAACTGCACGAAGGCTGCTAATGAGCTCTCGTTCAACGACCACATGTCGTAAAAACAGGGCATCAAAATGTTTCCCTCCCAATATTAAAGCAGCCATCAGACGACTACACTGTGTTAATTGTTTGGGTCCAAATGACCTTCCTGCATCACTGACGCTCACGTCGCACAGCCACAGCCGATTCCGTGCGGATAAGGCCGAGGCGCAGCGCAGCCCTCTCAGAGCGAGGCAATCTGCCCACAAAGGTTCCCCTTTCCTGTTAGGCCTGCTCGATATGAATAGAGTCTTTCCACAATATTTAATAAGCCAGAGCCCGGCGATAGGGAGTAAACCAGGAGGCCGGCTCACCGAGGTTCTTGGTGTGAGAGGAAAACGGCGTACACAATGTCCTAGATTTAAAACCCCTAAGCTCTGTTTCTGGTAGGATCAATCCATGTAGGTCATTTTGAATAAAAAAGGGGAAGCTACAAGCATTGGCATTAAATTGATTTAAGTTATGTACACTCTGCTGTGGCGAGCAGTAATAAGTCACAGAAGTTATAAAACACATTATCCTGCGGCGGGAGATAGGCCAGAGAGGACACTGGGGGGTGGGACACACACACACACACACACACACACACACACACACACACACACACACTCGAAAGCATCATTAAGGGGGAGTCAAGGCCAACATGATCATGTGCGGCTGTGTATGTGCAGCTTTGCAAACAAGCCCCTGATACAAACTGCAGCACACATGGAAACACACTGAGGTATGAACGCTGCTTCTCCTGCACGAGCGGGTTGTTATGGATGTCTGACTGCAGCGCAAACACACATGAAATACGACCATTGGCTGAATTCGGTTGAATTATTTTTTGTAAATTTGAACAAAACTTCCAATGTACCATACTTTGTCATGTGCTAGACCAATTTTTTTGTGGTTGTGTTTCCCACGGATAAACGCTCCAAAGTAAAGGACATAGTGTCGACTCCAATAGAGATTTAATGTCAAATGTTGTCTTCCATCTAAAAGATTGAGCCCACAAAGTCATAAAAAAAAGCAAAGGTTTCCTTCAAAATTTAGTATCACACGTGGCATATGGTTTTCTCGCTTTCCTTTCTATTACAAGTGTTTTTTTCCTCCTACACACACAGCCCTCTCTGGAATTCAGGAGTTGACGCTCTTCGTGTGATTTTGAAAGGCACTCGTTGGAAAATCACTACTCTACCTGTCTGAAGTCATTAACAGTGCAGAGCGAAATAAAAAATGAAATAACAAACCTTCACAACCGGTCTTTGTATCAATTAAACATCATAAACCGATGCTGCAAGACAGTGCAACGTTCTTAGTTTGGTGTAAAAGTCAGTCTTTCCATGGAATGCAGTATTTTGCACCTCTGACGCAGTTGCAATGATTTTAACGTATGCATTCAAAGACGTACACTGCATATAATAATAATTTATATTTTGCTGAATGTAAAGATAAATGAAGTGATACATAGATCAATTAATATATTAAAAATAGATAGGAATCCATCTGTCATCATGTGTTTGTCTAAACAGTGATGCCAGAAATCATAATTTATCTTTGCATCATTGTGTGT